>NC_073692.1:112228473-112552244 GCF_029784155.1 Uranotaenia lowii
AATCATCCGTTACAAATAAAATTAAAGTGTTTGGGGAACGTTTGTCGACAGCCAGGAGGTCTGGATCGGGGGAACATCGAAAACCGGAAGCCGCTGAGACAACAAAGAGAGTTGCCGGTAGTTTCAAGCGAAACCCTAACCTCCCTCTCTCCGAGATGCCGCAAATAAGCTAAGTGTATCGTCTACAACCGTGCATCGAGCCAAAAAACGAGCCGGACTATCGACTTTCAAGAAGGCAGTGACTCCAAATCGCGATGATAAACAAAATACGACGGCCAAAGCGCGATCCAGGAGGCTGTACACGACGATGCTGACGAAGTTTGACTGCGTGGTAATAGCTTCCGAGACAGGAGTTTTATACGGCAAAAGGAAGGGGAAAGGTAGCAGATATTTTCAAGCACATGAAACTGTCAAAGATCGCGAAGAAATATCTGGTTTGGCAAGCCATCTGTACCTGTGGCTTGAAAAGCAGCATTTTCATAGCTTCTGGGACTATCAACCAAGAAATTTACGGGAAAGAGTGTTTGAATAAACGTCTGCTGCCTTTCCTGAAGAAACACGGTTATTCCGTACTGTTTTGGCCGGATTTGGCATCTTGCCATTACGGTAAAAAGGCCATGGAGTGGTACGTCGCCAACAATGTGCAGGTGGTTCCCAAGGACAAGAACCCTCCAAACATGCCAGAGCTCCGCCCAATTGAGAAATACTGGGCTATTGTCAAACGGAACCTAAAGAAGACCAAAAAAACTGCTCAGGACGAGCAGCAGTTCAAGGAAAACTGGCTTTCTGCGGCGAAGAAGATGGACAAGGTGGCTGTACAAAATCTGATGGCAGGGGTTAAGCGTAAGGCCCGACAATTCGGGTTTGTAAAAGCGGAAGCCTAACTGAATATTTTTCCTGATTTTTATACTAAATAAACTTGAAAAAGAAATTTAATTTGATTTTTTAAATAAACGATTTCACCGATTTACCCGCGTTTTCCCTTGACCAAATTTTGACCGTATCACCCTTTATGTTACATTTCCATTTTGATTAGTTTAAGCAATGATATAAGAGAGCTATTCAGGCAACAAGTTTTATTCAATTACCCACCCGTTGCATAAAGCAACATGAGCGTGTTGGTTTTAAATCAAATCTGAAAATCAATGGAGAAATGTGCAAGGCCAAAAAAACCCATTTAGGGGAAAACTACGTGAAGCGTGCAAAGGAGCGAAAAACGTTACTTGAGTTTCCGCCAGAAAAAAAGAAAGTGTACTGCTCGGTTGCGAGTGTTTCTTGCATAGCACTGGACTTCCACCCGTAGTTTTGCATCCGGGGGTGAAGAAATTCGTTTATTCTACTGAAAGTATCATCTGGATTCTGGCAGACATCACCTTCCGCAGCCTAAGATGTTCTCCTGCTGGGACAATAGAAGCGGCGATCGTGGCACAGATGGCCACTCCATCATCACAAGCTTCGGAACCAGCACATCAACCAGCAGCCGAATCAACTGTGACATTGGCCACACCCAAGGCTCCAGCAGCAGAATCGTCGCACCTCAATGGGTACAGTGCGAGCTTTGGGCTATCATTCATGCAACATCGAGATCGACTGGGGCATTAGAAATGCTCTTGCGCCGACAGCGATGGCATTCGTAGCGGATTTGGCGAGCAGTTTTTTGGTAAGCCCAGTTGCAGTCTTCGAGGGCAACACGAGAGTGATCTGCTGGCTGGTCGAGCGAAGCGGACAAAAAGGATGCTTTTACGCCTATCGAACCTGTGAATTTAATTGCCAGGAAAACACCAGAAATGCTCTACCAGAAACTTCGGATGTCACATAGCAGGAGACTTTCCCAACTGATTATACCATCGCATAACATGGCTAACTACACAGGTTCACTGTTTGTTAGAGGAGTGGTAAATTGGAACCTGTTACCAACGAGGATACAAAGGGCGCCAACAGATGTAGTTTTCAAGCGCTCTTACCGTTCAGTTTATTAACCAGAGTTGAGCGGGGAGTCGCGGCTCTTTCAGATCGTGACTCTTTTTGGAACACGTGCGCCATAGGAATCGTGTCCGAATAAACTGCGTGGGATCGTCAACGAGCTGTTCCCACAGCACGAAGCGGTAACATGGCCGAGGATCCCATACGACTGGGACACGAGCGAGGAGGAGCAGATTTCACTGGAGGAACTGCGCGACATCGCTAAGTCCCTTCAGCTGAACAAAGCTCCGGGTCTGGATCGCATCCCTAATGTGGCAGTGAAGACCGCGCTCATGGAATATCCCGAAATGTTCCAGTCTTCACTGCAACAGTACATGGATGATAGGGTCTTTCCAGATGTGTGGTAGCGGCAGCGATTGGTGCTCCTGCCAAAACCAGGCAAGCCACCAGGTGACCCATCAGCATATCGCCCGATATGTCTCCTGGATACTGCTGGCAAGGTATTAGAGAAGGTGTTACAGAGCAGGATCCAGCTCTACACCGAAAGTGCGAACGGCCTATCCGACAAACAGTTCGGTTTTCGGAAAGGTCGCAGTACGGTGGATGCCATTCGACAGGTTATCGAAAGAGCAGATGAAGCCAGGTTGAAGAAACGGAGAGGAGACCGGTTTTGCGCAGTGGTCACTCTTGACGTAAAGAACGCTTTCAACAGCGTCAGTTGGGCAGCGATTGCGTCGTCGCTCATCACCATGAGGATTCCGGCATATATCTGTAGGATGGTGGAGTGTTACTTCCGTGACCGTCAACTACAGTATATGACCAGCGAGGGACTGGAAATAGTGAGAGTCTCGGCAGGGGTTCCACAAGGATCGATACTTGGCCCGGTATTGTGGAACATTGTCTACGACGAACTGTTGAGACTGCGTCTCCCCACGGGAGTGAGACTTGTGGGATTCGCCGATGACGTGGTTCTTCTGGCATCGGGCCCATCGACCGAAGAGGTCCAGCTGCTCACCACAGTAGCTATCGAGAAGGTGGAAAGTTGGATGCGCTCCAAGAGGTTACGTCTGGCTCACCACAAGACCAAGATGGTGCTGATCACCAACCTGATCTCAGCACAATCAGGGACGATTGCAGTTGAACCGTGCGCAATCGAGTCCAAGCGTGCGATTAAATACCTGGGGGTGATGATCGACGACCGGTTGAGTTTTACGGCTTACGTCGACTGCGCCTGTAAAAGAACGGCAATGGCGACAGCAGCCCTCTCACGGGCCATGTCGAACAACTAGTCGATCCGCTGCAACAGAAGGAGGGTCCTGGTGTGTGTGACCTCGTCCATTCTGCAGTACGGAGTGGCAGCCTGGAAGGCCTTCTGCTACGAGCACAGGCCCATGCCCGACGTGCGGAAACATGCCAGAGAGGCCTCGCTGTCCTACTGGCAGCTCGGAACGTGGCCGGTGGACCCATCGCTTGTTCCCTAACATCGGATCCTGGATGGACTGGAGACATGGAGAGGTGGATTTCTGCATGACACAGTTCTTGACTGGTCACGGATGTTTCATGCAGTACCACCATCGGTTTGGACACGTGGCCTCGCCATCCTGTCCAACCTGCGGTGACACAATAGAGACACCAGAGCACGTAATGTTCAACTGTCCGAGGTTCGAAAGGGTACGTGCTAACATGCTTGCTGCCTGCGGACCAGACACGACAGCCGACAACATCGTGCGGAGGATGTGTGAGGATGCCAATACTTGGCGCGTGGTTAGCGATGGGTTCACCCGGATCATGACTGCCCTGCAGAGGAGTAGGAACCAGCACCAGTCTGCGACCGGTGAAGGGTGACTCCTTCGTCGGGGAGCACCTGAGTAGTGTGCGTCCGACCCTGGCAGTAAAGCATACAAAGATAAGACTCTACCTTCTGCGTATGCCGAGCGGCTAGGTACGTCGCGCGGCTGTGTGTAGGATACCTCCAACGTTACCGTCGTGGAGTATCCGAGTCGAACGCGCCCTCTGCGACGGAGGCTGTGGGAATAAGACTATACCTTCTCCGCAGTCGAACTCGTAGGGGGAAGAGTATTCACGTCACGGAGTACTCTCGGGTAGAGTGGTCTCACGTCGCCGTTGGATGAGCCACTCGAGTCGGGTAGGATGACATCACTGTTGGGATGCATCTGAGTCGCAAGCGTTTAAGACCCGTACGTGTGCTGTGACAGGCGCGAGTCTAGGATAAGCTACTCTCGATTCGGCACACAGCGGGCAAAAATCCTAGGGTTGCCAGCCAAAAAGGGAGGAGGAAGGCCGGACCACGGTCGGAGTAGAATGTCCTTACGGCGGGGGGCATTTGAGTAGTGTGCGTCCGATCCTAGCAGTAAAGCATGCAAAGATAAGACTCTACCTTCTGCGTATGCCGAGCTGTTAGGTACGTCGCGAACGTTGTGTAGGATACCTCCATCGCCGCGCCGCGGAGTATCTGAGTAAAACGCGCTCCCTACGAGGGAAACTGCGGGGATAAGACTATACCTTCTTCGTAGCCGAACTCGTAGGGGGAAGAGTATTTACGCCGCAAAATACTCTCGGATAGGGTGACTTCACGTCGTCGGCGGGTGAGTCACCTGAGTCGGTGTAGGATGAATTCTTCGCCGGGAATCATCCGAGTAGTCTTTCTTAAAGCCCCGGACGTGTGCTGTGACAGGCGCGTGTCCAGGATAAACTGCTCTCGATTCGGCACACGGACGGGCAAAGAGGAGAGGGCCTCGAGCCAAGCCAAGCGGAGCCAAGATCTCGAGTCGTTAGAGGAGAGGTCATTGGTCTCTTGCAGTGGACTCGAACAGAGGCGGAGCGCACGATATTCGTGGGAACCAAGCTAGTCTCGAGTTGCGAGTAAAGACCGGACCTCTAGTCGTTAGAGGAGAGGTCCTTAGTCTTGAATCGTAACAAGAGGCAGGGTATATATGCTGGAGTTTGACTCGAACTGGAGTTGCCGATGAGTGGCTATGAGCGCTTAAGCGCGGACTTGGTCTCCCATCTCGGGTATGCAGATCCGGATGGGAATTATGGCCAGAGGCCCCAGGTGGACTTTATGGCGTAGGGGTACTTAGTATCATGAGTCGTCCAATTGCACCCATGGACCCAGAGTAGCATACTGGGAGGAGTCGGTCGCTCGCCGTGCCTTGGAATGCAATCCGTAAAAAGGACTTACCACCTGGACTAGGTGCAGACGCTGGCTTCGAATTGTCAACAGTGGAGGTCTTTTACCACGGCCCTGTGCACCGAACTATGAGGGACTCTGGAGCTCTATTTAAAAATCTAAAAATGAGTAATTTCAGGAAAAGTTAAAAAAAATTATGTGCTTATCTAGCTTCAACCGTTTCTGAAATATCGCATCGATAATGTACAGTTTGGGTCATTTTTAGATCCCAAGCGAGAAGGAAGGTTAAAATTGAAATATTTATATTTTTTCTTGTCTCCAGAAAAGTTGTAAAAGTTTACTCCCGCCAATGCGTCCGATGAGAATCAACAGAAGCAGCAGCGAAGCCCCGAAGTAGCCGCCAACAAATCGCACCAAAAACCAACATGGGAAAATTCGAGCGGGGTTGCAGAAGGGTAGAAGTTTTTCCTCTCGAGTGATGACATAGTTGATGCCACCATCGTCGTTGTTGGGTGTGCTTGCTTGCTTGCTTGCTTATACATTATGCTATACTTATTCTGGCTACGAATGAGATACTGCCACTGTTCGGCACCCAGCACCCAGTCTTTTATGGTAATAAGCAAGTGGTTATTTCAGATGGAATTTATTTAGACAGCAACAATCAGCCTTGGCAATCGTCGAAGCAGCTCCTCGAGGACGCCACCAGCAGCCATCAGATCCCGAATATCTGCGGGAAAACTTTCAATGGGCCGCTGTTGAGATGGGAAGGGTGGAAGGAATTGTCCATCGAAACGAAGAAACCCGGCGCGGGGAAGGGGGCAAATTGACATCTCAAACGGTTTTATGGGTGGGGAGTGGAATTGGAAATTAGGAGGAAAATCAAGATGTAAAGCTTACTGCTTACTGATGCGATTGACCCCGAATCCTCGGATGGGAAAAATGTTGTAGGAAGAAACACTTTCTTTCTCTTTCGAAGGGGTGTGGATATTGAAAATTTGCCACACGTTTACTTGCTTCAATTGAAAGCTAAAATTGTTTTAGATCGTAGAGTTATATCAAATTCGTAATAGAAAGTTCAAATTTTCAGATCATTAGGTCCCTGGATAGTAAGCTTCCTTAAAATATTATAACTTAACAAAATATTCAAAAATTACGTACGAACTTAAATTCTATACTCGATCTTTCCCCGTGATCTGACTATGGCGACCGTCAAAAGTTATCAAAAAGAATATTGATTTCAACATGCATCATCTCAAATCGTTTTCAAAACATTAAAAGCAATAAACTACCTCCTGCGAACTCTGTAATGTGCAATTCCCAACGATAAAAATCTTCAACGGTGTACAAAACCATAGCACAAGAAAGACAAAAACCTAGTTAACCTGACACAAAGGAGGAACGAAAATCCTTCCGGCAAACTAACTCTTTCGCTGAGATCTTCTTATGTAGGTGCACTTTTTTTTGCTCTCCACTATCACCCAAACTGGATAAATGTCTTATTATTTGAATTTCACTTTGTTCAAAATTTATGTCACTTTAAATACGGTTTTACGTCACCGACCTTCCCCTCACCTCTTTTGCCGAGTCTGTAGCAATATGTAAGTTGAGGTTGAGCCAAATGCTTTGTGAAAGATGCCCCCGCAGCGATCGTAGCACATGCATGAATAAATTTAAAGTTTCCACCACCCACGTCTTGGAACGCATCGGTGCTACAAATCTCATGTAGGTACCTTTCCCATGAAAGGTACCGCCAAGAATGATAAAATAAGATGCAGTTTAAGTTTGTGAAAACTCCTAGTTGATTCGCTGAAACAGGAACTGAATTTTCTTTCAAAAAGGATTTGATTTGTATTTTTTAATATATGAAAAAAAAAATTTTAATAATAAAACAGGAACATATTCAGAAAAGTTTACTGACTGAAAAACTTACAGTATAAGAAACAGGCACACCGAGAGATTAACTGACTGACAGAAAGCTAATCAAACTGAATATCAAAGTGACTCACAGACTGACTAAATGATAGACAGATTGAGAGAATGACAGAACTGGTTGATAGACTGTCTTATTGACAGACAGACTGACAGACTGACAGACTGACAGACTGACAGACTGACAGACGGACAGATTAAAAGATGTCATTTTTGTCATTTTTGTCATTTTTGTCATTTTTGTCATTTTTGTCATTTTTGTAATTTTTGTTATTTTTGTCATTTTTGTCATTTTTGTCATTTTTGTCATTTTTGTCATTTTTGTCATTTTTGCCATTTTTGTCATTTTTGTCATTTTTGTCATTTTTGTCATTTTTGTCATTTTTGTCATTTTTATCATTTTTGTCATTTTGTCATTTTTGTCATTTTTGTCATTTTTGTCATTTTTGTCATTTTTGTCATTTTTGTCATTTTTGTCATTTTTGTCATTTTTGTCATTTTTGTCATTTTTGTCATTTTTGTCATTTTTGTCATTTTTGTCATTTTTGTCATTTTTGTCATTTTTGTCATTTTTGTCATTTTTGTCATTTTTGTCATTTTTGTCATTTTTGTCATTTTTGTCATTTTTGTCATTTTTGTCATTTTTGTCATTTTTGTCATTTTTGTCATTTTTGTCATTTTTGTCATTTTTGTCATTTTTGTCATTTTTGTCATTTTCGTAATTTTTGTAATTTTTGTAATTTTTGTCATTTTTGTCATTTTTGTCATTTTTGTCATTTTTGTCATTTTTGTCATTTTTGTCATTTTTGTCATTTTTGTCATTTTTGTCATTTTTGTCATTTTTGTCATTTTTGTCATTTTTGTCATTTTTGTCATTTTTGTCATTTTTGTCATTTTTGTCATTTTTGTCATTTTTGTCATTTTTGTCATTTTTGTCATTTTTGTCATTTTTGTCATTTTTGTCATTTTTGTCATTTTTGTCATTTTTGTCATTTTTGTCATTTTTGTCATTTTTGTCATTTTTGTCATTTTTGTCATTTTTGTCATTTTTGTCATTTTTGTCATTTTTGTCATTTTTGTCATTTTTGTCATTTTTGTCATTTTTGTCATTTTTGTCATTTTTGTCATTTTTGTCATTTTTGTCATTTTTGTCATTTTTGTCATTTTTGTCATTTTTGTCATTTTTGTCATTTTTGTCATTTTTGTCATTTTTGTCATTTTTGTCATTTTTGTCATTTTTGTCATTTTTGTCATTTTTGTCATTTTTGTCATTTTTGTCATTTTTGTCATTTTTGTCATTTTTGTCATTTTTGTCATTTTTGTCATTTTTGTCATTTTTGTCATTTTTGTCATTTTTGTCATTTTTGTCATTTTTGTCATTTTTGTCATTTTTGTCATTTTTGTCATTTTTGTCATTTTTGTCATTTTTGTCATTTTTGTCATTTTTGTCATTTTTGTCATTTTTGTCATTTTTGTCATTTTTGTCATTTTTGTCATTTTTGTCATTTTTGTCATTTTTGTCATTTTTGTCATTTTTGTCATTTTTGTCATTTTTGTCATTTTTGTCATTTTTGTCATTTTTGTCATTTTTGTCATTTTTGTCATTTTTGTCATTTTTGTCATTTTTGTCATTTTTGTCATTTTTGTCATTTTTGTCATTTTTGTCATTTTTGTCATTTTTGTCATTTTTGTCATTTTTGTCATTTTTGTCATTTTTGTCATTTTTGTCATTTTTGTCATTTTTGTCATTTTTGTCATTTTTGTCATTTTTGTCATTTTTGTCATTTTTGTCATTTTTGTCATTTTTGTCATTTTTGTCATTTTTGTCATTTTTGTCATTTTTGTCATTTTTGTCATTTTTGTCATTTTTGTCATTTTTGTCATTTTTGTCATTTTTGTCATTTTTGTCATTTTTGTCATTTTTGTCATTTTTGTCATTTTTGTCATTTTTGTCATTTTTGTCATTTTTGTCATTTTTGTCATTTTTGTCATTTTTGTCATTTTTGTCATTTTTGTCATTTTTGTCATTTTTGTCATTTTTGTCATTTTTGTCATTTTTGTCATTTTTGTCATTTTTGTCATTTTTGTCATTTTTGTCATTTTTGTCATTTTTGTCATTTTTGTCATTTTTGTCATTTTTGTCATTTTTGTCATTTTTGTCATTTTTGTCATTTTTGTCATTTTTGTCATTTTTGTCATTTTTGTCATTTTTGTCATTTTTGTCATTTTTGTCATTTTTGTCATTTTTGTCATTTTTGTCATTTTTGTCATTTTTGTCATTTTTGTCATTTTTGTCATTTTTGTCATTTTTGTCATTTTTGTCATTTTTGTCATTTTTGTCATTTTTGTCATTTTTGTCATTTTTGTCATTTTTGTCATTTTTGTCATTTTTGTCATTTTTGTCATTTTTGTCATTTTTGTCATTTTTGTCATTTTTGTCATTTTTGTCATTTTTGTCATTTTTGTCATTTTTGTCATTTTTGTCATTTTTGTCATTTTTGTCATTTTTGTCATTTTTGTCATTTTTGTCATTTTTGTCATTTTTGTCATTTTTGTCATTTTTGTCATTTTTGTCATTTTTGTCATTTTTGTCATTTTTGTCATTTTTGTCATTTTTGTCATTTTTGTCATTTTTGTCATTTTTGTCATTTTTGTCATTTTTGTCATTTTTGTCATTTTTGTCATTTTTGTCATTTTTGTCATTTTTGTCATTTTTGTCATTTTTGTCATTTTTGTCATTTTTGTCATTTTTGTCATTTTTGTCATTTTTGTCATTTTTGTCATTTTTGTCATTTTTGTCATTTTTGTCATTTTTGTCATTTTTGTCATTTTTGTCATTTTTGTCATTTTTGTCATTTTTGTCATTTTTGTCATTTTTGTCATTTTTGTCATTTTTGTCATTTTTGTCATTTTTGTCATTTTTGTCATTTTTGTCATTTTTGTCATTTTTGTCATTTTTGTCATTTTTGTCATTTTTGTCATTTTTGTCATTTTTGTCATTTTTGTCATTTTTGTCATTTTTGTCATTTTTGTCATTTTTGTCATTTTTGTCATTTTTGTCATTTTTGTCATTTTTGTCATTTTTGTCATTTTTGTCATTTTTGTCATTTTTGTCATTTTTGTCATTTTTGTCATTTTTGTCATTTTTGTCATTTTTGTCATTTTTGTCATTTTTGTCATTTTTGTCATTTTTGTCATTTTTGTCATTTTTGTCATTTTTGTCATTTTTGTCATTTTTGTCATTTTTGTCATTTTTGTCATTTTTGTCATTTTTGTCATTTTTGTCATTTTTGTCATTTTTGTCATTTTTGTCATTTTTGTCATTTTTGTCATTTTTGTCATTTTTGTCATTTTTGTCATTTTTGTCATTTTTGTCATTTTTGTCATTTTTGTCATTTTTGTCATTTTTGTCATTTTTGTCATTTTTGTCATTTTTGTCATTTTTGTCATTTTTGTCATTTTTGTCATTTTTGTCATTTTTGTCATTTTTGTCATTTTTGTCATTTTTGTCATTTTTGTCATTTTTGTCATTTTTGTCATTTTTGTCATTTTTGTCATTTTTGTCATTTTTGTCATTTTTGTCATTTTTGTCATTTTTGTCATTTTTGTCATTTTTGTCATTTTTGTCATTTTTGTCATTTTTGTCATTTTTGTCATTTTTGTCATTTTTGTCATTTTTGTCATTTTTGTCATTTTTGTCATTTTTGTCATTTTTGTCATTTTTGTCATTTTTGTCATTTTTGTCATTTTTGTCATTTTTGTCATTTTTGTCATTTTTGTCATTTTTGTCATTTTTGTCATTTTTGTCATTTTTGTCATTTTTGTCATTTTTGTCATTTTTGTCATTTTTGTCATTTTTGTCATTTTTGTCATTTTTGTCATTTTTGTCATTTTTGTCATTTTTGTCATTTTTGTCATTTTTGTCATTTTTGTCATTTTTGTCATTTTTGTCATTTTTGTCATTTTTGTCATTTTTGTCATTTTTGTCATTTTTGTCATTTTTGTCATTTTTGTCATTTTTGTCATTTTTGTCATTTTTGTCATTTTTGTCATTTTTGTCATTTTTGTCATTTTTGTCATTTTTGTCATTTTTGTCATTTTTGTCATTTTTGTCATTTTTGTCATTTTTGTCATTTTTGTCATTTTTGTCATTTTTGTCATTTTTGTCATTTTTGTCATTTTTGTCATTTTTGTCATTTTTGTCATTTTTGTCATTTTTGTCATTTTTGTCATTTTTGTCATTTTTGTCATTTTTGTCATTTTTGTCATTTTTGTCATTTTTGTCATTTTTGTCATTTTTGTCATTTTTGTCATTTTTGTCATTTTTGTCATTTTTGTCATTTTTGTCATTTTTGTCATTTTTGTCATTTTTGTCATTTTTGTCATTTTTGTCATTTTTGTCATTTTTGTCATTTTTGTCATTTTTGTCATTTTTGTCATTTTTGTCATTTTTGTCATTTTTGTCATTTTTGTCATTTTTGTCATTTTTGTCATTTTTGTCATTTTTGTCATTTTTGTCATTTTTGTCATTTTTGTCATTTTTGTCATTTTTGTCATTTTTGTCATTTTTGTCATTTTTGTCATTTTTGTCATTTTTGTCATTTTTGTCATTTTTGTCATTTTTGTCATTTTTGTCATTTTTGTCATTTTTGTCATTTTTGTCATTTTTGTCATTTTTGTCATTTTTGTCATTTTTGTCATTTTTGTCATTTTTGTCATTTTTGTCATTTTTGTCATTTTTGTCATTTTTGTCATTTTTGTCATTTTTGTCATTTTTGTCATTTTTGTCATTTTTGTCATTTTTGTCATTTTTGTCATTTTTGTCATTTTTGTCATTTTTGTCATTTTTGTCATTTTTGTCATTTTTGTCATTTTTGTCATTTTTGTCATTTTTGTCATTTTTGTCATTTTTGTCATTTTTGTCATTTTTGTCATTTTTGTCATTTTTGTCATTTTTGTCATTTTTGTCATTTTTGTCATTTTTGTCATTTTTGTCATTTTTGTCATTTTTGTCATTTTTGTCATTTTTGTCATTTTTGTCATTTTTGTCATTTTTGTCATTTTTGTCATTTTTGTCATTTTTGTCATTTTTGTCATTTTTGTCATTTTTGTCATTTTTGTCATTTTTGTCATTTTTGTCATTTTTGTCATTTTTGTCATTTTTGTCATTTTTGTCATTTTTGTCATTTTTGTCATTTTTGTCATTTTTGTCATTTTTGTCATTTTTGTCATTTTTGTCATTTTTGTCATTTTTGTCATTTTTGTCATTTTTGTCATTTTTGTCATTTTTGTCATTTTTGTCATTTTTGTCATTTTTGTCATTTTTGTCATTTTTGTCATTTTTGTCATTTTTGTCATTTTTGTCATTTTTGTCATTTTTGTCATTTTTGTCATTTTTGTCATTTTTGTCATTTTTGTCATTTTTGTCATTTTTGTCATTTTTGTCATTTTTGTCATTTTTGTCATTTTTGTCATTTTTGTCATTTTTGTCATTTTTGTCATTTTTGTCATTTTTGTCATTTTTGTCATTTTTGTCATTTTTGTCATTTTTGTCATTTTTGTCATTTTTGTCATTTTTGTCATTTTTGTCATTTTTGTCATTTTTGTCATTTTTGTCATTTTTGTCATTTTTGTCATTTTTGTCATTTTTGTCATTTTTGTCATTTTTGTCATTTTTGTCATTTTTGTCATTTTTGTCATTTTTGTCATTTTTGTCATTTTTGTCATTTTTGTCATTTTTGTCATTTTTGTCATTTTTGTCATTTTTGTCATTTTTGTCATTTTTGTCATTTTTGTCATTTTTGTCATTTTTGTCATTTTTGTCATTTTTGTCATTTTTGTCATTTTTGTCATTTTTGTCATTTTTGTCATTTTTGTCATTTTTGTCATTTTTGTCATTTTTGTCATTTTTGTCATTTTTGTCATTTTTGTCATTTTTGTCATTTTTGTCATTTTTGTCATTTTTGTCATTTTTGTCATTTTTGTCATTTTTGTCATTTTTGTCATTTTTGTCATTTTTGTCATTTTTGTCATTTTTGTCATTTTTGTCATTTTTGTCATTTTTGTCATTTTTGTCATTTTTGTCATTTTTGTCATTTTTGTCATTTTTGTCATTTTTGTCATTTTTGTCATTTTTGTCATTTTTGTCATTTTTGTCATTTTTGTCATTTTTGTCATTTTTGTCATTTTTGTCATTTTTGTCATTTTTGTCATTTTTGTCATTTTTGTCATTTTTGTCATTTTTGTCATTTTTGTCATTTTTGTCATTTTTGTCATTTTTGTCATTTTTGTCATTTTTGTCATTTTTGTCATTTTTGTCATTTTTGTCATTTTTGTCATTTTTGTCATTTTTGTCATTTTTGTCATTTTTGTCATTTTTGTCATTTTTGTCATTTTTGTCATTTTTGTCATTTTTGTCATTTTTGTCATTTTTGTCATTTTTGTCATTTTTGTCATTTTTGTCATTTTTGTCATTTTTGTCATTTTTGTCATTTTTGTCATTTTTGTCATTTTTGTCATTTTTGTCATTTTTGTCATTTTTGTCATTTTTGTCATTTTTGTCATTTTTGTCATTTTTGTCTTTTTTGTCATTTTTGTCATTTTTGTCATTTTTGTCATTTTTGTCATTTTTGTCATTTTTGTCATTTTTGTCATTTTTGTCATTTTTGTCATTTTTGTCATTTTTGTCATTTTTGTCATTTTTGTCATTTTTGTCATTTTTGTCATTTTTGTCATTTTTGTCATTTTTGTCATTTTTGTCATTTTTGTCATTTTTGTCATTTTTGTCATTTTTGTCATTTTTGTCATTTTTGTCATTTTTGTCATTTTTGTCATTTTTGTCATTTTTGTCATTTTTGTCATTTTTGTCATTTTTGTCATTTTTGTCATTTTTTGTCATTTTTGTCATTTTTGTCATTTTTGTCATTTTTGTCATTTTTGTCATTTTTGTCATTTTTGTCATTTTTGCCATTTTTGTCATTTTTGTCATTTTTGTCATTTTTGTCATTTTTGTCATTTTTGTCATTTTTGTCATTTTTGTCATTTTTGTCATTTTTGTCATTTTTGTCATTTTTGTCATTTTTGTCATTTTTGTCATTTTTGTCATTTTTGTCATTTTTGTCATTTTTGTCATTTTTGTCATTTTTGTCATTTTTGTCATTTTTGTCATTTTTGTCATTTTTGTCATTTTTGTCATTTTTGTCATTTTTGTCATTTTTGTCATTTTTGTCATTTTTGTCATTTTTGTCATTTTTGTCATTTTTGTCATTTTTGTCATTTTTGTCATTTTTGTCATTTTTGTCATTTTTGTCATTTTTGTCATTTTTGTCATTTTTGTCATTTTTGTCTTTTTTGTCTATTTTTTCATTTTTGGCATTTTTGGCATTTTTGTCATTTTTGTCATTTTTGTCATTTGGGTCATTTTTGTCATTTTTTAATGACTATAAGAAGCAGACAAATTCGATTGCATTACTTTAATTGAAAAAATCTCACTGAACTGGAAAATTTCATCTCAATGAATCGTAGGACAAACACAAACAAAGACTGCCACCGGACGAATCCGTTTGGCCCTTCGTTCCTTAGCCATGGAACAAATCGAGCAGATTACTTTGAGCCCTAGGCTTCCAGGATATCCGCCCAATAAGTTGCAAAACGAGATCGACCAGTAGCTATATAGGTGCCTCCAGATGAAAAAAGCTAACTCATTCAGGGCAGAAGTTTGAAACCTGGATGGAAATGGATTACGGAACGAGAGCAGCAGCGGTGGCATTCCATGGAGGTCGCAATTATTGCTCCAATTCAGTGCAAATTCCGAGTCGTCCTGGAGAGAAATGGAAAAACGAAAACTTTGCCATTAAATTGCTTTCTCCACTTGGCGTTCGCTTGTGAACCCATTAAGTACAGGCGGTTTAGCTAATGAGGTCCAATATGGCTCAGAGGAGGAAGAAGTGGAGGTGGAAATTGGTTTTTCGGTCGAGTTTTGTGAATAGGCTCGCCGTCACGATTCACGATTAGAGTAGGTAACTATAGGCATCCTTCGTGCCGTTTGCGCCTTTTCTGATTTCTTGGCGGTAATCGGATAAATTAGCTGCTCTCGAGATCTTTGGTGCCTCTACATTCGTAGTTGGGTTGCGTTTGCGGTTTGATAAAGTGATAGTGAACGTGACTAAAGTTCAGCAATCGAGCTTTTGGACGCATTCGAATGCGAAGATTAATGGAGTTGATGGTTAGTTGCACGAATTCCTTTTACAAAAGTACACTCGGAATCAATTTCCGGGCTGATTTTATCGTGAGCAAATCGTTTATTCATGATTCTTAGAGTTCAGTTTCAGTATTTTGCAATCCAATAAAAAACGGTTTTATGCAAACTTCAAAAATTGCTTTGTAAAAGCGAATGTTTCAAAAGTAACCTTTCACCGGAGTATTCCAGGTATCACTCACAACTGGAGAATAAGGCAAATGTAGTAATAAGATCATGCGCGATTCTATGGGAGGGAAAAATGGTAGAACATACACGAAAACGCTAGTACTCCTATAAAATTTTCCAATCCTTGGGAATTTTTATTCAACAAATGAAGTTATTTATTTTCCATTGGAGTGATCAATATTCCAACGGGCGCTTCAGAAACGTAAGACTTCTATTGGCAGTCCAACTTGCTTATTTTTTTTTTAACATTGTTTAATATTTATCATTAAATAAATCATTTTTTCGCTAATAAATTTACTGAAGTTTAGTTTAGTGATTATATACCACTTAAGTTCTACGACAAACTTTATCGCAAAGAAAACTGTTTTCTTTTTGCGTTTTTCAAAAATTGCATACCACATGAATAACTAATTTTCAGCTTTTTCAGTTTCTAATATTGAATATAAGTGTCGATTTTTTGCCGATTTTCCAAATCCCACTTTTAGACGGCCTTTTTAAAGGGTGTCCACGATGAAATTGCCACACACAAAATTTATTCCCAAATTTCGAGTTTTCATTCATCAAATTTTCAGGGATTGAAAAATAACTATTAAACATAATTTTACCATTTTACTCGTATTTTATTTACTGTCCATAAGCCTCTTGGCCTCAATCCCGGCCATAAAATTCTGCACAACCTGTGAATCATGCGCGGTTCTATGGGAGGGGGTGGGGGTGATTGGGGGTAACCTCCCCCCTTCCAGTTTTCAAGTCCATAGGGAACAGACAGACGGACAAAAATTCATTTTTATTTACATAGCTCTTCGTTGAAGACTGAAAATTTCGTTTCGATTTGAATTTTTTTTTTAAATTTCATCAAACTCCTGAATAAACATAGAACAGGGAAAAAAGAAAGCTAATGTAAATTTTTCTCGAAAATCAAAATAACTCGCAGTTATCGAGAAAGTTGACCATTGATTTTAAAAGTGTATTTTCAAAATATTTATAACATTTTACAGTTCTTTCTAGAAACAGTTCAAATTTATTAAATTAGTTCTTACCTATGTTCAAATGTTAGCCTTAAATTTCAGAAACGAGAGCTGAGATAATCATCAGCATGGAAATCAGTCAAAATCAGCTCCCCTTTTTTGCACCCCGAAAAATTGTGATTTTTTTGCCTTGTGTTATCAAAAATTGATGTATATTTTTATGAATTTTAAATTTCAAAAGGGAACAAAATTCACGTTTTCAGAGGTGCAAAGAATATCAGAGCCAAATTAGAATAATTTTGGGCGCTGATTCCAAATTTTAATGTTTGTTTCTATTAGCTCTTTTAAAAATACGAAAAGGGTGTACATTTTTTTTAACAAATTTGTACACTTTTTTGGCAAACGATTTTGAAAATAAGAGTTTTAATTTAAGATTCAACTTTTCCGACTGTGAAAAAATTTCTATTAAAAAAGGGTTACAGTTTTTTTTTTCTCGTTAAGTTTTTCCAAATCTGTGAAAAAAACGGGATTTTTTCCGGAATTTTAAACAAGATTCAATTTAGTTGATGCTTTGATATTTTTAAAACGATAAGTTAAATATTTTTGCAGTCTTCAACAAAGTTGTTGTTTGAATTTAAATCTTTAACATCAAATACTCGAGGGCCTTCTTATATCATGTCAGAAAAAGTTATAATCTTATCTGTTCCAATTTAAAAAAAAATGCAAAATAATTATTTTTAAGCGATGTATCTCCGAAACGACATTAACTCGACAAGATCTGAATCCTTGATTGAATGACGGATTGTAAATTGATTTAATACCAGCTTTCAATTTATATGTAGCTTTATAAGCTTATCAGTTATTATCAAAGATCGAATTAACTAAAAACTGACAAATTTTGAAATTTCCGCACGCCATATCACCAAAACTAGAGGTGATAAGCCAAATCTGACAAAAGTTTTGAATACAGGAAGGCCTAATCTTCCAAAATCAGTTTTTAAAACTTTGGCACAAAAATAATGTTCCTATGAGTTATTTCTTAAAAATCGTTTCAAAAAACTGAGAATAATGAGTCCCTTCGAGAATAAAAATCCCCTCATTCATACATTTTTTGTTGCCAATTGGTTTCTTTTCTTTAACAAAGGTTTCAAATTTGATTTAGTAAAGGAAGGATAAAATCAGGATACACTTTTGACTAGTGTTAAACCGCATTGTGCAAACCTACTTTTCTTGAGCATCTGCTGTTTCATATTAAATATACAATTTAGTTAAGAAAGAATTGATATTTTTCCATGGCCCAAGTGAATAAATCTTTATTAGAAAAAATGAAATCTTAAAATACGTGGGTTAGTGCTCATTATTCTGCTAAATACCATCGTACATGACTATTTGCCCTCTTGAATTAAAACTTTAAAATTGTATACATTGAGCGAAACAAGAATAGTAAGTACCACTATGGGATTTTTTAATTGAAATATGAATGATTGAAAATCGTCAAAATTTTCTTCTACAACTTCTAAATTGTTCACGGATACCAAATTGATATTTCTTACATCCTATGATTTGGAAATAGTTAACAATAGTTGATTGTGGCATTAAAATGAGTGTAGCATTTGTTTGAAATAAGCACGCCAATTTGCTTTGAACTGCTTCTCGCTACTTACAGTTTTTTGGGTACGAGTTTGCTTAACTATCGTCAAATATTTTTTCATTGGGAGAAGTTCTTGTGTGAGGGGTTTTTTCTTATCGTTGGGCACAACCTGAATGTTGTTAGCGGCATACCACTCCATGGCCTATTTTCATAACGGCAGGGTGCCAAATCCGGCCAGCACACACAAGCCATGTTTCCTCAGAAAAGGCAGCAAACGCTTCTGAAGACACTCTTTTACGTAAATTTCCTGGTTGACGATCCCGGCTGCAACGAAAATGTCGCTTTACAAGCCTCAGGTACAGATAGATTCCCAAAGGAGATATGTATTGGCAAATATTGATAGTTAAATATGCTTGAAACTGTCTGCTACCTTTCCCCATCCGGTTGCTGTATAAAACTTTTATCCTGGAAACTGTTTGAAGTCTGCCTTGGCGTGGGTTTCATCGTCCATTATCTAATACGTAATCAACCTTTGTCAACAATGCCGTATACAGCTTCCGAGATCTTGTTATTGTCGTACAGTTTTGTTTTTCATTGCGATTAGCAGTCACTACCTTCTTATAATTCGATAGTCCGGATAGTTTTTAAACTTCAAGCACGGTTGTAGACAATATTCCCAACTTATTGGCGACATCTCGAACGGAGAGATTGAAGTTTCGCTTGAAAGTGTAAGCCAATCTTCTGTTTGTCACTGCGGCTCCCGGATTTCGACTCCCCCCGGTTGATTTCACCACATTAAACGATTTTGCTATTTCTGCGTGCAGTTTGGATTTTTACGACGCATGTACAAAATTCTGATTCGTAGCTCCTTTTGCTTGGACGCCATTTTGAAAACTAAAGGCCTAATGTCAAAAGCCCAATAGAAGCATCATTCTACACATACAGATCTACAAAATGAGGGGTGTACAGTAGACTGAGTCGATTTGGGGTAATTTTTGAATTTCTCGAACCCTGGGGTCTTAAAAGCTTCGTTTTGGTCCAAAACTCATCCATGATTTTTTGCAGAATTTTTAAGTAACGTTTACTTGAGTAAATTTGAACTTTTATGTTTGTATGGGAAAAATGAATATTTTGTACTGAAAAATCAACATCATTTTTGTTTTTTCTGTGGAATCGAGCCTGCTAATGTTTTTTGTGCCAATATATAAAATTTTTAAAGGAAATTTTCCGCTGAATAACTTTGTCGAATATCATAACTTCGATCTTTTTAGACTAAAAAGTTATCAGCTCTTTAACAGGTGTATGTCTTTTGGCATTGATAAACAAGAAATTCAATTGACACCACTGCTGGGTGCCTAGCGAAGTATTGCAAGACCACTTTTCATGCCATACTTCGTGGGGCACACGCAGTGGTGTCAATTGAATTCATGGTTCATCAATCCAAAAAGACATACACCTGTTAAACAGCTAATAACTTTTTTTTCTAAAAAGATTTGAAGTTATGATATTCGACAAAGTTGTTCAGCGGAAAATTTCCTTGAAGGAATTTATAAGTTGGCACAAAAACCATTAGCAGGCTCGGTTCCACAGAAGAAACAAAAATGATGTTGATTTTTCAGTACAAAATATTCAATTTTCCCATACAAACCTTAAAGTTCAAATTTACTCATGTAAACGTTACTTAAAAATTCTGCAAAAAATCATGGATGAGTTTTGGACCAAAACGAAGCTTTTTAGACCCCAGGGTTTGAGAAATTTAAAAATGACCTCTAATCGACTTAGTCTAGTGTACAGGTTTTTGTATGAATGATTAGAAAAAATACGGCGAATTTAAATTGACCATATTTTGATCCGAACACCCTTTAATCTATCGACGCGTATGATTTCCTATGTCTTTCAGCTAGTTGTTTAGACTGGAAAATAAACCATACATTTGTACATATAATTAGTTAGGTAATATCAACCTGATAGCACTGATGATTCCCAATCATTATTAAAAAAAAAACACAACAGAATAATTAAAAAAAACAAGAATTTTAAAATCAGTTTAAAATTGTTAACAGTTTTTAGGTCATAAAGATATCCCAAAAACGAACGCAAAATGAAATCAATGAATTTCTCTGTGATTACCTATTTGAACCTGATATGAAGAAGATCTAGATAAATAAATGATTGAAAAATAACTTCAAATGTTCTGCTATTCACCAACAAGTGGGTTTTTTTCTTTTAATCAATGACATTTTTCACGAAAGATTTTAATGAGCTCGTAGTAGATATTTTTTTGTATCTCTAACTTAACTATACAAAATATGAAAATCATCGTTTTCTCTTGATCATTAGTTTAAAAGTATAACAACTAGCTTCGCTGATTTTTTTTTTCGCTTTAATAAGAAAAAAATTAGGTAGATATTGGTTGAAATTCAATAACTAAACAGTCGCAGACGAAGTTTCAAACTACCATCCTCTAGTATTAACAACAGCCTGAATGAATTTTGCATTCCGGCAAACTTTAAAGTAGCATTAATCTTTCCAACTTCATCCGAATAATTGCAAGCTGTGTTTCAGGAATTTAGCAGACGCGCCACCATCATCCCTGAGAGTAAAGTGTCCTGCTAATACACTGGGTACTGAGGCTAAAGTGCTGCAACTGCAGAGTTCTTCTATCCAGCGTAGCCCACACTCATCGGACCGGACTGTAGGACTGTGCTGGGTTGCCGGGAGCATTCCAAGATTCTGTGAGCTGAAAAGATTTATGAGCTGTGTGACCGACACCCTGGCTGGCCTGGCCCACATATCCCGAACCGAACATAGCCTTGGGGGCTCTGGGCTGGCCAACAAACAGTAACCCAACACAGGACAGGACAGGATAGGGTTGTGTTAGGTTTGGGTTTTGCCGTTTCCTTTGTCGTTTGCAGCCCTGCGAGCTTTCCAGGATTGTTGTTGACGTCTCCGGAGGACGTGTGCCGCACATTTAAGAGCGCTTCTTCTGCTTGCTCACTATGTAGCTAGCTAGGAACCTTCCAACCTGTATGTTCCATTAAAGCTTAGTTCTTTTAGAAATGGGACAGTTACGAATGCGTTTATCTCAAAAACCTTTCGTTTGATCTAAAAACTTTCTATGAAGAAAATGAAGGTAATCTTATGGTAATTCATGAAAAAATTTGAAAAAAATTATTTATCGTATTTTGTAAGAAAATATTCTACTTTATTATTGGTACCTCCCATCGGCTAGCGCACACTTTTTTCAGTCATGATAATGATCAGTTTTTCAAACTAATACTTCGTCTAATCTGTATTTTAGGTGGCTACATTCTCTTCCTTAAATTTCTGCTTCTTTTCTGACCAATTCTTCTCCTTTGAATGAAACTGAGGGCAATTTAGTGGATACAGCTGTTTCAAAATAACAAATTTGATTATTTTTGAGCCACTTTTTGAGCGTTTTAAATGTTATTTCTGCTGTCAAAATCTGGCAATAACGAAGTAAAACCATCATGAGATTAAACTTAAAGTATAATCGGTTGGTATAGATCGTAGTTCGCGGAGGGTACATAAAAAAATATTCTTTTTGGGCTTTTAATAACAGTGAAAACCATAATTTTCGTTTTAAATATTGTCATTTATTTCCACAGGAGCCGAAATTATGGCAAATCATAATATTTTATGCAGAATAATCAGCAAATACATACTTTAATATACTCGGGACCTTGCCACAAGCAGACATAGTATAGGATTCAAAGTCTGGAATTTGTTTAAAATAGGGTATTTCATGCGTTTTGTCGTTCATCAACAATCATCTGTCCCATAGCCTCGGAACCGGCAATACAGCTTACGAGCTCTGGAACTAGCAAAAAGTTGTTGTTTGAGGTTAGGTTTGAATGACTCATTATCAAGCAACATTTTCAGCTTTTCGGAGAAAAATAAAATTTGGAAATTTCAGTGATCTACCCATAGTTTTTCGCTTATTGAAATTTAAAAATACTGGTATGAGACTTGACTTCCCGGATGACCCTTAGCCGGAGTTGCCGATCATATGCTTCACTCCAATGCTTGATTTGAACTTTGTGGACATTTTTGACAGTATTTGCATACTTTTCCACCACTCACATACGGTAATTCTTCGAATAATCAAAGGTTTCGTCAGCTATCAATTTGATAATAATGGATTTTGAATGAAACTGTGCAAAATTATTTTTTCCTTTTTCTCTTGCATCGTAAATATCTCAAAAACGCGTAATTTTTAAATTTTGAAAAAAATAGGTCGGATAGTTCTTTTTACAAGCAACAAAATGCTGCCAAAATTTTGAATGTCCGATTACTAGTAAACAAGCTATAAGCTTAATAAAGTGTCCCATTTCTAAAAGAACTAAGCTTTAAATTCCTACCTTGCGTGTGTTGTGGTCCTATAGCCTTCAGTAGCAGCAGAAGGATTCGGGAGGACGATTATTTTGCTACGATACGGGCCAGTGGGCTTTCGTACGGCCCGTGTCGTATACCTAAATAGTAGGTACCGTAAAACAACCCGGAACTTACCCAACTCACACAGCTTCCTCCCAAAGGTCCTGGAGCCGGGCATGCCACCTCACTGCAATTATACATTTAATTATATCCAACAGAGAGAGGCTGACTGGGGCGAGCGCTCATTTGCTCCACTATTTATTCAATTTCAGCACAGCACAACTTTTTGGGGCTGGTCACGGTCTGGCATTTAATTTCTAACGCTAGGGCGCGGCGAAGGGGTCTTGCTTGTGTTGTTTTTAGCAAACGGATTAATTTGGCATACGTTATGGTTTGCGCGCTGCTCGCAGAGCGTCCTAATTAATTATGATGTTGTCAGCTGCGCCTTCAGTGATTATGATTATTATTATTATTGTGACGGTTATTATTATTGTTCTGGAAAGTTTAATCTGCCTGTCAATGCGATTCAGCGTGTATCTAAAATTGAGCGTTTGATATGGAATAAATCTCGGATTAGCATTTGGAATAGAGCGTTCAGCGAGTGATAAATGAACGTCGGAAACCAAGTTGGGAGTCGAATGGTGAACTGGTTTATGTTGTTTGGTTATCCTTCACTAACCAGAAGCGAATGTTTGGAAAATGCTGGCATACAATTCGACTGACATTTTTTTTGTAGGGAATGCAAATTAGATCTCGTCGTCCTCGTAGATTTATTACAGTGTGAAAATCATAACAATTCAAACGAGTATTCCTGCTTTTACACTTTTTTTGTAGCACACCTGGAGGGGGCCATATTTGTTAAAACTGTACACAGACACCAGTTTCTTTTTTAAAATTTTATGAATTTATGAAGCCTTAAAAATTCTTTAACTTGATATTAAACAATACGATGGATGTGCATAATGTTTCTTGGTGACTTTAAATTGCATTACTTTCATCCGCCTCAATTTGAATTATTAAACTCCAAAAGGTTTTAGACGTTTTAATATCAATAAACTCTTATCTGAGTGTTTTTTTTAAGTTCCTTATTTCAATGTATTGAGAAACCAAACTTGATGTTTGGTTTCAAAATTGTCTGTCCAGCTTAACACTTTTTTGAATTATAAATGAAGGATAGAAAAAGAAAGATCTAAAAAGAAAGTATTATAGACGAAAATCGATAGCAAATATAACAAAAAATTATTCTCCAAAAAGTCAAAAATCAAGAACAGAACAAACTTTGAAAGATTTATACCTATGTACATTAGACCGCTGCAAACTTTGTATGGAAATTTCAAATTCTTAAATTTTTACATCTCCCATAACTTTTTTTGGTAGCTTTTGCTGCCAGAAATAGCAATAAAATTTTTGGAAGCGATCCATCCTGTCCTGAATTAGCGCAACGCGTTTTAATTTTGTAAGGATATTTGTATGGAAAAACAAAGTTTTCCATTAAAAAATCTCCAGAGATGTACTGAAAGCTCAAAAAAATATAACTTTGGATGAAAAATATTCCCTGATTCTTAAAGAGTGCTTAAAGTACAATTCATGTGAACAAAGCAAAAACCGAGCTTGTACCCCAGAAAAGATATTCGATGTCATGCAAATTTTTTTTGTTCAAATTTTCTTTTTTAAAATTTTTGCGTTTCTGACCGCTTTTCGAAAACTTTTGAAAGCAAAGGATGAAAATAAAAAATCTCAAAAATCTGCTTAGCATTGCAAGAGAACTTATTGATTTCTATAACCTTAATATTTCATAAAATTATTAAAAGCTCTAGCAAACAAAGTCTGCCATTTTTCAATACTTTTCAATGGATTCAGATTTTTTATTTTGAAATGGTTATAACTTTTTTCATGAAATACTTAGCTGCCTTTCATCTTAGACAAAAAATGAAGCTTAAGAATAGTCGAAACCAAAAATTAAAGATTTCCATACCAATTTCCATTCGAAATTGAAACGCGTTGCGTTAACTCATGAATCAACCAAATCATCTCAAATTTTACACTGATGCTTGGTGACCGAAAACGCATTTAAAAAAAATTATTTGGGAGTAAAAAGTCATTTTTTGCAGCGGTCTAATGTACATTAGAGTGCCCCAAATGACCCGACATTTGAAAAATTTCTGCGCTGCAGGCTTAAATTGATACTAGGCCTAGTACAAGGTCTCATGCCAAATTTGGACCAGATCGGATCACGGGAAGGGGTCGCTCAACGAGCCTAAAGTTTGTATGGGATTTTGATACATTTAGTTAGGAAGAAACATGAAAATCAAGTTTTTCATGAATAATTTTGATCCCCTTCGGCCGATTTCTTTCAAAAACGGGTTTTCTTAAAGCCTAAACTATGACAAATATTTCATCCGAAGACTGCATTTCGATTTGAGTTTAGATAAAAAAGTAATTAGACTTCAGAAATGGGGTAACTTTTTTCAGGGTGATATTCATTACTATTAATGAGAAACGCTGCTTCGAACATTTTGACGCAGCATTTACAGTGATGAATATCACCCTGAAAAATGTTACCCCTATTTTAAAGTCTAATAACTTTTTTTTTATCATAAGTCGAATTGAAATGCAGTCTTCGGGTGAAATATTTGTCATAGATTAGGCTTTGAGAAAACCCGTTTTCAAAAGAAATCGGCCGAAGGGGGCCAAAGTTATTCGTGAAAAACTGGATTTTCATGTTCCTCCCGAACAAAATGTCTCAAAATCCCATACAAACTTTAGGCTCTTTAAGCGACCCCTTCCCGTGATCCGATCTGGTCCAATTTTGGCATTAGACCTTGTACTAGGCCTAAGATCAATTTGAGCCTGCAGCGCATAACATTACACAAGGTAAAAATTTCCCATCTTGAATAAAGTTTCCTAAAAATTGAATATCTCGAAAAAGATATAGAAACTTAAAAACCAAATTATAAAAAGTACTGAACTACAATTTTTTTTGTTATTTTTTTCTCCACATCTGAATCGCGTTAAACATTCATCATATTATTTCATGAAAATTCAAAATTCTAACATATATTATAGCGTGCTTTATTAACGGCTCCCAACCAAAAAGGGATGCGAAATTCGTGTTAAACTTTCTAAAATTATGTGTTGTATTATATTATTGTATTGTATTATGTACATGTTATTTTTTCATTTACCTACAAGAACATATTTTAGCTTGGCCAAACTCTTTACTGTTTTCAAAAAACTTGTTCAAAATACATTTTAATGAAACTTTCTCTTGAACGTTGAGTTTTCAAGACATTCATCTCTCGAGTTACAGGGTAAAATATGATAATAACCTTTAAAAATCATATTTTTTATCATAATTTTTTTCTGATAATTATAAAGTTTTCCAAACATTCTACAATGTTTATTAAAGTATCAAATTTCCAAAGTGTAAGCATCTACAATTACATTGATAAAATGCATGAAAAAGTGCTTTTTAGCCTCAATTTCACCGGGGATCATCGGGCAGCTTACATCATATGCAAATTGATCATTAACTTTTTTAAAATTTAAAAAAACCATGTAGCCATAAAAGTTATATTTTTCGTTAAAACGAACGACATAATTTTTGCAGTTTTTTAAAATGAGATTTTAGTACCCGGGTTTTGATTTGAAATTTTGTATGTAAAAACGCGAAAATTTGTTCAGAAAAAGCACTTTTTCTTCCAATCGTTCATCTTGTTGGGGTCGAACAAATTCATACCATTTTTAAAAGGAGTAAACCTTGTCTGAGGATTTCCATTAGCATTGCGTGCGAACAACATATACAAGAAAAATAATAAAGTGACATTCTTCGAATTAGTTTCGCGTTTTTCCATACAAAATTTATCATTTAAAAAATGGTCAAAATTCTGTTATTCGTTTGGCAAAAAAGGAAACTTTTTTTACTGTAGGGTTTTTGAAATTCGAGAAAAGTTGCAATACGACACACCCTATTGCTCATCAACATTTTGTCTATAGAATACTGTACGAATCGTTTGTATCCACTTGAATTCAAGTGAGTTGCATCTATTCTGTAGGATTTATTTATGCTTGAAGTAAGAGATGTACTGAATGTTCAGTAAAACATCTTAGATGTATCCGGGTATCTTTCACTATAAACCGTGCTGGAGAATGTTGAAAAGTTTCGCTTAATACTATGATTACCTTTTTTATAAATTTGTTGGATATACTCGGGCTTGCCCATAAATTCAATAAAAAATTCGAGATGATATTTACCTCAAATTCAACCTTCATCTATTCTATTTCAATGTCAAAAAAGCAATTTGAAATTTCTTGGCACCTGTTTCAATATCTTTTGTCCCAGATTTGCCAAAAAGCCTAAGAAGTGACAAGTTATCTGATTTCCATTCAGTAAGTGTAGCTGAAATTAAATGGACCTCTTGAAGTCTTGGATAGACATTAGGCTGCCCCAAATTTGAATGAGAAATTTCAAGCTTGTTTAATGTTATGCGCTGCAGGTTCAAATTGATCCTAGGCCTAGTACAAGGTCTCATACCACATTTGGGCCAGTTTGGATCACGAGAAGCGGTCGTTCAACGAGCCTAAAGTTTTTATGGGATTTTGAGACATTTTGTTCGGGAGGAGCATGAAAATCGAGATTTTCATGAATAACTTTGGTCATTTTCGGCCAATTTCTTTTGAAAACAATTTTTCATAAAGCCTAAACTATGACAAATATTGCATCCGAAGACTGCATTTCGATTCGACTTATGATAAAAAAGTTATTAAACTTCAAAAATGGGGTAACTTTTTTTAGGGTGATATTCATCACTGTTAATGCTGCGTCAAGATGTTCGAAGTAGTGTCTCTCATAAATAGTAATGAATTTTATCCTACATTTGTTACATATCTACTTCAAATAAATAATTTCATAATTGTTATAAGCAACATAATTTAAATCAGGGATGAGCAACCGCGGCCCTCGAAACCCCATTGTGCGGTCCGCGAAACCTTGCTGAATTGAATTATTTTCTCGAATTTTCCTGCAATAGATCGTTAGTTATCATGAAATACCAGTCAATAAACCGGAAATAGTTGATATGGCGATGACTTGTTTCAAATGATGTTCACGTGTTTTTGTTTATTTCTATCCCACAATCAATCAATTTTATTTTCATTTGTAGTTGTCCTAAGTAAGACGGTTGAGACTAGAAAGGTCCATCTTGCCTAGGCCATAATCATTCAGATTGATGACTTTTTTCCAGAAATGTTTTCATTCAATGTGTTTTTCAAAGGGATAAGTGCAATGACGTAGTTTTTTCTTATTTAAAATAAAATTTTCCTGGATTAAATTAAAAATCAATAACTAATAGCAAGTCGGGAAAGGTAAAAAAAAATCGTCAAAGCTAAAGTTGCGTGATAAATTAACTCAGCAGGTTTTTTTTTGAAAATATAATTATTTTGTCAAATAAGACAAAAACGTCGTTAATATCGTTGGTAATTGAATTAAAACCCATATAGTTATATTGTATTTGATCCAAAAATTCAATTCATTTCAACAACTTTAAAATATTTGCTTAAACTAGCTTTAGAAATTCTATCCCAGTAGCACCAAAATTTAATTTATATAATCTTTTTAAAAATATTAAAAAAAAACTAATAATAAATAATGTAAACTTTAGACTAAGCTCTGTAATAAAATATACTTGGAAATCTTAGAAATTTTTGTTATTCGCAATTAGAGATGTACCGAGTAGTGGTATTCGGCGAACGGCCGGATACCGAATATTGACCTTTTCAATTATTCGGTCAAACCAATATTCGGCCGAATATTCGGTCGAATATTCTATTGAGTTTTTAATGAAAAAAAACTTAAGCGATTTTTTCAATGCTTTCTATTTCTTCCATATTAATGCCCCTCATGGTTTAGTCGATTATTTTCAACCAGATGATATTATCGGATGATTTATAACAAGATATTTTTTAAGTAAGGGCCTTTCTGATTTTAAAAATGTCACCAATAATTGAAAAGCCATCAACTGACTAGTCGCTTATAGGGCGTTTATCACCAAAGAGATTGCGTTCCTGTGAAATCTTGGAAAAAACATGTCGAAACAGGTGCCAAGCTATTTGAAATTGCTTTTCTGATATTGAATTAAATATATATCGAATTTGAGCAGAATGTCTTCAAAATAGTTGTTGAAAAGATAGATGATCTTAACCTTAAGCATGCCATACTTTCAACCACACGTATTCACACAGTCAGGCATTCATAACTATTTTTAAAAGGGATTTTAAAAAAAGGTTAAAATTTATGTTTATGTTTATGTTTTTAAAATTTTTGAAAAATTGTTATTGAACACAAATTTAAATTTTTTTAAGAGGTATTTGAGATTTCTATTTAATTTAGCAAATAATCTGAATAAGCCCGGGCAAAACTCGTGAAATTTTAAACAATATCTGGACATCCCGACCAGATTTAACTTATCTGGATTCTTTCCCGGATTTATGGGCAAGCCTGAATATATCCAGAAAATCTGGAATAAGCTTAAATCAAAGTATGAAGCAATATCGTTCAGCATTCTCCTGTACAATCTACAATGAAAGATACGCGGAAACACCTTTGATGTTTTGCTGAAACCATAAGTTTTTAATGATTGTTTAGCTTTTACAACATTTCTTTTGGATATTTTATAAATTATCCAAAATTATTTGAAAAAATTACAAGCCTGTAGTAGATATTCGGTCTATTCGGCCTATTCGGTCGAATACTTAGCTCAACTATTCGGCGAGCCGAATATTCGGCTTGACGATTTTTCGGCGGTATTCAGCGCCAAATATTGTGTACATCTCTACTCGCAATTTTCAGTTATGATTCGAAGTCAAATGAAATATTTCAGCTTCCTCAAAGTAGAATCAAGAAGATTAAAATGAAAATTGACACCAGTACAAAATCGTAGTCAAAAAAAATCTTCAACTGATTTTGACTCTTCTTGCTCTTCTCCGTGAGACGGAAAACCATGAAAATAAAAAAATAATGCTGTTTACGTTAATAGAGAACATTACAACTATCTCTGACTTCATACACGTAAGTCTAGGAGTATGTGATCATATTTTTTAAATCAGATTTAAACTATTTAACAAATTTGTTGAAGACTGCAAAACGGTTTGACTCAAAGTCATTAAAGTACTAGGTTCTCTGGCTGAATCTAAAATTTGAGAGATTGTATCACCTTTATTTACCAACCTTGGGTTTGACTTACTCTTTTAAAAATATCAAAGATTCAATTTGATTTAATTTATTTAATAACTTCATCTAAATTACCGTATTTTGCGATATTTTGAAATGCTAACAAAAAAAAACTTGTACAGCTTTTTTTAGGAAGTCAGAATTACACGCCATTTTCGAAAAAGTTGATCATTGAGTTGTAACTTTTATTTTTAAAAACTATGTTCTAGTTTTTTCCAAAAAAATACACACATTTCTACAATTAATTTTTATCTATGTTCAAAAATTATCTCGAAAATAACAGCTGTTAAAAAAAACTAATAGCATATTTAGAATCAGCGGCCTTACTTAAATTAAAATAAGCTCCAAAATTTTTCGCACCTCAGAAAAATGTGCATTCTGTTGCCTTATGTAATCAATGAGATTCAACAAACACTGACCATCAAGCCGATGCTCTTTTATTTTTTCGTTCTAATATAAGTTTACTATTATTAAATTTAACAAAGCCTCATTGTACGTTACATTTTGCTTAAAACTTATGAGTGTTTGTATTTGAAAGTCGCAGAAAACTGTTGGTCGATTCGTCGAGTCACAGTGGTAAAAAAAATCGACTAATATGCGAACATATACAGTAAAGTAAGCAGAATTATCTCCAATTAGCTTATCGTGGGTGTGTACTGTCGCTGGCTGGAGGGATGATGGTTCGGGGGGAAAAGAAACCCGGTCGACGACACGGATGCCTGGCCGGGTGTTGCCGTTGTGGGCGAAAGCGGATACTCGGTCTCGTCTTGTCGGTTCAAGTGCTGGGCCTGCCTCCATTTTTCGCTTTGATGTTCTGAATGTCTCAGGATCAGCTGGATTAGTTTGAAAGCACCGAGCACAACGAAAAAGCCGGACATTAGCCACAGGATTGTCGACTTGGTATCGAAGTTGTCCTGGATGGGCCTGGTATCAGGAGACGCTTCGTGGAAGAACCGGTATCGGTGATAATCCTGAAAGTGTTGCATGAATTATTCAACGTTTAGGTAGTGTTGTGAAAAGATAATTAAAAAATAAAGTTTTTTTTTACTTCAATCGAGTTTTTGTCAGAAATTTGGGATGCTCGTATTCAACATCCGTTGTCTGTGATGGTATTCATATTTTTAAAAGTGTTCCCCTTACCTCTGAGCTGTACTCTTCCTTGATTGTTTTTTCCACCACTACGATGTCACGGGTTTTCCCTCGCTCGTCGATGCACTCGATCCCGAGCGTATTCAAAATGCTTTCCGTCGAGTGCACCACGTAGTTTTTGCCATAGCGGACATTTTTGTTCTGCCTCATCAGCTCCAGGATCAGGAAGTGGCAGCCCCAAGGATTGTGATACAGGTCGACTTGTTGGATGCTCTCCAGTAGAGAGGTGTTCAGCCGTGCAAATTGATTGTAGCTCATGTTCAAGTGTTGCAGATTGATGACGGGAAGCAGGAAGGCATCTTCCTTGAGCGAATTGTGCGATAGGTCCAGGATTGCGAGTTTACCGGTGTCCTCGAAAATGGTGGGCTCGATTTCGTTGATTTCGTTCCGGGACAGATTTAGGATTTCCATCCGGGAGCAGTACTCGAACAGTTTGTTGTCGATGTAGGGCAATCTGTTTCCGGAAAGATCCAGCACTCGCAAGGCCGAAAAGTCTTTGAAAATGTATTTGTTTAACAGGTTGAGCTGGTTGTGACTGGCGTTAAATACCTGTGTAGATAAAGAAGATACCGAGATTTAGATAAGACGACACTGATTTATGCGTTGAGATTAAGCGAGAGACATGTGATGCATGGTTTGCCTTGGAAAAAATAAAATAAAATCACTTACAGAAAATTCGAAACATTCATTGAGGCAGGGAAACAGTATCATCTTGTATCGTTTCATTTAAATTTTTGTTTTGATGACTGATTTTAGAAATATTTTGCAAAACGAAATTATTTTATCGGCTATATCGGTGAAATTGTATATTCTTTGAGAAAGAATATTTAAGAATTGAAAGAATATAGACGGATAGAAGATTAGAATAAGGTGAAAGATGTTGAAAATGAGCGGGAGGGTAATTTTAATTTTAAAACTTTTCATCACATTAGAATTACCCTCCCGCTCATTTTCAACATCTTTCACCTTATTCTAATCTTCTATCCGTCTATATTCTTTCAATTCTTAAATATTCTTTCTCAAAGAATATACAATTTCACCGATATAGCCGATAAAATAATTTCATTAAACAAATTTACGGTGATTAACTCTTTATTTTGGAAAACTTGTGAACAAATTCTCATATATTTTGTGCTATAAGGGTATATACGGACGATGGTATTGACGAAAAATTGGCCTCAGCCATAACCTCAACTTTTAATTTGCTGGCGGCCTCACCAGTGATGCTAGGTGCGTTACTAAAATTAGTTTTCGCTTGTTTCTGAATTGGTTGAATTTTTTTACTATCAACAGCTAAACGTTTCAATTCATTACGGGGCGTCCCTAAATGGATGAGCCATCATTTGATAATGAATTTTCAAGGTGAATTTAAAACATCTAAAATATATTTTCATGTACTGCTTGGTAAATTCAAAAAGAGTTGTTTCTAACTTCTAAACGAATGCAAAATCATTCACTGTAAATTATTGAAAGCTCCGTCTATGTTGACTTTGAAAAAAAAATCGCCAATATGCTCTGATTATTTTGAACATATCCACATAATTCGCCACATCATTTAAGTGTGCGATACAGACAGTTGTTATTTCGTTCAGATAAATGATGCGCTGATATAACATTCAAATAGAAATCGACGGGAAAGTTGCAAATTTTTAGTACTCACAAAAAGGTTTTTCAATAACAATGCAATTGAAAAAATTATTAACATTTTCCAAATATCAATGCACTTGGCACCCCGAACACCCAAAAAAATCAAAACACGTGCATCTTTTCCACAGGGCGATTTTGTCGATATTAGTACCGGAAAATCGTGTTTATCGTGCGCCCTTCTCAAAAATCGATTCTGTTCTCCCATGGTTTGAGGTTATGGCTGAGGCCCAGAGGTGCCAGGTCGTTTTATCAAAAATCAGGACACCGCGAAGAAAAAAATCAGGATTTTTCAGGACACCTCTAAATTGGTGAAAATAACATGCAGTTCTGCTTAGATTGCATAACTAAAGGCGAAATATAGGTGCTTAAGACGCCTCGAATTATACAACTGAAGCGAGAAAAACCTTGGCTGGCCTGCAGTTAATATCGAAAAACACCATTTAAATATCATTTGAACCAAAAAATATCATTGGTTTAACAGGTTAAACTATTTTATTAAAGATTTGTTTGGTGTTCTCATCATTTAACAATAAATTTAGTCATAATTTAGACATTTTTTAAAAATCAGGATATTTTAAGGGTCATTTTTGAAAAATCAGGACAATTCAAGCGTTTTTGAAAAATCAGGACGGCCTCTCGAAAATCAGGACAAATCCTGATAAATCAGGACACCTGACACCCCTGCTGAGGCCTCCTACTAAGGTGGTGTTCGTGTAGAACTGTCAATATATCCTAATGGAATAGGTTATAGAACTTTAGTATTTTGTTAAAACTAATTTTGTAGGAAGTTCATATCCTGATAGAAATTTCTCTCTAAGACTTTTCCTAAAAATGACATTTTAGGTTAGAAAATAATCAGTTTATGCTGAAATCAGTTAGCCCACGAATGAAAAAAAATCGAGATAATTTGTTAAACTGGAACCATATCAGATTTCTTCATAGAAGTTATTGGTCCATTTCCAATGTTTTGGAAAATTTAACCCTCATCAGCTCTAGAGTGGCAATATTGCAAGTTTGAGGCCTTGTTACATCTTTCAGGCTCATCCAAAAAAAAAAAAAACGAGAATCGAGGACCCCAAATGAAATCATGATATTTTTTTTTTGAATTTTGCCTCCCTACTGTTTCGAACACGTTGTCTGAAAGCCCAGATGAAAAAATCTCCCTTATGAGTTTAGAGTATCATTTTATTACATTTTAACAACAAAGGCCTAAAGTAAAAAAAGACGTTCTTTCAATACAAACGGCGATGATTTGTCGTTTCCTGAATCGAATTTCATCAAATAACTATTGTAAAATTACTCAGAGTGTGAAGACAATTTATTTATTTTAAAGTTGCAAATATGAGCTAAGTTTTGAAATGTAGAGTAGACTTCTTTTTCAGAAAAAAACTATCACTTTTTCTTCGTACTTTAATAACCGTAAAAAAGTTTTTTTTTTACTTTATAACGCTGTTAAATTGTTCTAGTAGCCTCAAATGCAACTTACTGTGGGAGACTTGTTTACAAAACTACAGCGTAGACCAGAGATGAGCATCACGTGGCCCTTCAGACGTTTTCGTGCGGCCTGCAAAGTTCTTCTCAAATTGAATGAATTTAATTTTAATTTTTTCTCTTGATGTATACATAATTTCTAACTGTTTGAATGATTTTAAAGGAAAAATAAAAAAAAACATGAAATTAGGGGTTAGTTATCAAACGGAACGAGTTCATATTAGCCTAGGGTTACGCACCAATCATCAAGAACGAGTACATTTTTATACGTATTTTTTAAAAGAGTGCAAGCAAACGGCTAAAATAAATTTAAATCAGTTGGTTTTCAAAACCGTTCATAACTTTAAAAAAATACTTTGCCATTGTGAATTTATTTTTCCTGAGACCTTCGATTTTTATTCCGATGGTAAAAACTCAAAAAGAGAACTAATGTTATCCCTATACTAAATAATAAAAAAAAATAAACGTCGGTGACTTGATCAAATATAAAATAACTTGTTTGTATTTGGGTTTGTTAAACAATCATTCGGATTGTTTTTTCCTTGCAATGAAAGCATGTATTGTATTCTTTTAAATGCACAAGTTCAATAATTTTGTCAAAAATTTCGGCAGATTTACTTCTGATTTTTTCCTATTTCTTTAATTACCACTTTAAAATGCAAAATCAATAAAAAAGGGTGGTCTTTCGCAAATAAAATTTTAAGTGCTTGACAGAAACAATACTTGATACGCTTTTATTTGACATATAAACCCTGCGACTATTATCTGTGAAACGTTTTTGAAAAGTCATGCCAAACATTGATAAATAAAGTCATTGACTTGGAAACATGACCAATTTTATAAGAAATTATTCTATCCCAATGGAATTGAAATTAAATTGAGAAAAACCATTAAAGTTTGTAGAAAAACTGTGAAATTGCGGATTTTTCTGTGATACCAACAACCTTGCCCAGCATCTCAATGAAATAATTTTATACGAAGTTTCCAAACAAGAGGCTTCAAGAACAAATTTAAATTGTGAGAAAAAACTCTTCAAATAAAAGCACAGGAAAAGAAATTTTAGTTGATAAATTTAAAAACACGATTCATCGTGCAACCCTCAAAGACATTTATTTCCAACAGATATATTAGTAGTATATTCGAAAAAAAAATGTAGGGGGAAGTGTTCCTAAATGCGCATGTTGGGTAATATGCGCATACATCCGATTGGCGATATGGCTGGAGATTCAACGTATCTAATCAGTGCAGTTTGAGGGTAATACGCTATTGAAACATGGCATGAAGAAATTTGGTTGTTATATAAAGCCAAAAAAATTTAAAAATTCAAACAAGATTTTTGTCAGTTTTGTTATAATATATTGAATTTTAATTATCGTGCGTACAGATTCTGTGAACAAAAATTTTAATGGTTTTTCTTTCTTATTCATCTGGAAATCGGAAATTCAACAAATTGAAGCTTTTGGCAAGTTTGTAAATGATAAGATATTGGAATAAGAGACAGGTTCTGAACGCCCATATCAAGGCGGGTTAAATGCCTATATCAAGAAAAATAGATTAGTCTTATAAATTTTTTACTTTTTATCATTGAAACATCAAATCTACGCTCAAATCACGATCTTACAGCCAAAAAAGATGAACTTCATAATGATCCGATTAAAATACGAGATGAACAAAATATTACCATGAAATATGGCCATATGGCATACCTAATTATGTTTCTTGCAAAAGAACTAGTGATGTAAGAAAATTCACCAAAATTTCTGCTTTAACGTATGCTTAACATCCGTTTCTACCATTTTCAATCAAATAATATCAATATATTACAAGTGTAAATGAAATATAGCTAAAAACATAAATATGCGCATTTAGCCCGCCAGTTTCGGAAATCGGCTATTTTGACTTCTTTTATTAAAAAATTATTCTCACAAAAACTGTATGAGATTTTAACAGAAAAACTGCTCAAACGTATGTAAAACAGATGTCCGCTCATGTGTATAGAGTTTTCAGACTCATATCTATCGGAATATGGGAGAAAATGAGTCCTTTCCTTAATATGCGCATATAGCCCGCCTCTCCCCTAATACTTTTTTTTGTGAATAACTTTTCAATGTATGGATGGAAATTGATGAAATTTTTAGTGAAGCTACCTGTTAATTTAATGTTTAGTTGTGCAAGTTTTTGTGACTATTGTTTAGTGATTTTTTAGATAGCTTTAAATGAAGAAGTTTTTCGACGCAACACGCGCGCCATCTACAATGCACACTGTGGCCAACCTTTTTTTCAAATCAGGGCTATTTTTGATTACGTTTTCTGTTACGTGAAGCTTGAACTTCAAAAAACTTAAAGAATTGTATTTGGTCCAAGTTATAACATGTTTAGCCGATTGTCCTCCTTCGGCTCAAAAACTACACATTTGACTTTTTTTCACTCCATCACAGTTTTGTGTAATGGCACGATTCCAGATCCAGTAAAACAGAGTATAAACGTTGTGGGACCTTTAAAGTGCTTTGCAGGGAAAATGGTCGCATTTTGAGACATTCTTCTATGTATATTTAGTCATTTGTCATGAAAAACGTTAGTCGTTATGAAACTTTGAGGGATTTGCAGTTTCTTCTGAACGTTAGCCTCCACAAGTATTAGATATAAATTTTTTCAATTTTTCTCCTTGTATATCTCCGGAAAATACAGGCGAGACTTGTCAACGAATAGTTTTTGGATGAAATTCTGCCTGATGATCGCTAAAGAGTTCACTTTGCGATCCATTGCGAAATTTTTCAAATCTCTTCAAAGAAACATGAAGTTTCACTGAGATCCTATATGTGTGTGTTTGTTTTTTAAGGGGCAGCTTTTTTACCTTGAAGAAGTGAAGTCAGACCAGTTTATTAGTCAGCTTGACGAACCAGTCAATTTTTTTTTTCGTTTATATCACTTCCTCTATTTATATTTTCGTATTGGACTTGAAAAAACTCTCATATTCCTTAACTTTATGAAATAAATCATTTTTGCTTTTATTCAACTTTTAGCTTCCTATTAAATCCTCTTAGACCACTTTCGTAGCAAATTTACAAAATTCAAAACCCACGAGATAAAATTTTAAAAGAAATCAAGAAAAACATCGAAAAAATGAGTTTAAGGAAGAAATAAAAAATGCTATAATTCTCTACGTAAATTGAGAGTTTTGAACGCCTTTTTGAAATTTTTTTTTTCATAATTTTATGATTTTAAGTCACTGAGAATAAGAATTCGATGAATATTTTTAATGTTCAAATTTTTTCTTTCTTAAATTTGAGCATTCACATTGTGATAAATATTATAAAATTTTAAATTAAAAAGATGATCATATAATTTAAAGTGGAAAACCAAATTCATTGTAATATGAAAATTTCAGATTTTTCTGGAAATCGAAAAATAAGAACTTTACGATTGCCATTAATTCAAAATCAACTTTTTTGCATGCTAAAGGTAAAAAGTAACGGCATTTATAGATTAGAATGAAAACTTGTGTTATATACATGATTTTTCACTAAGGGAGCACGGATTCACCGCATTTTCAGTTTGGTATAGTCAAGATTTGTCAACCTACTTTAAAAAAAATGCAATATTTGATGAAAATACGGTAAATCCTCGCACATAAATATTTTGTATTCTAAAGCAAGTTTAGAACTATTTCATTCTATATAAATTACTACGTCGAATTTGCAGCCATTCCGTGTACCCACGTTGAAATATCAAGTAAATTATTCAGTTTCATAACTTATGTCTTCAAATATGAATAAATGAATACAAAATTCATAACTATTTTACTCATGCTAGTTTAGTATAAAAGATATTTATAACGTTAAATTACTCCAATATCTCGAATGGACATTTATTAAATCTAACATAACTTTTAACAAATCTCGATGAAATTTCGCCAAACTTTGACAGAAAGTTTGACTTTAGTTGAGCAACAAAACAGATCAACAAAATCGGGAGTCAAGTGCTTGAAGCGCCACACAGCGGTCAATCCGAGAACATTCTTCCACAAATCTTCATGACTTCGCTTCGAAAATCAATAATTTTATAACGACTGACACACTCCTGCCCACCATAAATCAACTAGGGATCATTGTTTTGAATGAATATTGCGAATAAAACTAAAAGAAAGCTAAAAAATTATATCTTGTTGTGAATTTTATCAGTCATTTTGACTGGTCACGGTCCGAGTGTCCATGGTGAAATTTATTTGCTTATTAAAAAAGCTAGAGACATAAAAAAAATCACAGATTTGTAAACATAAATTTATAAAAATTAGTATTTTTTGCGAATTTTTAAAGCGAAGTATTTAAAAGATATTCAACAAAAAAAGGGTCAAACTCGTCATTTTGACTGGTGCAGTCTTTTTAGTATTAATCATTCAATTAAAATCAATTAAAAACAAAAAATAACAGTAACATATTCGAACTGTTTTTTTTTAACATCATTTGACAGAAATACTGCGAAAATTGTTCGTAAATATTCCCGTTTTACCCCATTTAACGGTATCAATTTCATGAACATAAATAATGATTTACCGTCTACTTAAATGACCTTTTTTGTTGTGAATATTCAAAGGGTCACCAACGTTTGTCGCGTCAGCTAATTTAAAATAAATTTACAAATAATCAATAATTCAAAATCAATTTACGGTGATAAGCCTCTCATGCTGACCTAGATTTTTTTTGGATAATTTTAATAAATTACTCGTGAATCAGCACCGAGGAGTCGTCAGTTATTTCCTGCGTGAGTAGTACAAGTAGTACGGTAGTCTTTTTACTGCAGTACAATAAGTAGACATTTAAGATACATATGTATCACCTAAACATGAAGTCATGTTTTCAAGGATAAAATACAAGATAAAGATCACATTGATGGGTCCTTCATCCATCCAAAATTTATTATCGAATATTTATATTTATCGAATAATTGTCGAAATTGCTAAACAAAGTGAAGTACCTTGGAGGTCATCAGATAACTTGTCACTACAATTGCGCTCATAAACTACTTAACACACACTAAGATTGCAAATATTCCACTTTGAAAAAGTAATCTTCCAAATCTCAGGAAAACTGCTAAAATTTTACGAGACTCGTGAAAACAACAGATTATTCCGAGATTCGGTAACACTTCTTCATTATAATCTTGTTCATTGTTCCTGAAGTTCACATTAAGAATGCAATTATTTCACTTGGGGTGAGATCATCAGAATGACAGGAAAACTGCTAAAATTTCGTATAATTTGTGAAAACAATAGAATTAGGTCATTTTAGTTGGAAACTGTTGGAAAGTTGGAAAGTTGGAAAGTTGCAATTTCACCCGGTCTATGCATAATAGCTAAATCGATTACTACTTGAAGGAGTGTACCGTTTGTTTTTATTTACGTTGTTCAACACGTAAACGCAGCGTTATTTATTTGTTTTGGTTCAGCGAGTGCACTACTTACCTCCAAGCTGACCAGTCCCTTGAGGCTGTCTTCCTGGAATCTTTCGATGCGATTGAAGCTCAGATCCAGCGTCCGTAGATCGGCATTCTTTTTGAAGGTGTTTTCGCCGACTTGCTCCAGATAGTTGTGACTTATGTTGAGGAAGGCTAGCCGCGGCAGATTGGACAGTAGATCCGTTTCGAAAATGCTGATCTGATTGCCCTGCAGCTGCAGATGTTTTAGATGACTGTTCCCGATGAATGCGAAGAAGTCAACGTACGATATCTGGTTGTGGTGGAAGGACACGTGGGTCAGTTTGCTGAGGCCTTTAAGGGTGTGCTCTTCGATTGAAGTCAATAAGTTTCGGCCTAGACTGAGGTATCGTAGATGCGGTACTTCTGAAAAGGTACCTTCGGGAATTGTTGTTAGGAAATTGTTTGATAGGATTAGTTTGGCTAAGTTGGGGTAGCGCTTGAAGGATTGAGAATTTATGCTTTTCACTAGGTTCTTGCGAATATCTAGCGTCTGAAGCTGTTCCAAGTCATGATCACTCCAGGATTTAATGGATGTTAGATTGTTTTTTGAAAAGTTTAACACCTCAAGATTTTTCAAACCGTTCAAGGCGTAATCCTGCAGATGATTCAGTCTGCTGTCACTTATTTCCAGTATTTGAAGATCAGTGAATCTGATGAAGATGGCATTCGGAAGCTCCTGGAGAAAGCAATGGTTGATAGTTACGTTCAGTGGGTTTTGGGTGTACTCCCGAATGTTCCTTAAATCTTCCACATAGCACGCCTTCATACAGATGGCCTCGTTTTCTTCATCCAGTTCGATATCAGCCACATTGCGACGCTGAGCTGCGCCAACATCCCATTGGAGGACAAAGTTTCCCAGCAGCGCCAGCACAAACAGTCGGCCAAACATTGTCTCAGTGTAATAATTTTGCGGTTATGTTACATCGGAGACTCTCGGACAGTCGCTTGGTCACTGAACGTCGCACACAAGCGATAAAACTTTTGCAATTTTATTTAAATTATTTACCAACAGCCAAACAGCCCGGTTTTTCTCTACCTTCCATTCACCGGGTGGCCCAAAGCTAGAGATGGAAATTTTTTCGCTGCTGGCAATTTTCCCCGCTTTTTAGTAAACTGCCTAGATTGCCAACCGCCCACAACCCACAGCAGGGTTAATTCCGCTAGTGATAATTCTGCTACTTTGTAGCAGCAACTATTTACCGAACGACTTACTGTCCTGGACCGAACTTTTCGTGATACAACAGGTCATAAACTTGCACTTCTACTACTGACAATGTAGCAGTTCCGTTAAACTTGTGAACTAAATGTACCGTAGCGTTCTATTTCAGACTAGTACACGCTGGATCGAATCACCACTAAACAATGTATCAATCAGCAACATCCCAGGCAAATCGATTGTGTCTAACCTAGGCAATAGTTCTAAAGAAAACCACCGCCGTTCAAGTACTTCCCAAACCAATTGCTTCAGCTGAAAAAAGTAAAAAAAAAGAAATCCAACCGAGACACCGACAGCGTGGAAGGAAAATCGCTCACACTCGCTCTTGACGCTTCGCGCGATTCAATCTCAACTGAACAACTTCTGATTCGAAAAGACAAAACACCAGCTCCTCGTCAAGTGGGACGCAGCAGCAATAAGAGAATATAATTTATAAGTACCTATTTTTAATGTTTTGTTGTTGTCATCCCCTCGGGGTGCGAGATGTGTCTCGGAAGAAGAAACGCTGCTACTTCTGGCCAACTGAAGACGCGTCGAGGGAAAAATTAAGCACACGCCTCACGCACACACACAAGAACAACAGCAACAACAAACGAAAGGGGGGAAAATGTAAGCCAAACCGGCCACTAGAAATCCGTTCTCAAAGAAGCCGTGAAATGGCGCTCACGAGTGTTTACTTATATCCGTTATCAAACAAAAGCGTTGTTTTCACACTTAATAACGCTCAATAGGGGCTTAAGGAGAACTTGACTTAATTGCAGTGCGCGGAACTGACGTGTATCAAACTAGCATCAGCATTTAAGCTGTAGTGCACGATTGAGTAGTTTAAAAGTTATTTTAATAACTTGAATTTCTGACAAAATTTTAGATATTTTAATCTAAAAGTAGATTCTTGATCGAAAATATTTTCTGTTTCTGTTCGATAGGAGAAATCACAATTTCATTATGGTTTCAAATTCAAGCTCATGAAATCTGTCCATAAGGTACATTTTCCTGTATGAATTGTATACATCTGAAAACATTGGGTTAATCTACAATACGCGACAAAATAAAGTACGCACTTGCTATCAAAATTTTCAAATCAATGTACAGTTGCGTTCAAAAAAGAATGAAATCGCGTGAAGCTGCGCACCCACATTCAACTTTGACGAGCTGCCATTTCTCTCTCAATTGATATTTTTTCATGAAAATTTCACACAATCTAGTTCAACCATCCAACTAACATTCTACAAAATTTGAAGTCTTTACAATGACGGGAAACAAAGATAGATATTTCCGTAAAAAAGGGAAATTTAAAATTGCTTCACTAAATTTGCTGTATCTTCGACAATTTTCATTGAAAAATCTTGAAATTTTGTCCAAAATTGTAAAAATGTTTGATCTAATACCAGGCCAAGTTTCGTCAAAATTGATGAACGTGATCAAAAATGGTGCCGGGTAGAAAATCAGGTTCATTTTCGTCCAGCAGACGATTTCATTCTTTTTTGGACGGATGTTTGTATGGAAAACATCGTAATCCATGTATTCTTGGTTTTTTCTTTCACAAAATCAAAATTTATCAGAAAGAATGTTGTAAATTAATAAAAATTTCATTCCTGCTTTGATTAGAAATAGAAATTGTTCCAACAGAGCTGGTATTGAAACACAAGAGCGAAAAGAATACTCGCTTTAATTGTGTATCAAATTTGTTTATCGGAATAATTAGCAGGTCATTTCTGAAACTCTGTTTTTCTTATTTTGAACTCTGTTGAAACATTTTCTCTTCCGAAACAAAGCACGAATAAGTTTTCATCAATTTACAACATTCTTTGTGATAAATTTTGATTTTGTAAAAGAAAAAACCAAGAATACATGGATTAAAATGTTTTCCATAAAAACATCCGTCCAAAAAAGAATGAAATCGTCTGCTGGGCGAAAATGAACCTCACTTTCTAACCGGCACCATTTTTGATCACGTTCATCGATTTTGACGAAACTTGGCCTGGTATTAGATCAAACATTTTTACAATTTTGGACAAAATTTCAAGATTTTTCAATGAAAATTGTCAAAGATACAGCAAATTTAGTGAAGCAACTCCAAATTTCTCTTTTTTAAGGGAATAGCTGTATCTTTGTTTTCTGTCATTTTAAAGACTTCAAATTTTGTAGAGTGTTTGTTGGATAGTTGAACTAGATTGTGTGAAATTTTCATGAAAAAATTTCAACCGAGAGAGAAATGGCAGCTTCTCAAAGTTGGAAGTGGGTGCCTATAGCGTCTCACGATTTCATTCTTTTTTGAACGCAACTGTATCTTTTTCAGATAAGAGTACCCATTCAAATTATTTCGATGAATTTTAGTAGTTTTAATGCACTAGCGACTGGTGAAGAAAATAAATACGTTCTTCACAATTAAGTGTAGTTGTAGTCTATTGAGGTCAGTTTTCGCATGGACAAAATAAAGTACCCACTCTTAATCACCTTTAGATCGCTATTTCCCTGCTGCGAAAATTGTTCCGTTTTATTTGGAATGAAAAAGGATTCAATTCCCTGTGAATCCCGTCGAAAGTAAGGGTTTTATTTTTTGTTTATTCTTATTAGGGCGTGATGAAATCTGATAAGATTGTGAAAATGCTAGTTTCCGTAAATATCTGTAAACTTCAAGCTAAAACCCTTTAAGAAGGTTTTTTTTAAAGCAAATTGCTTGAAAATACGTTTAAAATTAACAAGGAATAATGCAATATTCGGTTGTATGTATAGTATGTATAGATCTGATAGAATGGCAGATATGTGATTAGGCTATTCACGAGGAATCACCCAACATACAGACGCTGCTGCTTATACCTATGCACCAGCAAGGTTGGCTACTCACTGAATGCTCGACCGAGAGCTGCGTACAATCACGTTCACAGAATAGTAGTTGGATTAGCTACAATCCATACACGCTCCGAGATAAGCACTCATATATGCATAATGTATACCACACATCTTCCCTCTTCTCCCAGGAAAAGAACGAGAGAACTAAAAAAAAATCACTTTTTTTTTAAACTATGTAACAGTTTTAAAAAATCATAAAGGGCATAGATTTTTATTATCTATGATCACTATTGATTGCTCCCGAAGGTTAACTGTCTTCGTCTGTGACACATATCGCTTGGAATAATATTCCCATCTCCTTTCTAAAACGCTTAAGGCGTTTAAACCGTCACAAATAGAACTCTGATCACACTGACATGACAGTTAGAACAAAACGTCGATCTTTTTTTTTCTTTTAGTTTTGCCTGCTGTCGCCGGTATTGCGATCCTTGCAAAATTGTAGAAAAAAAATCTTCTTTAAAAGTGATTGCACTCTGAAATCGATATTGCGTACTGCTGGAAAAATTATACAACAAATGGAATTGAGTGTCCAGTCAGTGAATGAAGTCTGGAAACCCATTCATGTCTTTGTAGCAAAAGCAGGCAGTTTAGCATTCGAGTTTCCCATAAGTAATGCAAGAATTTAAGCACCATATCTACTGATCAATATTTAAAATACATACGCCCATTTTGTTGAAGCATACCGCCCTTGGCACAATTTTGGCGTATCGTACATGACACTAATCCAATTTTATCTTTTTGCAAGTCATTTCTCAAGTTTTTTTTTTTTAAATTCCATATTCATAGACTCTAAGCTACGCTGACTAATTCATTTGTTAATCAGCTATTCCCTCACAAAGCATTTGGCATCCCTAATATCAATTGGCAGGCTGTTCTGGAACGAAGGAGCTCCGTTGAACCACAACCCTAACATCAGAAAAAGACTCAGTAGCAACATGGCGATGCTGCGCGTATTAACGGCGGTAATGCGCGCCAAAATCATCGGTTTTCCTCGGACACGAAGAGGTTTTTCCGATTGATCGAGCCACCGTCGATCCTTGACTCGGTCTCTTTTCCCGACCAACCACCAGCGAAGACGGATCACGGTTAAAAGTTAGAGGCCCGTGCGGCCAGAGTTAGAGGCCTAAGTGGTCAAAGTCAGAGGCCGGAATGGCCATAGTTGAAAGTCCAAAGAGACAAGTTATTGTAATTTTAGTTTAAGTCGTTATACAGTCCACTAAAAGTTTGTAATGTTTGTTTGAATGAGTGCGGTTTTTTTTATTTTATCTCGGAACATCTGATGCTATCGATCCTGCCATCAGGGGCGATTCTGAACACAGGCAGATCGAGAAAAAGAAGAACATTCAGCATATTCAATGACCATTCATTATCTAAATGTGATTGAAGCCAAATACAAATGGAAGTTAACCGATATGTGTCACAACGTTGTTCTTCAAGCTGGATTCGAATTTTCCTACCTTCATCATATTTGAAAGTGATCAAATATGAATTTTCCTAAGAAAACAACTGTTTAAATTTAAGAAAAAAAAACAACATTTCTCTCTGAAGAAATCATTGAACAAAATTTACTTTTATTGTTCAAATGAAAATCAACTGTAATGTTATGATTTTTTTTTAAACATAAATAAAAGCGTCCGGACTAGCATCTGTCGCAGAAAGTGATGCAGCATTTCGCTCTAACTTTAACTCTAACGAACATAAGAAGTAGGTTTCCTCTGTCCGTAGTTATATTTACATTGTCACTGAATCTCTAAACCGGAGCTTTCGTCAATATCAGCGCCGGCGATATTCACTGGCAACATTTCGTGTTCACGAGACATCTATCACAGGGCTGCCGATTGACAAGATATTTTCTAAATTGATACATTTTTCATCGTTGCCGGTCGGCAAGATCCTAATAATCTGAACACAATTGTTATTGCCTGCTAGATGATTGCCGATGAAGCTCCTCATTTATCTGACTGCATTTCGATAACAATACATAACAACTAAGTACCTACCATTCTGATGTAATGGTACAAATCACAAGATATGGCCATGATGCACGTCGAATCTTTCCTCAAACAACAGAGCTCAATCTCATAAATCGCAGACAGCCTTTAAACTTAGGTAGTTTTGTAACAGATTTTGTTTATTTCAGGAGAGAAAATAACTGATTCTTCCTTTTTTGTCAAAGGCTTGAAGGCTATCAAATCTTGCATTTCCTGACCAAGTTGTCTGTCAATACCTTCAAATAATCTAAATATTTTCACGGAAGTCATTTAACAATCAAAGGCATTGGAAACATGTTGCAATTTCATCTCAAATAAAGAAAGGCAGTAGTTTAGAAAGCTTCATCAGGACATACTAAATTGTTATAAAAGTACCTTGATTTTAAAATCATGGAATATGTTTTTTCCTTCAAATTATTCATACCGCATAGGAAAGAAATCAAATTTGCTATGAATGTCAGTGCTATAGCAAATGCTTGTTAATATTGGTTATGTCAATAGCGCTACCACGGAGCTATTATTTTGATCCAGTGTCGGTAAGCTACGAGTTCAGAACTATGATTTTAGAAAACAGCTATTTTTTTAAAACTCGTAAGTTTCTTTAATCGATACGAGGGTGCAATAGATTCACAAACAGATAAAATATTTTCTTTGATTTGTTCTCAATGCAATAAATTCCGTAAGTTTTGTATCCAAAGAAACATTTAGTTAATACTGGCGCAAAACGCTAAAAACATTCATTGTATCATCAGGAGATTCATCAGAAAACGGTACGATATAGAAAATCAGGCTCAAGAAATCGTGGCTTAGTACCACCAATGCCTGTACAGAAGTTTGATTTCTAGTGGTCATTAAGAAGTGACAAGATGTTTTAAGGAATTCAAATATAGTGAAATCACTAAGTTATGTGACCAGGGTGCAAAATGAAATGATTAATAAGAGTACTCCATGTACAGGTACTTTAGAAAGCTTCCCCATCCAACAGCATAACCGCATCATCCTAACAGTGCAATAGTGAAAACGTGACGCTGGATAACGTACACACCGACCCATGAACAAATAAAACATATTTTGGGTAAATTGTACAATTTTCTATCACAAGATCCCTTTATTAGATTATTTGTATGTTTTCATCCAGTTTGCTATAAATAATCCGGTTTCTGGTTGATAAATTATATTTGTTGTGTCGAGATTTGAAAACACCCTAAAACCTTACCAGACCTTTAAAAATCGTAACGTAAATTGCAGCTACTTGCCTTTTCTGTCATTTTTATGAACATATGCTTTTTCGATCTTTAACATTTTCCAAGTGTTTATTCAATCTTACTTTCCATTCTTGTCTGTTTTAAGTTTTTATTAAATTTGCTATCAAACTATCATAGTTTGACTTATCGCTATAGAGCTAAAGAAAACCATGTTCAATCTCGAGCTTTCAATCATTTTTTTATCATATAATTTGAGAATCGATCAATATCTTAAACGTTTCGACTTCATTCATCCTGAGTTATAGTATTTTTTTTTCTGACCAACGGGGCATCACGATATCAACATTAATATAAAAAAATGTTATTGCTAGTAATTAACTTGTGCCCGACCTAACAACAGCTTTCCGTGCTTGACTCGAACTAAAATACATATTATTGCGTTTATCTCGATCTAAAAGTAACTTCTATTATGCTCAACTTGACCTCAATTTAAGAATTTGGCTCTTTTTCAGCCAGTATCAACATTTGTTTGTTCGCCCTTTGCTTAATTCAACTTTAAGTGCTCGTCCCGAGCCTAGTTCTACATATAACGCTCGTCCCGAGCTAAATCCAACATTCTATGCTCGTCCCGAGCTAAATTCAACACTCTATGCTCGTCCCGAGCTAAATTCTTTTTTTTTTTGTGCTCGTCCCGAGCTAAATCCACTTTCTTTTGTGCTCGTCCCGAGCTAAATACACTTTCTTTCGTGCTCGTCCCGAGCTAAATACAACATTTTCTGCTCGTCCCGAGCTAAATTCTTTTTTTTTGTGCTCGTCCCGAGCTAAATTCTTTTTTTTTGTGCTCGTCCCGAGCTAAATTCTTTTTTTTTTTTTGTGATCGTCCTGAGCTAAATTCAACTATTTTAGGCTCGTCCCGAGCTAAGTTCAATTATTTAAGGCTCGTCCCGAGCTAAATTCTTTTTTTTTGTGCTCGTCCCGAGCTAAATACACTTTCTTTTGTGCTCGTACCGAGCTAAATACAACATTTTATGCTCGTCCCGAGCTAAATTCTTTTTTTGTGCTCGTCCTGAGCTAAATTCAACTATTTTAGGCTCGTCCCGAGCTAAGTTCAACTTATTTCCAAGTCCAATCCACTTTGCCTTTTTCACAATCTAACTTCTCACAAACATTGTTTTCTCCACACAAACAAACACTTATTCTTGTTGCTTTTCTATCAGTGTCCACTTCAAATAAAGGAAAACAATGGAGCGCTAGCGCTCCCAAAAGAATTAAAATTTACTTCCGTTTGAAACAACTTATTCACTGCCAATTTCACAAAGCGCTGCACGTTGGGTGATTCCTGCGATAAAAGGTCCAAGTTTTTGGCAAATTTACTATTAGAAAACCTGTCACGGTCGTCAATATGTGATTAGGCTATTCACGAGGAATCACCCAACATACAGACGCTGCTGCTTATACCTATGCACCAGCAAGGTTGGCTACTCACTGAATGCTCGACCGAGAGCTGCGTACAATCACGTTCACAGAATAGTAGTTGGATTAGCTACAATCCATACACGCTCCGAGATAAGCACTCATATATGCATAATGTATACCACACAGCAGAGAGTTTGATACTCTATATCACCAACACAATATTCGGTTGATTTGAACTACTACAATTCATCACAATATTTTGAATTGACATTCATTGTCAGAAAAAAGATACAGTGATACTTTATTTTGCTGCGTAGCGGAAAGTGTTCCTAAATGCGTATATTTGGGTAATATGAGCATACAGCCGATTGACGAAATGGCTGAAAGATCAACATATCTAGTCAGTGCAATTTGAGGAAAATCCGCCTTTGACACATGATATGAATTTTTTTTATTGTTGTTGGAATAAGGGACAGGTTGTGTATGTCCATATCAAGAAGGTAAAATGCCTCTATCAAGAAAAAATAGATAAGCCATAAACAAATTTTGCTTTTCATCATTGAAACATTAGATTACGCTCCAATTACAAATTTGCAGTGAAAATATAAAAGCTTAATAATCTCTGATAAAAATATGAAATGAACAAAATTTGTCCATGAAATATGGCCAAATGGCATGTCAACCTATGTTTTATGCAAAAAAACTAGTGATATCTAAAATTAAGCCAAAATTTCAGCTTTGAAGTTTGCTTAACATCAGGTACTACCATTTTTGGTCAAATTATACGCAAATATTAAAGGTGGAACTGGAATATAGCTGAAAACATTAATATGCGCATTTAGCCCGCATCTCCCCTAAAAGAATGCCCCAAATGACCAGATTTTTGAAAAAGTTATGAGTTGCAGGCTAAAATTGATCCTAGACCTCATTCTAGGTCCCATGTTAAATTTGGACCAGATCAGACCACGGGAAGGGGTCGCTCAACGAGCCTGAAGTTTGTATGGAATTTGAGACATTTTGATTGGGAGGAACAAGAAAATCCGATTTTTCATCAATAACTTTGATCTCTTTGGGCCAATTTCTTTTGAATATGGTGTTTCTTGAAGTTTACACTATGACATATAGTGCATCCGGAGACCGTATTTTGATAAGAGTTAAGATAAAAAAGTTATTAAGCTTCAAAAATGGGATAACATTTTTAAGGATTCCTATCCCTATTCCTATTCCTATTCCTATTCCTATTCCTATTCCTATTCCTATTCCTATTCCTATTCCTATTCCTATTCCTATTCCTATTCCTATTCCTATTCCTATTCCTATTCCTATTCCTATTCCTATTCCTATTCCTATTCCTATTCCTATTCCTATTCCTATTCCTATTCCTATTCCTATTCCTATTCCTATTCCTATTCCTATTCCTATTCCTATTCCTATTCCTATTCCTATTCCTATTCCTATTCCTATTCCTATTCCTATTCCTATTCCTATTCCTATTCCTATTCCTATTCCTATTCCTATTCCTATTCCTATTTCTATTCCTATTCCTATTGCTATTCCTTAAAAATTGAACTATCTTACAAAATTAACAGATTGCGATTTCTTGCTAATAGATTTCTTCATCAAAATAGTTATCTTGATAATTTCCTCTTGAATGTGAACTCATTTACGTGCTGAATTTGAATTTGAATTTTTAAGATAACTGTGAATTTGATTTCTGAACCTGAATTCAAAATTTGAATTTTAGATCAGAGGACGAATGACCAAGCTGGTTAAAATCATTCATAAATAAACAAAATATAATAGAATAGAATTTTGGATCTGTTTCCACATTTCAATAGGATTTCAGATGAGAATTTCAAATAAGAGCAAATAATTGAAATTTGCTTTTGAGTCCTGAATCACAAATCACGGTTTCAATCTGAATTTATTCTTTAAATTATATATAATCTGAATTAAAAAAAAAGAATTGATAATGATGCATTTGATTCTCAGTTTTCAATTCTGGATCACTATTTTGAAGCTGAAACTGTAGTGTTGTTATGAATTGTGTAAAACAAATATGTATTAGAACTTCTTATCTTTTTTTCATATTCGGAAAATTATCATCTAAATATTGGAAGAGCAAAACTCAGAAAGTCAAGCGTTGCCAATGCAGTTTCATCACTACATCCGGTAAAAAATTGCTTTTTTTGTGCATATATGTAGTTTTATAGCCTTAAAACCTTACGGTAGCATACTCAAAATCCAGTGCAAAGCTGAATTTAGGGGTATGAATTGTCTTAGAAAATCTATCTGTAAAGTAAACGTTGACTAACATACCTTCCCCTCTTCACCACACAGTCCGCAGGGTTCGGCCAGAGCACCCTCACCATTCTGTGGGGGCTGGTTTCACATTTTAAGAGATTTATAATCTGAGGCAACGAAATGGGGGACTTAGCTTCTATTGGAATTATAAGTCAGAAAGTGTACCACAATCTCGAAATATGTAGAAGATGTTACACTTCCGATCGAAGTTTTAGGCGACTGTTCCTGCGAATGCGAATGCGAATGAATTGTCTTAGAAAATGCAGTTTGATAAAAAGTCGAAAAACATCTACTTTTGAAAAGTCGTCATAAGTTTTGTGTTTCGTATTTCAAAAATCTATGGATGCCAAACTATGTAGTTGCCGTAGTTTTACCAATTTACTTTTTAAAATGTTTCTACTGTGACTGGAACAGCTTTGGCGGTTGATTGATAGAAAAGAAAAAGTTTTACAACATTGTACATTTTTTGTGGCCATGATCTTGAATAAAATTTCAAAAAAATCCTTATGTGCAACATATAGTTTCTAAGTTCAGCTTACTTAGGCACTAAGCGAAATATTTTTCAAGCCCTTAAAAACTGATACATCCGTTTTCCTGAAGCATGTTTTTTCAACAAAAAAAAACTTCGACTTTGAAAAACTTTAAAATAAATTAGTATAGCTGAATATTGTCTGTCATCAGGACCGGATTAAGCCATCGGGGGGCCCGGGGCAATTTTTCTCGGAGGCCCCTATGATTCGATTTTTTTCAAATGCTATCCCAGAGAATACAAAAAATTTCAAACGTGTAAAAGAACTGGAGATGAGTTCAGTATACTGTCTTCTAATAGCCATGTTGTCTGCCTAGAAGTTAGTTTTTGGTACCATCAAATAAAAATTGCTAATTAATTGCGTGTAAACAACGCGGAAGAGTTTAGAAAATTAAAAAAAAAAGAATACTCTGATATGAGCTGATAAATGCAAAATTTATTTCTCATTTTTGTTTCATCGGGAAAAATTTACCACACGACAATTGGAAAGTATAATAAAGATTTAAAACATAGGAAACAAAATTCAAAAAAATAAACAAAACAATAATACTCAAATTCCATAGAGAAACAGATAGAAGAGTTTAATAATTCAAGAATAAAAATCAGGTTATATTCCGAAGCACAACTCAGTGTCTCAAATCTAAATCTTAATTTTAAAGCAAGTTTTGAGAAAAAAAAACATGAATTAAGTTTGAAAAAAAAAAAGATTCTAAGTTACAATCAGAGCCAAAACAAAAATTTCACCACAAGTGAACTCCAGTTTTATATCATTGAAAAAAAATGTTTATGAATATGTTTATGAATATGATATGAGATAAAAAAGTGGTTATTAAATTGTTATTATAACTGCAAAAATGATCGATTGAAAATAAAATCGGAATAGAGATTAAATGTTTTAATCACAGAATCAGTTATCATTGAAAAAAGGAATCAAAATGAATTTATTACCTTAAACAAAGATCCTGAGTTCTCAAAATTCAGAAAAACCATGAAACTGAACTTCAGTAACTAAAGAAACACCACAAGACTTGAAAATTTCGATGATTGAATCTGGATAAAGATAAGATTTAAAACATAGAAATATTCATGTTAAGAATATCACTTAATGATATTGGCAACTCAACTATTAGATCGTTTCTATGATAATTTGAGAATGATCATTTGGAAAATTATATACTGAATTCAGGATATTTACTTCAGTTGCTGATAAAATTTTGTGTTAAATCAGTTGTAAATGTTCCAATAAGTCTAAGGCAGAATTTGGGATGGAAATTCAATAAAGAAACTCTGTACTGCCGATCGGTCCAATTTAAGCAACTACAGTTTTTTAAGCATTTATTTTCAAAAATAGGAAAAGAAAACGGTTTAGAATTTATAAACCAATGGAAAGTTCAATAATAATGATTGAAAAGTGAAAATTTATAATAATACACGGTATTAACCCGGATACTGCTCGGGTAAAACTATAAAATGTTTATCATAAAGCTTCGCTGTTCTCTTTTAGCACGTGAGCTAACATGTTTCGAGAAAAAAAATGCAAAAATTTGAGGTGTTTTGCCTTATGTTCGTCTTAATTTTTTTCGAATTTCGAAATTCAATACCAAAATTTTGATATTCTCAGCTCGCAAAATGCGGGAGAACATCTTCATTTCTTACTCTAGGGGGCCCCCACAGCTTGAAAAACTTTTCTAGATATTATTTCACGGAGGCCCCTTGTTGTTATGATTTCGTTCCATAGATTTGTAGAAATTGAAGTAGTATGATTTAAGTAATGTTTAACTTTTTTTTCCTCGGGGGGCCCCCCTAAGTCGGGGGGGCCCGGGGCAATTGCCCCTTATGCCCCCCCCCCTTAATCCGGCCTTGTCTGTCATATTTGAGTTTTACAAGCCTTCCAAAACTATTCGTTGATTTTCTATATGATTTTTTTTCTTCAATTATATATTTGTGATTCAACTAGTGAACCTGAATTGTTTTTAGCTTTCTTGGACAATTTATCTTGAGCATCCCGTAGCTAATCTAAAGTCTTTTTTTAAAAAGAATGTTTTTTGGATTTTTTCTTAAACTTTGAATAACGGGAAACTGAAGTATTGTAGGTGAGTAATGTCCGAGAAACATAACATAACAAGAGAGATATAGCGGTTTTATGCGTGGAGTGTCAAATTGATACTCAAGGTCTGATTATGCAGTTTTTTTTTCCTGAGCTTTCAGGATCCGACCATAATAAAAGTAATGATTTAGAAAATAAGGGTTTCAAGAATTCATTTAGGGTCCCCGAAGGATTGTTTTATTTGAATGCGCCCAAATAAAGTTACAAGCCGCCAAACTTCCAATAGTGTCATATTGACACTCAAGAGCAGGTTAGGGTTAAACACTAGTTAGATAGGTTAACATGTAAAGTCTAATAAAGTGTACTTGAGGATTCGAGAATGGCCAAATTTACACCAAAAATCCTATAAATCAAACAATTTTGACGGTAGCTTCTACCGTAAGTAACCATAGATCCTATAGAAGGATCTTTTCGCCAACATCCCAAGGTTTTTTCAGCAAAAGAATCTTGTCGGTTCTCCGTCACTTTTGCATCCCATTGTTCTAAATTAAGTACTTCTAACAAGTTTGGAGTTAATAGCAAATTAGTTTTAAGATATTTTTTCGATACCCAACATGGTGAATGTCACGAAGCTTGAACAGCGATTCTTTGAAACATGTCATTGTTACTCGTCCGACCTGTTCAAAACTGACTAAAACTTTGTTATTTTTTCACAGTTCTGTTTTTACAGTTCTCTGTAGTGCGTTTAGAGACATCTGATGACCCAGCCAAAAATCGAAAATTGGTTCAAAATGGTCGTTGAAATTTTCACACAAGTTTTATGGTCTGGCTTGTTTGTCTGTTCTCTGTAGTATTACTCAATAAATTTTGGACCTGCAAAATGAATCCCTTGCCCTTTATCGAATGTTTACGAATAGGTTCAATTGTGTCTGTCTGAATCTCGGGCTACGCTTAAACCTTGTCATCTGTCTTACTACCCGAGAGAAAAATTAAAAAAAAAATCAACAAAGCCAACACCTCCTCTGTCAACGCCCCTATCTTGAAAGACACGAAAAAAATGTGGTGTGTCATAAATCACAGAACGCAACCATAAAACGCGTGAAGGTCGCGATGAAAGGATCTTCACATGAAGCGGATGATGGCGGTGTGAATGCGCAGCACGTAAAGATGTGTACAAAGTAGGTACCTACCTAGCTAGCTAGTTGAATGAACGCGTGGTTGGGGAAAACACACGTGAAAAATCTGAACGCAAAGTGCCGCACCGAAAACAACAATTTGTTGCTTTTGGTTGCTGCTCAGGTGCGATAAATCAGTAGGTTCATCAGAGTTTGGCGCAAATATCTGAGCAGTAGTTTCTAGTTTTTTTTTTAAATTAAAAAAAAAATATTGTAGAGAATGTTTAATTCAAAGATTTTTGATGATCGGTCAGTCATTCATAATCAATTAAACAAGTCCATCAATCCAAACATGTGCTGTATGTTTAAATTTAAAATAAGATTAGATGGTGAATCAATCCAAACAACGTAGAGGGTTTCGATAACGTCAAACATGATAAATATTATTACGTTGATGGTAACATCAGTATAAGTGTCTACTATTTCAAATTGAAATGGTCAAATATTGAATAACATGTTAAAGCACTTTGAATCTTAGTTTGTCGAACCTTATCATAACTACACACGGAACCACAGATTGACGATATTTTTCTGATTGTTATATTGAGTAATAAAGCTTAGTTCTTTTAGAAATGGGACACTTTCTTTTGCTTAGAGCTCGCTTACTAGTTATTGGATGTTCAAAATTTTGACAACATTTTTTTGTCAGTAGAAATTACTAACCGACCTATTTTTTTTTTCAAAATTTTAAATTTACGCGTTTTTGAGATATTAACGATGCAAGAGAAAAAAAATGAGTTTGCACACTTTCCTTCAAAATCCACCATTATCAAATTGATAGCTGACAAAACCGTTGATTATTCAAAGAATTACTGTGTGTGAGTGGTGGAAAAGTATGCAAACACTGTGAAAAATGTCCACAAAGTTCAAATCAAGCATTTTAGTGAAGCACATGATCGGCAACTACCGTTAAGGTTCATCAGGAAAGTCAAGTCTCATACCAGCATTTTTAATTTTGAATAAGCTAAAAATTCAGTGTAGATCGCTGAAATGCCCAAAAAAAATTCTACGATAAGCTGAAAGTGTTGCCTAGCTATGAGTCATTCGAATCAAACATCAAACAACAATTTTTTGCTAGTTCCGGAGCTCGTGAGCTGTATAGCCAGTACCGAGGCTTTGGGAAAGATGATTTTTAATGAACTACAAAACTTATAAAATACCCTATTTCAAACAAATTCAAGCTTTTGAATCTTATACCATAACTGCTCGTGGCAAGGTCTCGGGCATATTCAAGTATGTATTTGCTAATTATTTTGTAGAAAATATAATGATTTGCCAAAATTCTGCTCCTATGAAAAAAAAAACAACAATTTTCAAAACGAAAACTTTACTTTTCGCTGTTTATTAAATCTTAACTAACAGATAATACTTGTTGTTCAATCTCATGATGGCTTTATTTCGTTATTGTCAGATTTTGCGAGCAGAAATTTCGTTAAAAACGCTTAAACGTGGCTCAAAAATAATCAAGTTTTGTTAATTTCGAAACAGCTGTATCCACTTCATTGCCTTCAGTTTCTTTTAAAAGAGAAGTATTGGACCGAAAAGTAACCGAAATTGAAGGAGGAGGATGTAGCCACCCCAATTACAGATTTGACGAAATATAAGTTTGAAAAACTGATCGATATCATCACTGAAAAAAGTGTGCGCCGGACGATGGGAGATACCAAGAATAAAGAAGAATTATGTCTTACAACCAAAAGATAAATAGTTTTTTTCAAATTTTCATGAATTATCATAAGATTACCTTCATTTCTTTCATAGAAAGTATTGCGATCAAACGAATGGTTTTTAAGATACACGCATTCGTAACTGTCTCATTTCTAAAAGAACTAAGCTTTATAAGGACTTTTCACGAAAGAAAGTGGACGCCTGTTTTTTATGGTAAAAGTTAGATTTTTCAAAAAAAAAAAAAAAAAATAAATAAATACTCAGTTTGAAATATCGTAAAAAAGTGTACATTGCAACAGATGAGAATTCATAGCTTTACACCTTGTCTTGAGAGTGTTCTTGATTGAAAAAAATAATTTTGTAAAATTTTGCAAAATTTTGATTGTGACTAAATTAATTCGATTTTCCTAAGGTGTTCTCCATGTTTTTCAAGGCGTTTATCGATTATTAGCCAGATAATTTTAACATATCGCAGTTTCAGAAATTATGATGAATTTCAGTATTTCTATTTCAATAAGATATTCCTCAGTCAACAAAATGAGGCAGAAATAATATACCTATTATTTATTTTTCCAACAAGGCTCTTCATTTATTTTGACCAATGTTGTTGGTGGTCTATTTTTATGTGATATTTTTGCCCAAACAATGCATTAATAAAAAACAACAGAATTTTTTTTCTAGGTATTTGTTTATTCATTTTTAAGTTCTTTTACAATAATAGTTTTTAGTTTAACACAGAAACGTTTGAATTTTTTTGTAATTTTAAGCTAGATTTGGCCTCCTTTATTGACAAAATAGGAAACTTACTTGAATCGATGGTTTAAATTTTCGAATTCGCCGAAAATATAGTGAACTTAGTTTATTTGATATGAACATAACTCTATGTTCAAATGTAATAAGCAAAACCTTATGAAAATTCAAGATTTTCACTGTCACTGAAAATAAATCAAAAATGGTTTTTGCAAACTCGAACCAAATTTAAGATTTTAGTTTGAAGCTTGGCTCTTGAGACAACTGCCATTTCAGTCATGTTAAAAGTATAACAAAAAGAGTGATTTCCTATAATTTACGGGGATAAAACATGATTCTTTATCAGCAAATGTATTTAAATAGAAATCAACAGAAATAGTAAAAATCCTGTAGATGATTTTTTGAAAATAAAAATGAAACTTGCAAATTGAACTCAAATTCTTCTCCTTCTTAACAAAACATATGTAAGTACATATATGAAAACTCGAGCAAATTGACAACTTTGGAACACGTTTTTTCGAAATTATCATTGGGACTCTCATATCTTAGCACCTCATTTAAAATTTGCAGTTGAATTTTATATAAAAACTGGCTTTGGTAAAACAATTTGAATTAAGGATTTAAAGAAACAATAAAAATTTTGAATCTGCTATCTCTGGCAATTCGAATTGTTCGAAGAAATAGTCACCTTGACTACCTTGACAATTCTGAACCTGAATTCTGAATTTGAATTTTGGATCTGTTTCCCATTATCAAAACGATTTCTGAAAGATAAGAAAAACTATTTCTGAATTTAACTTCCGGATCTGAATTTCAAGTAGGAGCCAAGCATAAGAATTAAGATCAAGAACTTGGAATCGGGATTTAAAAAAAGAAACTCAGGATATTTTCAATTTTTTTTCATATTTAGAAAATTATTTGAAAAATTCTTGATCTGGAGTTTGATTCTTGATTTATTAAGACATTTAGTGAAAATATGTAAATTGAAAAAGTTGAACTAGTATGGTGATCACAAACCCTCACCTAAATAATTACCATAGAGAGTAAGAATTTGATTAGCCTTATCCTGACTGCTTGAAAGGTTTTTAAGCAAAATCATGAAACATATTCTTGGTTTCCAAATGTTATGCTGGATCTCAAATACCAATATTTTAAGATAAAAAATAACAGCATTATTATATTTACATTAAGAATTTGCCAAAACGTATGGAAATTCTGGATTTTTGGAGTCAATTTCTCTAAATTCTGAACAGGATTTTAAGACAACATAACAACATAACTTAATTCAAATTGAAAATAATATATTGTTTTTCGAGAAAAGTAGATAACTCGTACTATGGATTTGGATTTGTTGTGAGTCCCGCATTCCCACTTTTTCCACAAAATGACACGCTTTTTTTTCCAGAGTTCATTGACTTAAACTGGAAAAATTTAAACTTTAACCTCAATTTGAATTCATCGGATCAACACAAAAATCTTTCAAATATGCCTTTTTTTCCTCTAAATAACAGCATTTTTCATAGTTTATATGAAACTTTACTGCATAACTCTAAAGTTCTTTAAATTACATTAAAAATATGATTCGGTTAAGCATTCTTGAAGCACGTTCAACAAAAAACTTTGGTATGAAGAAAATATCAAGTAAAGCAAATATGATCTATAATCTCTTGGAAGCAACTTATTCCAAGAGATTAAAGATCATATTATTTTCTCTGGAATCTTAATTAAATTGTTTTATATTATACACCACTTTTCTCGACTCAATGATTCAAAAACGTGGAAAATTACCGTGCTTACTGCCAAAAACAATGTAAATAGAAATCATGTAAGAAACTGAGCAATTTGCGTAAAATAAACCTTCAGTGTATTTTCAATGGTCAATGTTAATGGTATACTAAGATAAAAGTTTTGCTATATAATTAAGCTTTTTTTTAAGTTTCCCAAATGTTCCGCTTTTGTCGGCTGTGTCCCGCTTTTTAATCGAGAAATGCCCCACTTTTTCTGAAAGTATCTGGCAAGCCACTTTAACCCTAAAATCCGCTCCTCTCGGCTGTGCTCATAACTTTTTTGACTATACCTACTTGACAAAGTTGAACACAACACTTTTGGTGACTCAAAGAAACAAAATTTGTAGAATTTGGTTCATTTGCTTCTCAGATAAAGATTGCAAAATTTTGATGTTTCCCGGCTTAGATTTTTTCTTGGTCCTTAATGTGTTAGCAAGCTTTAAAAATTACCGTTCCCTAATCTTTTCTTTGAATTTCAACCATCTTCATGACAGTGATTTTCTCGACTTATCTGTACTTTTGAATGGAGCTCTCTACATTTGAGGTCAACACTTTGGAATTCTAAGAGGAAAATTGAACTGAAAAACAAGTTTTTTTTCCGCGCATCTTAAAAAATGATAACCCTGATGGATTTTTTTCATAAACAGTATGAACATTTCCAGAGACACCAGATTGTTTGAAGTCTGTCTAATAACATTATGATCAACATGATGCAAATTCCAAATCACGAGTAAATATTAATCGGATATTTCTTGGAACCCTAAAATTGAATTAAAACAGCTCCAAGAACAAACAAAACAACCGAGAAGCCCCGACTACTCACTCACCTTACTACGAATTGGGAGGAAAGTTTTTAAGTGCTCCTTTGGTGTTCCGAGGTTGATTTAGAGTCGCTTCTAGAATACTAGAAGCAGCAGCTCAGCTCCGACTGCAGGATGTAGGTCAATGGATTCATAAATAACAGGTGCCTTGGCTACACTTTCGTTGGAAACCACCTGCTGAATTCAGCTTGTCCCATCGTGGAAATGGAAACGCAGACAACCTTTTCTGGGCTACGCTGCTGGGGTGTGAAATGGGACAGGGACTGTAAGGATTTTAGGCAGCTCGTAATTAAGCTGGATGCACCATTTTCTTCCACCGCCGTCGTCGTCGAATGGCACACTTCGAACGTGATGGGAAAACAAATGGAGAAAAATTCGAAGCACAGACCCGAATTCAGTTGCTTTGAAGTCGGAAAAAGTTTTGTCTTTGTTGTTCTGGAGCAGATTTTTAGGACCGTTTCTAGAATTTGGAAAAAAAATTTTCGGAGAGCTCAACAATTTCCTAGCAATAAAATTGTAAGTTTTGTGAAAAACACTACTACAATTTTTTCTCGTATAGTTTGATCGATTGTTAACGCTGAGTTGTTTTAAAACCATTTTCTTTTAAAGTTGAGCGTCTTTTTTTCATCTTTAGTGGATCTGATCTTCATTGAAGACCCTTATTTGAAATTCGTTAGAGGTTATTCAAAATAATCTAAGATTAACCAAAAAGAGGTTGAATGTATTTTAGATTAATTTTATCCCTTATAGTTCTTTCATTGAAGGTACATTCATATTCTGGATGCCATATGAGTATAATATTTCAGTTGTTATACAGATAGTTGAGACATGGATTAAGTTCTTCCTCGATGACAATTTTTTTCTTGTGCCTATGAGAACTATAAAAAAGAATAGGTCGCAATTTCGGAGTAGTGCTCATTTGAGAAAGAAATGACTTCTTTAAAAATTCAACACGTTATAGAGGAGACTCTCCCCTACCAAACGCACTACAGTGAGCGAAATAAGAATAGCACCACTATGTGTTTTGCTTGTTGAAATATGAATGATTGAAAATTACGAAAATTTTCTTCCACAGTTTGTTTTAAATTGCTTAACGGATAAATCAAGCATAAGTTTACTTTTTTTAACGTAGCAATTGGCGTTGAGGACCAAAAATGTGAAAAAAGGGGTGCGAAATAAGAATAGCAATTTTTTTTGAAGATATTCAAACTAAATTCACGAGTAACTATCTTCAAATGTGCACTAGTAAATAATCCCGAAAACTTAGAACTTAAAATTCTTTAACTGAAATGTATTAAAATTAATCTCAAATTACTAATAGTTCAATTTGAGTACAGATTCTTTGTTATTATTTGTTATGATTGAAGATATGTTAGGTTTTTAACAAAGCGAGAAAAAAGGCCCTTGGAATGTCTGCATTCGCGGATTTTCTTGAAATAAGTAAATTTGTTAGAACTTGGCGTAGATAAATTCAAATGTGTAAATTCAAATTCATGTAAAATTCAGTCATATGTGTTGTATATTATAACGCAGCCATGAAAAAAATCATGCGTTTCTCATTCGGATCAATTTGTAGTATTTTTACATGATGTTTGCTTGAAACGATGTTAGGAATCAAAAACGGTGCGCACAGGGTGTGTCTAATTGTTTGCCGATTTTCATAAACATAAAAAAATGAAATTCTTTTAAGACTTTTCTTTATTTACTTTCACAACATATATAAATTATGTTTTATTGCATTTTTGTAAAAAAAAAAAATCAAAATAGAATACTACTCGATAAAATTTCATTTACTTTATTGAATAGAAGTGATATTTTGTTCAAAGCTACAGTTCTTATTTTGTCCCATATCCAATTTTTTAATATAAAAATAACTCGAACCGATGAGGTTGATATGAAATCTTACAATTAAAAATGAATGGCACAAAAAAAAGTCATACTTATGGTTATAATAAAATATTGAGAATAAGGTCAACAACTTATTCTCAATTTGTTGTTACCAAAATTTCAGCACAAGAAAGCTTTGTTTTCTCTTTTTTCTTGGATTTAAGTATAAACTTTTAAAATCAAATAAAACCAGGTTCATGGATTTTTAAACAAGTAAATCGTTGGGAGTTGTTTAATTTTCAAACAAACAAATGACAAGTTTCATTACCACTTCTACACATTCCATCATTTTGCAAAGAATATTTTAATGCACAACAAACAAATAACAAGTAATATTATTCAAAAACATACTGAATAAACTTCGTTCTATCTTTTAGAAAAGAAATGAAAAAAATGTTTTCAAAATCATCCATTCAAAAAGTATTAACGAAACTACAAAAAAATCAGATACACCCTGTAGCAGAATCGTTTCACAAACAAACACCGAACGGCTGACCGGTAAGGAGCAAGTTCGATTTGATGCGCTAAGGAAATGCTGTCTCAAATCTGGAGCTCGTGGATTTCGAGTAAAGATAAACATTTTGAATATTTAATCATTTTCATGCTTTTTTAAATGGCTGAGGGCTAGAATTTTATAAAATAATGATTCAAAATCAAGAAAGGAATAATGGGCCGGGACGGTTTTATTGTTATGGTCATGTAAATTCACAATGGTATTTTTTTTCTTTTCGGAAATTTACATTACGTCATAAGTCATGTAAATTTAGTAGAAATAACTTGTTCCAATTATTTGCAGCTTAAAACATGTAAAGTTACAAGATTATTTAATACTGTGTAGGTAAATAATTCTTATTACTCAACATTTCAAAATAAAGTGATATGTATAACCAGGTTATCAGAAACTGGTTCAGAAAGTAAAAAGTCCGAAAAATCAATTTTATTTTCAAAATACTCATAACTTCTGACAGCTAATCTGTATTTAAGTGTTTCATTCATGTTTGAAATCGTCAAGAATCCATCTATTCGACAATATATGTTGAGGTTCAATGGAAGCTTTGTCCGCTATCTCAGATCTTCCGGTAGAAAAAATCTTACTTTAAAAAAACGACATCCCATTTTTGCTTTGCTTACACGCTCTTTTTTTTAACCATTTATGGTTTTTAAATAACCATAATATGGGTTTTGCTTCGAAACCGCCAATATGGTTATTTTTCAACAATTTTCCGAAGAGGAATTTAAACCATTATGGTAGTTCTCGAGCATTAACCAAAAAAAACGGTTAAAAAACTGGAGGTTTTTTCATCGCCATTTTGAAATAAGTTATCAATGGCGCAAGCCGAAGGTTTTTTTTCCAAGCAAATTAAAACAAATGTTTTTAAAAGTAAATTTTTGCTTGCGAATCGGGAACGCGTAAAGATTTTGAAAGGTAATTACCTTCTCTTTTATTTGGTTGCCTTAAAAATCCCAACCAAACAACACTAAATTTAAATTTCAGACACCGAATGGGTGAATCCGCACCCGTTCCAGTGGCATCAGTAAGCTCAGTGGGAGGAATCACTACCGGAACGAGCTCTCCTTCTAATCCTGATCAAAAGGATCGAGATGAGCGAGCCAACGAGTTTTCAGCCTGTTTTGGTACAGAAGGAGTTGCATACATATAGAGGACTTGAAGATTCTTAAAAAAAGATCCCATTTTTCGACAAATGTGATAACCCTTCCCAGGATTAAGTAGGTTGATGACTAAATGATTTTTTTTTTGGTTTTCATAACACAACAGCACAGTTCCTCCGTAACTTCACTCGGCGGCAGCAGTAGATGGTAGAAAGATTCTGCTCTTACGAACTTTTTATTACTATCCGGAAGGAGCTTAAACGTCCCGGACTGGACGGATTGGAAAACATCCCCTGCCGGTCGCAGATGGACCTCAGACGAACAGCAGATTGGAATTGGCCTATCCGCTAAATCACGGCTCTACAGATTGTTACCAGTTACATGAGATCACCACTTCCGTCGTTGCCCGGCACCGTCGATCGCTTGGATTCGATAGCAGTCGCGGTGAAACTTCAGCTACCGGGTGTTAAGGCTTTTGTTGCTGTTCGTCCATAGCCTGATAAGTTTTCTGTTCCCATTCAAATATGAATTTTAAATTAATTCCGGTAGAAATATCCTTTTATTAAAATTGACAATAGGATAAATTACATACAAGAAATAAAAAAAAAACATACGAAAAACCTCATTTTTCTGAATAATGTCGATTATTGAAAAAAAATCAGTTTCCAAGAACTGGCCCGCGAAATACGGTTGAAAAATAACCATTTTCTAGCTTCTCTGCGTGTTCTTCATTACGGTTACAAAACAACCATATTTGAACTTCTCCCCGAAAAGGCATTTTATGGGTTCTCAAAGAGAAGTCATAAAAAACATAACGCGGAAAAAGGTCAAATATGGTTATTTTTGAATCAAATATGGTTAAATAAAAACTAGCGTGTAGCTGTATTTCATTTCCCAATGAACCGATTTTCAAAACTAAAATTTTAAATTTTTGTCGTTAATTTGATCATCATACTTGGTCTGTCAAAAATTCCCAGCTCTTCAGTATATTGGAAAGATGATAAAGATGTTTGAAATGTGCGCTTCGTGTCATATTGACCCAAACAGCCTTGGAGGTTTAAAGAAAGAGTCGAAACGTTTTGCAGTCTTAAATTTTCTTAAATTAAACAAAACCTTTTTAAAACATTGGCATAAAAATTAAAATAGATATTTTTTCGATTTCCTGGAGTCCATTCTTTGGTGATATTTGAGAGTATAAACCCGAAACTTTGAGAGCGCTTTGAAACACTTCTGAATTAAGTCCGATTGAGCTGGAATTTTGCTCCACAGGTCGGTTTTTTTGAACAATCTACAAAATGTATATAGTCGGTTTGCGAATTTCTAAATGAACCATTTGTCTGCCACCCCATTTAAACATATACAGTACCGGATAAAATAAAATACGCACTTACTATCAAATTTTTCAGTTGTTGTTTTGTCCAGTACTGTATATAATTTTTAAAAAAGAAAAGGAGATTTGATTGAATAAAAAATTTCCGAAAAGTTAAAAAAATCAGATTTTTTTAAATTTTTCAATTTTTTATTGATTTTAAAACAAGTTAAAAAAAAAACTTTTTAATTTTTTAAATTCAGTTTGTATTTGTTTTTCAATTCAGAAGTTTTGTGAACTGTATCTTCTTGGATGTCTATAAATGTAAATTGTTAATAATAAAACATTGTTTGTACCTTCTGTTCATTTTCAGTGCTTAAAATTAAGTCTATTACTCCCGCGCTTGAAGATTTTTATGTTTATTGCTTTCAATGGAATAAAACACACAGAACCGATACCACCAATCTAAGCGCAACTTACTCTTCATTATTCCACTCTCTCAAAAAACAGAACTACAGAAACAATCCTAAGAAAAATGTCAAAAATATCGCAAAACAAATAGACCAGAGCTAACCATATTGGTAGCCATTTTTAAAATTATACCGCTTCGATCAGACCTTGTTGATCGTAAGAATTTTAAAAATTGAAACGTTAGTATTTAAATATTTAAGTGAGTTTCAAATGAAGAAAATTAACTTCTGGTTCATTCACAGTGCAACACAAAAACAATAGGGAAATAAGGCAAAAAAGTGGACAATAAGCTTCACATAAGCAATCAATTTTTACGTGATACGATCCGATTGTAAGTAAGATTATCAAATTTGTATGTTAATATTTAAGATTTAAGATGAAATACATAATGTTTCAGAATTCCCTGAATATGATGCTAAACAGCATCGAAACGTCGGAATAATCGAAAAATCGTTTTCGAAATTTTTTGACTGAACTGCCGAATAACAAACGCATTGCTTTCAATTTCTAATTGATTATTCAAGAAACTAAATTTATCAACCTTTACTTTGTCAGTTTTAGCTTTCCAAGATAAATTGATTATGATTTGTAATAAATATAAAAAGTTATTTTTGTGAAGCGTAAAAATGAACTTTTTTAGCCTTTTATTTCGATAACTGTAAGAATTGAATATCATTTTGTACCTGAATTAATCACTGGCACTCTTGTAACAGAATTATATTTTTTTCTTTTTATCAAATTAAATTAAATCATGAACTTCTAAAAAAAATTTTCTCAAGATCAATATTTTGAAGTCGTTTTATTTGTAAATTATTTCAAAAATCATGATTTTAAAGTTTCGAAAAATCAGAATAGCATTATTTCGAACATCTGTAAATTTCTTTTTCCAAAACCGTTGTTAAATACATAGCCATTCAAAAAACATTAAATTCATCCTTTTTACTACACTCTCCCATATTTTTTTGTTAATGATTGAAATTTACATAGGTTTAAGACAATTTGCGTAGAATTTCTGTTTCTCTGACAATATTTTCGTATAATTTCATTAAATATCCTAGAAACATATCATTCATCAGAAAAACTTTATCAAATCTGTTTTGTTATCTCCATCAAAGCTGTTTCAGGATTCTTCAATAGATTCAAAATTTTAATGATGAAAATCATACATTTACTCTTTTTAACATTTTTTTCAGGGAAAATGCATTTTACAGATATGATGGGGGCGTACAAAAACACTTTCTTATTCCACCTTCTAATCATGAATGAACTTTCGTAAAAGCTTAAATTTGTTTTTCTTTTGGAGTTCATTTTAATAAAAAAATTAACATCATCCAAGCTTTTGATTTGGGCTTCCTTACGTATAATTCTAAAAGTCAAAAGGTATCAAAACCTTGTATGAAATTTTAATTTTATTTGAGTTTGTTAATTCATAAAAAATTTCATGCCATATTTTCTAAGCCTTTAACTTGGAAACGCCTTTTTATTGATTTAGTCTAGTCAACGAATTCGTCGAACGGCTGATTTAACTCGCTAGGCGCATTTAGGAACACTTCCCCCTAGTTGTTTCGTGAGCTGTTCATTATACCTTTATGTTTTTGAGAAATTTGTTTTCGGTACTGCCTTATTATTAACATAAGAGAACGTCATGTAAGCAAAACATGAAATTCCATTCGAGACGCATATAGTGTTCAAATTGTTCAAATTGTTCAAATAAGAAAAGCCAATTTCTGGTGATTGAGAGCAAACTTCTACTAATGCTACATTTGAAATATATTTGTTCGCATTAATTTTAGTTTTTTGATCATTCAACTTTCATCTCTGTTTGTTTTGGCTCATTGAATCTATTTGTATTAAACGTGTGCTTTTTATGAATAGTGCGTGTTTGTCTGCTGTTGAAATATTTTGAAGAAGTAGTTCGTAAATCGTATCGTTCATACCTTAGAATTTTTTGTTCTGCCACTTAAATACAGTGTGTACACTTTATTCAAATCTTAAAAACAATAGCAGCAACGACGACGGCGAGCCTTTCGATGGCTTTTTCCATGAATTGTTAAACAAAACCCTCCCCCGCCCCGGCACAAATCGATTTTCATTCATTGTATAATTTTTCGCTAGAGTAAGTTTTCGTCTTCCTTCTTTGGTAGGCAAAACTAAAAATAAACTTCTCCAGCTTTATTGATGGAAATTGCAGGTCTTTTATTGCGAAAATGTTTTGTTTCAGTTTTTCTTTATATCGAGCTTTGAACTTTTTCAGCTGATTTTTCACGGTTTACATTACACACAAAATAACTACCTACTGGATTTGAAACAATTTTTCGGAAATAAACTTAGTATAGCTAATAATATTTTTTTTCTTCCAAAGTTCCCTTTTTAAATAAAAGGAATATTTTTTTTTATAAATTCATACCGCTTTAAGGATCAAATCTGCTGAATTCTCTTGTCTCGAAAGATTCTGCCCCATGGCAGATTGGATGAATCTAGAAGAAAACTCCTAGGCAGCTGAATAACGTAGGTTTTTCCAGCTTCGGAAATTCCGTTGTTCGTCGTTTTGTTTCGTGTTATCGTGCTATATCTGGCTGTTCCGTCCTTGTCATCGTATCCCATTCAACTTCTTTACGCTTATTTAACTTCTGTTTAAATTTTTATATTATTTCCTGGGTTGGCAGAAGAAACAGATCTCGTGGGCTCAACTTTTCCTGACATTGGAAAGAAAGCGAGACGAACTTTGGCTAGGGACCACCTCACCTCATCCAACCCTTTCCACGTGCTCCCACTCATTTTTTCCCCCTTTCTACCTTTGGACCATCTCATCGGTTTTGGAAAGCGAACCCATTTTCAGAGAAAAGAAAAATACCCCTTTTTCCCGGCATCTTTTCTTTCTATTTAAACTCCATCAGCAAACGGGCGACATTTTACTCTCGGCCGAACAAAAAGTAAGGCGCATTTAATGAAAGACAATCAATTCATCAAGATGAATCGCAAATGAGTTTTCCCCTGGTGAATTATTTGCTATGCTAAATTTTCGCAATTTCGCACCCCATTCATGCGCCCTTTTAGGGTGCCGTCGTTTTGCAAAGTTGTTCAAAACGGCCAGTTAAAGCTCATCATTCACTTTTGTGGCACATTTCTCGCCAACTCATGATATCAGTTAAAATTCATTCGACCAAAGCACGACATCCAAATTCAATCAAATTCCCATTCATAGGGAAGCGGCTGTGACGTCCTCCATGTGCGAATCATTGGGAAAGCTGTCACACGCAACAGAAAAAAAAAACGCTCCATTGATGTTGTCAGAATTTTTCATTAAACAACGAACCATATTGCGTGGCGGCGGCTGGAAGGTGGAATGTATGAATGTGTAGGTTTAGTAGTAGGAGACCAACAGAGCAACTTCATTTCCCATTAATCTTTTATCACACATAATAAAACACCCTGAATGGATTTCACACCCGCTTGGTCTCCCACTTGTTTGATCGAACGGTGTTTTCCGTTTGCGGTTCATTCACACGAATTTGCAAATATATGTAACTTCAGCGAGCAAATGGCAAGTAGGTATGGGATTAGCCGACTGGAGGTGGGTAACGCCGGATTCCTGGGAGGAACTTTATTGCCCGTTTATTCAGTAAAACCTGTTTTGATTTTTCCAGTTCTTTGTTTTGTTTCATTCCCATAATGGATGAAATATGCTTCACATTCATACATTTTTGATAACAATCAAATGTTGTATCTACAACAGTGCGCCAGTACAATTCAAGAAACACTTACGATTTTTCAAATCTCATAGTAAATTCGTCGAATCCTTAATTTAGATATTCTCATAGTAAGACCATCCTCAAACAGTTAGTTCGTGAGTCATAATCTGTTGTTTTATATAATGTGACGAAAGTGAAAGGATGTGACGAACACCAGGGCTTAATAGAAACCTAGTAAAAGTCCTTTATAAAATTGGTTACCCATGTTTACTATACTATACTATACTATACTATACTATACTATACTATACTATACTATACTAAACTATACTATACTATACTATACTATACTATACTATACTATACTATACTATACTATACTATACTATACTATACTATACTATACTATACTATACTGCCGCTCATAGCAAGTCCGTCCCATTTGCGTTTTCATCATTTTTCAGTTTATGGCTGGAAACACTTTAGTTTTATCTGTAGTTTCAAGAGAAAACTTTGTTTTCATTACTTTGTTCTGATGAACATTGAAAAAAACCTCAAGTAATTTTGTCCCATTGAACAAATGATCGCAAGTCGGTCCCATATAGCATAAATCATAGCAAGTCGGTCCCACAGCCATAAGGGTCCAGCAAATGATTTTCAACAAAATCAAAACAAAAAAATAATCCTTATAAAGCGAAAATCTTTCATTAGCCGTAGCAGTGACAGATTCTGTTGATTATTCTGATTTAAAAAGCATACAAGTGCCGAATTACCGTTGGACTTTTTTACAATTTTTCAATGCTGTTTTTCTCAATTCAACAAAAATGCAAATGGGACGGACTTGCTATGAGCGGCAGTATACTATACTATACTATACTATACTATACTATACTATACTATACTATACTATACTATACTATACTATACTATACTATACTATACTATACTATACTATACTATACTATACTATACTATACTATACTATACTATACTATACTATACTATACTATACTGTACTAAACTATACTAATCGAGCTCGGGTTTGATAAGGTCGGCGTGGAGGCTGGCTGGCTTTCGCCGATCGTTTTGTTGTACCCGGTCCCACTTCGGGTGCTGAACCAGGCACTGCCGTCAGTGATAAGTGAAACGATGCTGAGCCCGGTACCGGGGTAAGTAACATAGTCTTGCATAGCATGGGTCCAGTTATGGTGTAATTAATTTAAGAAATGCATTTAATCACATATTTAGGCAAAATCCGCGGTAAATCCATGTATCCATGGTGGACAACCAACATATATTAGTTCTCATTTATTCTTCTTCTCTTCTTGATAAAGCTAAAAAGAAACAATTTGCCCTTGTACCGCATGGATCTTCAATTCGTTTATTCCATAATATTCATGCGTAAATATTTTGGATCAAAAACGGAAGAGACGTTTTGCAGTAAAATCTCAAGGGCGCACGCACGCACGATACCGATATCTTGTTCGCTTAACCCGTAATCATCATCTGATTATGTCCGTTTGGAAAAAAGAGGGGTGAAGAGTGCCCGGAAAAAAATCCCCGAACGGCATATCTGCATAATCCGAGGGAAAACAGGATGTCCATGATTATTTTAACAGCACAATCATCGCTTTCCATTTTACATGTTCAGGTATTTTGGCAGTGGCATTGCGTGGTCTTTCTCGGTCTCCCCGGCAACAAAAGGCCAAGTCACACGCGTATTTACCATCATCGAAGCTATGGGCCCATAATAATGCTTCAGTACCTCTTCAGACTTGGGCCTGGACTCTGCCATTACGGATTCATATGACGTAATAATTCCCCCTTCGGTCCGGAGTCCGGGGGCAATTTCGACGTGCTGCCAAAAATTGCCGCATGAATTTTGGCGTTCTGCCGCGAACCTTTGTTGTATAAAGCTACCAACGCATGTATTAACGAACTGTTTTTCACGGATTATCTCTTTCCTTACTCTGTTGGTTTTCCTTTCCGGTCTACATTTTAGATGTCATCATCCAGAATGTTGTTGTTCGCTTTATGACCCGTATCATGAGTAGCAAACAAATATGATTGTTTGCTTTAACGTTTATTGGGCCACTTGTGAGCCAAACGATGTGGCGACGTTTGGTAGCTTTGAGTGCAAATTATTTCCTTTGAATGGTTATACATTTTGACTCTTTCAATTCTGTAGAAGTAAAGTTGGTAGTAAAACACCAAACGCTCGATAAACTATCAGGACATGAAACATGAATGCTATCTTTTGATCTCGAAAAGTGGTCCCATACTAGGTAGGTAGTAACGTTGACTTCTCTCTGCTTTGCAAGAAATTTCATACTTTGTAAACCATTCAAAAGCGATTCTCTGAAAGCTATCCTGAATCGTGGAATCACGTAACAGAATGTCAAATATTACCAATACATTAACCTTTTGATGGATCAGTTTTTATTATGATTCAAGTATGTACAGTATTTTTCTTCAATATTCGAGGGTTTTAAAATATACTCAAGTCTATGGAAATTTATTTTATTTATTTTTATTGTCTTCGAGAACAAATGTTTCGCGCGAACCACGCTTGGCCTACTAATGTGTAGTGAGTGGTAGATGCAACTCTATCTGTATCTACCACTTCATAGTAGTTGGCCCGTGCCGTGAGGAACAGTAATTTGATATGTGATGATAATGCTTCTAAATAAATTCTACCATCTTTCATTTCATCTAACCTTCTATCCATCTATAAAAATATCATAATCTTTAGATCTCCCTACTAAAAAGGAAATCACTTTTCACCGATAAAGCCGATAAATTATAGTAAAAAAAATTTTTTTTGGTTTATTTTTTTGGGATTTAAACACTATAAATTTTTTCTGGACCCTCTCAACTCTTTCAATGTGAACGGAATGATAAGGTGTCCAAACTGGTGTGGCGTATTCCAAGACACTGCGTACGAGTGAGCAGAACACAGTCTTTAGAGCATAAGGGTCTTTAAAACTCGAAGTATTTCGGCGAAAGAATCCGAAGAATGCGAAAGCCTTTGCTGTTGTTGTTGCCATATGCTGAGCGAAAGATTGCTTTTGATCGAATGTTACTCCAAGATCTTTTATCACGGTTGTTCTTTCTAGTTTAGTTACGCGGAACGAGTAGTCGAAGGCAACTGAAGCTCTGGTTCTGCACAAATATTAGCGGGCCTAAATGACTTCCCTGTGGGACTCCAGACGGCATATCGAACACCGAGGAATGTGTTCCTCGGGTGTTTATGAAGCCTCGGCGATTCATTAGGTACGAGTGCAGCCATTGCCCATGTAGGAAAACCATAGCTCTCTAGTTTCATCACCGCAATGCTGTGAGGTCGGAGGCTTTGGCGAAGTCGATGTAAAGGGTGATACGGTCAAAATTTGGTCAATATGAACTGGACGTATTTTTTTCCAATTTTGCATTTAAAAAACCTGAACACTCCTCATTTTGAAGGTGTGTGTGTGTAGAATGTTGCTCCTATTTTGATTTTGGAATTCACTCTTCAGTTGTCAAAATGCCGTCCAAGGAAGAAGAGCAGCGTATCAAAGTTTTGCTCGCGCATCGCGAAAATCCGAGCTCAAAAACGAGCCGGACTATCGACTTACAAGAAGGTAGTGACTCCAAATCGCGATGATAAACAAAATACGACGGCCAAAGCGCGATTCCGGAGGCTGTACACGACGATGCTGACAAAGTTTGACTGCGTGGTAATGGACGACGAAACCTACGTCAAAGCCGACTACAAGCAGCTTCCGGGACAGGAGTTTTATACGGCAAAAGGAAGAGGAAAGGGAGCAGATATTTTCAAGCACATGAAACTGTCAAAGTTCGCGAAGAAATATCTGGTTCGGCAAGTCATATGTACCTGTGCCTTGAAAAGCAGCATTTTCATAGCTTCCGGGACTGTCAACCATGAAATTTACGTGAAAGAGTGTTTGAATAAACGTCTGCTGCCTTTCCTAAAGAAACACGGTTGTTCCGTACTGTTTTGGCCAGGGTTCAACAAAACGCACTCTTTTAGACGCGCGCGGCACACGCAAACCATTTCTCTCGAGCGAAACACTTCTTCGTTTGCGTTCTGGCCGTTGACGCGCTCTCGCTCGAAACAAAAACACGCTCGCTCAATCTTTTCCCCTCGTTCTCGTCGACGAGATGCACTATCCGAAATCTGCGCGAGCGGCCGAGTCAAACAGGCACGGCTAGCTCTCGGGCGTCCTAATCGAGCGGCGGGTGAGACCTCTCTTTTGGCTCAAAGAACAGGACGCAGCGGCTCACAATGCAGCGCGCGGCGGCTCTCCGATTGGTCCGAGGCGGCCCTCTTTTTGTCACCGGGCGGCGCGCACGGGCTCGAGTGAGGGCCTTTTGTTTCGTTCATGTTTCTGTTTGCAGTGCCGATTGAGAAATCTGTGTGTATGATTTTATCAACAGGATAGTTGAAACATATGTAAGCGCGCAATGGGATTTGGCGGAGGGTTATAAGAATTAATGTAGGAGGTTAACGTTACCCATTAGTAACAGTTACCAGCACTAGTAACTATGAAAAATTTACCGTGCAATAGTAAAATTTTGCAAAAACGCCAAATGAAAGAGCTTTACACAAGGATTGTTAAACTGAATGTTAAAAATATTCTAGCCACTAGTAATAGTTACCAGCACTAGTAACTATGAAAAATTTACCATGAAATAGAAAAATTTCGCGAAAAACGCCAAATCAAAGAGCCTTACACAAGGATTGTTAAAATGAATGTTGAAAATATTCTAGCCACTAGTAATAGTTACCAGCACTAGTAACTATGAAAAATTTACCATGAAATAGTAAAATTTTGCAAAAAACGCCAAATGAAAGAGCTTTACACAAGGTTTGTTAAAATGAATGTTGAAAATATTCTAGCCACTAGTAATAGTTACCAGCACTAGTAACTATGAAAAATTAACCATGCAATAGTAAAATTCCGCGAAAAACGCCAAATCAAAGAGCTTTACACAAGGATTGTTAAAATGCATGTAAAAATATTCTAGCCACTAGTAATAGTTATCAGCACTAGTAACTATGAAAAATTTACCATGAACTAGTAAAATATCGCGAAAAAGGCCAAATGAAAAAGCTTTACGCAACAATCCTTGTGTAAAGCTCTTTGATTTGGCGTTTTTCGCGAAATTTTACTATTTCATGGTAAATTTTTCATAGTTACTAGTGCTGGTAACTATTACTAGTGGCTAGAATATTTTCAACATTCATTTTAACAATCCTTGTGTAAGGCTCTTTGATTTGGCGTTTTTCGCGAAATTTTACTATTTCATGGTAAATTTTTCATAGTTACTAGTGCTGGTAACTATTACTAGTGGCTAGAATATTTTCAACATTCATTTTAACAATCCTTGTGTAAGGCTCTTTCATTTGGCGTTTTTCGCGAAATTTTACTATTTCATGGTAAATTTTTCATAGTTACTAGTGCTGGTAACTATTACTAGTATGTATTTTAAAACTTCTAACATGGATTGTTATAACCCTCCTCCCAAGGCTATTGCTTGCTTCTATCTGTTTTACCATATCTATTGATTTAATTATTCGCACAGATTATTCCGTCGGCCCTTAATAACGAAAACACGGCGAACACTCCGTGTGCTAAAGAGAGCCGCGCGCGCCGTCCGGTGAGCCGCCGTGTCCTCTCGGTAGATGCTCGGTGTTCCTACACGCACGCGGCAGAAAATCGCAAACGCAATTTCCGAACCGCTCGCGCTCTCGAATAGGTGCGCGCGAATTCGCTCTGCTCAAAAATTTTCAATCTGCGTTTTGGTCGCAAATTTCTCGAGAGAATTTCGAGCAATCAAATGTGCCCGTGAACCGAGAACGAAAGAGCTGCGTTTCATTTGCTCTTTCTCATTCGACGCACTCCTGCGTGTTGAACCCTGGTTTTGGCCGGATTTGGCATCTTACCATTACGGTAAAAAGGCTATGGAGTGGTACGCAGCCAACAACGTGCAGGTGGTTCCCATGGACAAGAACCCTTCCAACACACCAGAGCCCCGCCCAATTGATACTGGGCTATTGTCAAGCGGAACCTAAAGAAGACCAAAACAACTGCTTAGGAAGAGCAGCAGTTCGAGGCAAACTGGCTTTCTGCGGCGAAGAAGGTGGACAAGGTGGCTGTACAAAATCTGATGGCAGGGGTTAAGCGTAAGGCCCGGCAATTCGGATTTGGAAAAGCGGAAGCCTAACTGAATATTTTTCCTGAATTTTATACTAATTAAGCTTGAAAAGGAAATTTAATTAGATTTTTTAAATAAACGATTTCACCGATTTACACGCGTTTTCCCTTGACCAAATTTTGACCGTATCACCCTTTATACTGAATCCACTAGCGGTTTTTTATCAGTTGCGGTGCGTAACTCATTAAAATAGCACATCAGGTTTGTCACGGTCGATCTTTTCTTAACGAAACCGTGCTGGAATTCGGTAAAAGCTCATGGCGGCAAAGCCTAGCCACCGAAATCCGAATTGTCGACATGAACCTGGGACCAAGTGAACACGCAAGCACCGGACCGTCAACAGTGGATGTATTTTACCATGGCCCTGTGCGCTGGAGAATCGACGCGGGATCATTAAATAAGTAAGTTTCGTGATTTTATGATGCAGGCACCTGAGTATATACAGTTTCTCTACGATTTACCAAAATGACATTCACAAAATGATAATCTGTAGACAGTTTCATAAGCAATCAAATTAAGGTGAGAGAGGAAAAAAGTGTTCCGTTTGACAAAATTAATTATTTAAATTTACCAAGATTCACTACCATCACCTAATTTGCTGCACTGTGCCCTGGAGGGTTAAGCAAACGGCCACCATTGTATTGAACTGGTCCTTTCGTTCCGGTCCTTTGCTTTGAACCTCGGCGAAACCGAAATCTACTCCACCCGCCATCGAGTTGGACAACTTGCTGAATGGGACGACGACGAAGACATGGTATGGAAACTTGCGTTATTACGACGCATTAAACATTCATAAAATTGCAGCTCGGTAATTCAACGTCACTTGTTCTGCTCAAGTGAACAAAAAGAAAATCTCTTCTCTGCACGATCGGGCGGCGCTCAACTTTTTGCTTTACAATTCCGACAAAAGCGCCAGGTTTCCAGAAATTGGACACTCCATAATTTCCCAGGATGGACGTGAAGCTGCCTTACCCCAGACTTGCTGCATATTTGGACACTTTTTGTGTGCGGGTTCCCTATTTGAATCTATGAACGGTGGAAAACTAACCGAAACTTAAGAAACTCGAAAGCATCCCGTTGTTGAATATTTAAGCGTTTCGTTGTTTTCCTTCCTGCTGCAGTCTGTTCGCTTTGTGACAGTTTTTTACCGCAAAATTTTACAAAGCTACTCATTTGGGGTAAATTTACTTAGATAAATTTGAGGTGGTGTTTTCTTTAAAAACTGACATGTGTTCCGCTAAATAATGAAAAATATATATTTTGAAAAAAAAATATTAATACAACAACTCATCCCAGGCAACAATTCATGTTTTATAAGATTGTGCAGTAGGGTTGCCCTTATTTTTAAAACTTACAGGCGCCCTAGATATAACAAATCTTAGTTCAATTAGTTAGTTAAAAATCCCCGAAAAGTTTCAGTTGAATCGGATGACTTTATGGCTACCTTCAAAAAAATGTTACAAAATGTGACTGTTAGAGATTTTTCATCAATTTTAACGTTGTAAACATGAAACAATGAAGATCATTGCTAAAATGTGGTTAAAACAAGGAAACGGAATTTATTCACCCCAATATCTCCTAGGGGACTAAGCTTCCAGTTTTTTGTATAATTTGTACCTGTAATGAGTTATAGCTTTTAACTAAGAATATGTATATTTAACAATAAGTCACTTTTTCACGTTTTGTAATTTTTAGGGCAAATTGTAGAAGCACTGCAATCTTTGTCTGAAATTCTTTAAATACTTGCACAAAAAGAGTAAGGTGATACTTTTCCATTGGTTCAAAAAATCCGGAAAATCATCTGACGACGCCATCACCCTACGCAAATTGAAACGCAAGTGAATCAGCTTAGTAGCAGATAATGCAACTTTAATCGTCTACACTTCAACGCTCGCTTGGCATGCAAAACACGACATCCGTTTATGTATCCTAGAACAATGATGGCAGCAGCGAAGCTGTAAACTTCCTACGCATTTCCCTGGCCCAATTCCATCCGACTACAGGGGCTGGCTGACGAAGGCAAAAATTATAAATTCAAATTTGATCCACATTTAGGAAATTCGCGAGACGAACGCGCTCTGGAAAAAGAGTCATATCAGCTGGGTTTTCGGTTCCACACCTGCCGCTTCGAGGAGAAACTCGAGGAAAGCATCCAACCAACATCCAAGTCAACGACGATCTATCTAGCGTTCGTCAGCGGCTAAATGGAATTGAGATGTTTTTGATGGATTACCGGTAGGAAGATTTTACTCGCGCTTTCCCCAGTATGCGAAGTAGGACGACGGCGACGAGGACAACAACAAGGACTATGGCGTGAGCAGTATTATACTTTCCTAAAGCCTGAAATTTTATCACCCCGTGTTTCATCGCACATTTTAGTAGAAGCAACAACAGTTGATGGATTTCATGCCAATTCGATCAGAGGTTGACAAGACCCTCTTAAATATCAATTCATTTTCGTAAACAATTTATCCATATAAAGAAGAGGTTGCAGATTCTCAATGCCGATTAATGCTAACTGGTGCCTTTTTTTTATTAGTTGATCACCCAGGTGGTAAATCTATTTTACGGATTGCATTCCAAGGCACGGCGAGCGACCGAGTCCCCCCAGTATGCTACTCTGGGTCCATGGGTGCAATTGGACAACTCATGATACTATGTACCCCTACGCCAGGCCCTCTCCTCTTTGCCCGTCCGTGTGCCGATCGAGAGCAGCTTATCCTGGACTCGCGCCTGTCACAGCACACGTCCGGGGCTTTACGAAAAACTACTCGGATGATTCCCGGCGAAGAATTCATCCTACACCGACTCAGGTGACTCACCCGCCGACGACGTGAATCACCCTACCCGAGAGTATTTCGCGGCGTAAATACTCTTCCCCCTACGAGTTCGAAGGTAAAGTCTTATCCCCGCAGCTTCCCTTGTAGGGAGCGCGTTCTACTCAGATACTCCGCTGGTGCCTAGAAAGAGATAACACGTACACTACTCCAAAGATGACAACAAACATTCAAGTGAATAAAAAAAAATGCCAACGAGAGAGTGACGCTCCAATTAAGGCAGAAACACAATACAGCGTCGAACGTCGCGTCGCGTCAGCTGTCAACGCCGTCGTCGAGTACTAAAACGCTGACGCGACGCAACCGAAAATTTTTGCATCACAATGCAGCGTCGAAAGACATAGCAACCGAAAGTTTGTTTTGGTTTGCTGCTTTCGCCCCACTTTCTGATTTGTTGTCGCGAAACAACCCCAATTCAATTTCACCAAAGTTTTCGCTGGTTGAAGGACGGCTGCTGCCCCACGGAAGGGAGGCCTTGTGGAATTTATTCAAAATAAGAGATACAGCAGGTAAGGTATTTCAAATAGTGCTGAAATACAGATTTGTTTTTTAAATTCCAAATATATGGTTTCTTTTAGGTTTCCATAAAATCGTCCGTCGAATTCAAGCATCTTATGTAGCCGATCAGTTGCGGGAAGGATCTGAATCGATCAAAAGATAGAGCTGTTGCACGAACCGAATAATTTAAGCCAGCCTTGTGTTTAGGTGAGTTAGTGAGGATCAAAACCAACCAACCTCAACGGAAGAGTATGTTTATGAGGCTCCTCAACTCGTCAATTGCACGGTGTTAATTTTACACGAAAAAAGTGGAAGATTGAGAAAAAATGTATAAAAATATGTTGATTAGATTAGTAATAAATGTAACTATTTCATTGAGTGTTTTTAGAAAAACTATCAATCCGAAAATCCATTTGTATGCATTTACAACTCCACAACATTATGATTTTTCATCGATGGAAATCTCCGAAAAAAAAAATTGATTTTCTCAACTTGTCAAAGCACAATGAAATGTTCATTCTTAATGATAAAATTCGAAAATTTGTTAAATCGAGTAGAAAATATGGGTGATTATAAGAGATTCGAGTTTATTAGTTTCAAACTTTGTATAAAACACAAAGTCGGAATATTTATAACGCTGCTGATTTTAATTTTTTTCAAAAACAGAGCGTCGACGTTGTAGAACGCCGCTGTTTAGAACAAGTTTTGCATTTTAGTACAATGCCTTCATTGACGCGACGCACCATTGTGGTGGCTCAAACGGAAAATGGTATCCCCAAAATGAAATGTCAACGCGACGCTGACGCGACGCGACGTCCGACGCTGTATTGTGTTTCTGCCTTTAGTTTAAACTCCTCGTCCGATGATCACCCTCCCCTCCTCCCTCCCGCCAAACTGGAAAAAATGGTACAGAATACACGAAAACGCTCGAACTTCTATAAAAGTTAAGAACTATTTCTAGTCGGTATACCTTTGAATTTAAAAAATAAATTTCGCCATTAAATTTTCCAAAAATTTAGTTTAGTGATTACATACCACTTTAGTTCTACGAAAAACTTGATCGCAAACGAAATTATCTTTACGGTGTTTTAAAATTGCACACCTCATGGGCTTATCAACTTAATTTCAGTATTTTTTCGGTTTCAAATATTGAACATAAGTGTCAATTTGTTGTCGGGTTTTCCAATCCCACTTTTAGACTGCCTTAATATTTCTTCTTTTCTACCTAATCTACGGTATCACTTTTTTAAACAATCCTGAATAGTGGTATGTTTTAGACCAAACAGTCAAACAGTGGCCATAAGTATAAATAGCTAGATTTAGATGATTTGAAACATCATACTCAAAAAATAAGTTTGAATAATGAATGGCTTTGGAATTTTATGTTGATCTAAGTAAGCCCCGTCTTAAGACGGGTTTGATTTTTAGAGGGTTGATAAAATTTAATTTAGTTTTTCTTTAAATAAAAAAATGAATTTAAAACAGAAATTTAAACATGGAAAGACAGTAAAATTGTTTACAATTATTTTTTCGACAATTATTTTAGATAGCTTCAATTAAGAAGATGCGTAAAGTTTTAAAATCACATTTTACGTTCCGAAATCTAAAATCTATTTACCACATTTTTTATATGACGGTATTGTAAAAAAGGAATTTAATATAAACACTACGGGTTCATAAAATCAAGTTAGAACGTTGAATCTGTAGAGATTCTTTCAACAATAATTTAATTGTGAGTGTTATAACTATTGTGCTCATTTAGAGTATTCAGATTATAGTAGCGATAGTTAGTATTAAAACTAACTTTGTTTTAATATCAAGAAATGAGTGTTTTGGCGATAGACATTAAAATTTAGCCCCAGAATTGATAATAATCACTCACAATAATAATTTATATTATCCCGTTACAATTCAACTATTTTCTCGGCAACGAAGCAACCGCTCGAAAGATCTTTGAGTGATTTTTGACTAGCTCAGATTCACAACAATCATAGCGTCAATTTTGTTTCCTGATCATTTAGACAATCGTAATTAAAATAAAATATTCTTATTTAGTTTCAGAATTTACAAAAAAAAAATATATTTCATTTGCGATAAACAATAATATTAACTACACAAGATAACAGTATTTTTATATGTTTTACTATGTTATATATCAGATATTAAAATTTTGAAAGATTTTGGCGTCAAACGTTCAAATATTTAGTCAGATTTTGGTTCTAAATACTAAATTTACCGAATTTTACTGAAATTAGTCATTGGTAGCTGATATTATAAGATTATCAGCATAAGTACCTAAATAAAACTAAAAACTGATATTAAATCTTTTTATCATCTTTTATTTTATGAAGGATCCAGATTTCGAGTAGATTTTCTAGTTTCAGAAATACAAAGCATTGCAATGCTTTAGAAAATTAATGTAATCCTGAATTTATTTAAAAATTCATTAAGTAAACTATTTATTGCGTTACATAACAATTTGGAAGTATTTGATATTAAAAATTTTAATATATTCAAAATTTTCGTTGAAGACTACAAATATCATTTCGATTTGAAATTTCTTTGAAATTTCATCAAACTCCTGGATTTCCATAGAACAGGATAAACAAAAGGAAACTAATGTTAATTTTTCTCAGAAGTCGAAATTACTCGCCGGCATCGAGAAAGTTGACCATTGTTCAAAATGTTTATTATTATTATTATTATTATTATTATTATTATTATTATTTTTATTAAAGACATTTTACCATTATTATGGCATTCGTGTCTGTTCAAAAAAAAAAAAAATTATTAAATTAATGTTTATCTATTTTCAAATGTTAGCCTCTCATAAACGAAAGCTGAGATAACAAAATTAAATGCATATTTGAATTTATCATTCCGAAATCAGTCTAAATTAGCTCTTAAACTTTATAAACATCGTAATTATTTCATTATTTTTGCTTTGTGTTATCAAAAATTGATGCTTCATTTCATAATTTTTTGATATCATAAGGGAAAAAAATTCATATTTTCAGAGATGCAAAGAATATAAGAGCCAAATTAGAATAATTTGAGGAGCTATTTCCAGATTTTAATTTTTTTCTATTTGTTCTTGTTTATAGATCAATTTTGAAAACTGGTTTGAATAATTTAAACAAATATGTGCTTTTTTTGACAAAACAGTTTTGGCAAATATTTATAAAATAAAGGTTTTAACTAGAGAATCAGTGTTTGAATGCTTTGGTACAAAAATGTTGTTCCTCTGAGTCATTTCGTAAAAACCATTTTAAAAATTAGGAATAATGTGTCCTTTAAAAAATAAAAAAACAACACTTTATTCATACATTCTTTGTTGCCTATTTGTTTCTGTTCGGAAAGAATGGTTTAAACTTTCATTTATTTCGTTTCGGCTTAAAAAAAATTTATAATCTAGAACGAGAGCTTGAAATTTAAAAGCAAATAAGTAAAACTAGAATTTCCAAAGGCTCCAGAGATCAGAATCGAATTCCATTACTTTATTTCAGAACTAAATATAAATTAAGAAATGAAATTCTTCGACGGCAATTCACAATAAGAAATGAATTGCATAATTGAATAAAAAATCCTGATATTTCAGAAAAACATAACAGAATAATTAATTAAAAAAATATCAGAATTTTAAAATCAGTTTAAAATGTATCGCAATTATTAGCTCATGAAGTTATCCCAAATATTTGCTTTGTCAAACGCAAAATGAAATCATGAAATTTCTTTGTGGTTACCTTGGCTGATATGAAAAAGATCTAGAAAAATAAAAGATTAAAAACTAACTTAAAATGTTCAGTCATTCAACAACAAGTGTGCTTTTGTCCTTTAATTAATTACATTTTTTACGAGAGATTTTTAAATGAGCGTATAAGTCGAGATTTTTTTATATCCCTTACTTAACTGTACGAAATACAAAAATGTTTTTATCAATATTTTTTCGGAAGTTGTATTAACGATATCTAAATCAGTTTTTGTAGAAACGGAGGGAGTGTGTAGCACAATACCCCCCCCCCCCTCCTTCTCACTCTTCCAAAATCATCGCTTTTCACTTGAAATTAAGTTTCTATCTATTGGTCGATTTTTGAAAATTTGTAAAACAACCCCCCCCAAGATCGAGCTCTAGTGCCGTGCCTGCCCCTGCTTATCTCTTTTTTTTACCGGAGTCATATTTAACGAGTAGCTGTTTTGCAGGACAGTCGTCCGGCATTTGCATAACTATAGTGTTCTCTTGCCTGTCGAATTTCACCAATCTTCTGCACTTAAATTTAGTTCCTCCTTCACTCCCAGTCTATCCTGCTGTCAAGTCCCCGTCCATTTCCTGTATGTCAGTCTGAAGGTATGTCAAATGACAGTTGTTGACGTTATGATTCAACAATGGCTATTTGATAAAAGGTAGGATCCTACAACAGCATGTTCTTCTGAATACTGGGTTCACCGTAATCGCGCTAGCTAGCTCTCTACACTTCGTTCTCCTGCTGGCCGTCAAAGATGGTTCTTAACACTCGAATACTCCGAGTGTACGCAGGTCCTCCACGAGCAATATCCATCTATCGTGTCCGGTCTTATGAACGTCATGTACATTTTACACTTCGTACTAAGTCTTCTCGACCGCTGTTGCTTGTGGAGTGTATAGTAGACACGACTTCCGCTGATAATTCGCCGCCGGATCTCACGGCTGATGTCATTGTCTGTGGTCACTAGTAAGCCGAAATAGACTTCGACTATCTCTAGCTCGTCGCCTCAATCCTTCTTAGATCTCCTCCAGCGCCGCAGATGATCTGCCGATTATATCAATGTCGTCGGCAAAGCAGATAAGTTTACTGTATCTGTTGAAAATCGGGTCCCGACTGAAAAATAGGTATAATTTTCTCTTGTTTGGATAACGTGCCGCTATTAAGCCAACCCCTTTTTTGATGCTGCTTTGAAGTCTATGAACAGATGGTGCGTAGGGGCTTGGTGTTCACGGCATTTTTAAAGTATTTTCCGTAGTGTGAAGATCTATTCCGTCGTAGACAGTCCCTCCATGAAGCCCGCCTGATGAGTTCTACGAATCTGCATGCTTGTGGCGTAAAGCGGTGGAGTAGGATTCGGGACAACACTTTGTAGGCAGTATTGAGGACAGTGATTGCTCTATAGTTCTCATATTGTATATTACCATATCACCAGATCCGGACCATCATCCAATGCAGGCAATCGGCCAACTTGTCCGGGTCCATTTTCGGGCTGCGATGCCATCTTTCCCAGCCGACTTGTTGCTATTCAGCTGGCGAATAGCTTCTTTAACTTCACTCATCATCGAGAGTAGCTCCTCTACGACTACGCCGGCGATGTATCTTCACCCACAGCCTTGGTCTCCTGCATGTGTGCCGTTAAAGTGTTCAGCGATCGTCACAAAACATGCACATTTCACATAATCATTAAATTGCTACACTACACCCATAGAAGAAGTTACAAAAATCAAATGCCTATTTTTCGCGCATCGCGAAAATCCGAGCTACTCGCACGAGCTACTGGCAAAATCGCTAAAAGTTGCCAAATCAACCGATACAAATGTAACTAAAGTGTTTGGGGAACGTTTGTCGACAGCCAGGAAGTCTGGGTCGGGGAGAAATCGAAAACTGGAAGCCGCTGAGACGACAACGAGAGTTGCCGGTAGTTTCAAGCGAAACCCTAACCTCTCTCTCCGAGATGCCGCAAATAAGCTGGGTGTATCGTCTACAACTATCGACTATCGACTTACAAGAAGGTAGTGACTCCAAATCGCGATGATAAACAAAATACGACGGCCAAAGCGCGATCCCGGAGGCTGTGCACGACGATGCTGAAGAAGTTTGACTGCGTGGTAATGGACGACGAAACCTACGTCAAAGCCGACTACAAGCAGCTTCCGGGACAGGAGTTTTATAGGGCAAAAGGAAGGAGAAAGGTAGCAGATATTTTCAAGCACATGAAACTGTCAAAGTTCGCGAAGAAATATCTGGTTCGTCAAGCCATATGTACCTGTGGCTTGAAAAGCAGCATTTTCATAGCTTCCGGGACTGTCAACCAAGAAATTTACGTGAAAGAGTGTTTGAATAAACGTCTGCTGCCTTTCCTGAAGAAACACGCGTGTTCCGTACTGTTTTGGCCGGATTTGGCATCTTGTCATTACGGTAAAAAGGCCATTGAGTGGTATGCCGCCAACAACGTGCAGGTGGTTCCCAAGGACAAGAACCCTCCCACCGCACCAGAGCTCCGCCGAATTGAGAAATACTGGGCTATTGTCAAGCGGAACCTAAAGAAGACTAAAAAAACTGCTAAGGACGAGCAGCAGTTCAAGGCAAACTGGCTTTCGGCGGCGAAGAAGGTGGACAAGGTGGCTCTACAAAATCTGATGGCAGGGGTTAAGCGTAAGGCCCGGCAATTCAGATTTGGAAAAGCGGAAGCCTGACTGAATATTTTTCCTAAATTTTATACTAATTAAACTTTAAAAAGAAATTTAACTACACGCGTTTTCCCTTCTGAATATTTTTCCTGAATTTTATACTCATTAATCTTGGAAAAGAAATTTAATTTGATTTTTTAAATAAACGATTTCACCGATTTACACGCGTTTTCCCTTGACCAAGTTTTGACCGTATCATCCTTTACGCAATGCGGTTGCGCTGGGAGGACAACGCCAATTATTAGAAAGCTTGTCAATGCCGGTCCGCTATAGAACCTTAAACCGATAATTCCACCTCCAAGGAAGTTCATTATTGAAGTAGAGTCTGATTTTTGGGTGTAGGTAGTTTCACTAAAATTTTCATCGAATTCCATCTTACTTACTTACTTCATAGTCCCGCGTCGATTCTTCGGCGCATAGGGCCGTGGTAAAAGACCTCCACTATTTACGATCTGGAGCCAGCGTCTTGGTCCCAGTCAAGATTCTCGTTCGGATTTCCACGAGTTTCTGGGTCTGCCTTTCCTTTGATGTCCTTCTGGATTCCATTCAAGTGCCTCTCTGAAAATTTCGTTTTCATCTCTTCGCAGCGTGTGCCCAATCCATCTCCACTTACGTTCCCGTATCTCGATTTTTAGCGCCCGTTGATGACACCGGCAATTACCATCGATGCATTTAAAAGTTATTCACAAAAGAAAGTGTTGCCTGTTGTGTTTTCTTTATAAAGTATATCTTAAGGAAATTTTAAAGTTGAAATTTTTCTTATGTTAACCTTTAATTATCGATAAGTTTTGCAAAAACAGGGTAGCTTATGTAAATTTCCACAAAATTTCGTAGATTTCTTGAAGGGTTCTACCAACCCACTCGACAAGTTGCCACGACATTCGTCGGTAGCCGAAAGCAACAGTGAACATTTTAGAGCTACCCAGCTACCCAGCGACGTATAGAGTTCGGCACGCAATCTACCCCCGCCGAAGGCAGGGCCTGCAATTTTCCTCCCCACATCAGCTTCTAGACATGGACCGGAACGTTGGTTATCATCTGTTGAAATGGCGCCAAAACGGATTAAGGGGTCCCCCACCACTATTGGTGCTGCTGCAGATGAATGATTGATTGCATGGCATAAACCAACAGGTAGACGTTTAGTGGAAAAAATGGACCAATTAAATTTGCACTTACCCGGATAGTCAATTGATGACGGAAAAATGTTGCAGGTTAAAATATATTATTAATATTGTAAAAAAAGAAGTTTCACTAATAAAGATAAATAAGAATTACTAACTAATGTGCTACAACAATCAATCTTTGTAAGCGTCAACCTGATGTGATTGATGGAACCGAGATAGCTTCTAACTAGGACGGTGACCAAGATACCGGATGTACGCAGCCTTGTTCCGAATGTTTGTCGTGCTACTCGTAAACAGTAGTACGGTTGATGTATAAATTTTAATTACAGCTTTTTTTGCAACCAAAATAATCCCCTATGCAAACAGGTTTAAATCATAACAAATTAGTTGTCATTATTTTCTTCTTCGGTAGAAAGCTCAAACAGCCAGCACGCCAAACTGGAGCAGAGCAGAGGTTTGGGATTCGTTCTTCCATTCTCGCCAAACCGAACAAAACATCATCACCAGCATGACACCCGGCAGAGGGCACCTGTCAGCTTAATGGCATTACTTTTCCTCACTGCTGCTGGCTGACTGACTGGTACCAACTCGGGTAACGACACACATTATTTCATCATGCTTCATGCTCCATTTCCCAGGAACCATCATTTCTTGCTAGGGTACAAGGTACAGTATCTCCTTCGGTAGTGTATACGAATAAACCTTCATACTTCCGATGAATTCCTGGACCCGGTGGTTTCCGTTCGTCCTTGCGATGACTGGGAGACTGGTTCAGATTTTGGACAAGTTTCTGATAGTTCGGAATCTGTCTCCCTCTATGAGAGGATTATTTTCCCTAGTTCGAATAGGAGCGGATTATCCAGCTAGAGCATGTGTTTCTGTGAATTGGATCCTGAGTTGAAAGTAGATTTACATGGTTTTGATACTCGATCGAAGACCATAATTTCGGTTTGAAAGTACACAGTTTTTTCCTGGTGTGCCAGGAGACAGTATTTAGCCAAATTCAAGTTGATTGAATAAACTCTATCTCATGGGTTGATGAGGAATTTTAGCATTTGTGATGAAATTAATAAAACTAGAAGTCGTAAACACGAGCAACAAAGATAAGAAGATAAAAACTCAACCTACATTCATCTATTTCAGCAGTAAAGTGCTCTCATTTTAGATTTTTATAATAAAAAAACAACTTTTGGTCAGGGTTTACTAAAATCATCGTTCTAACCATTTGTTACACACCAAATAGAGATAACTTTCAACGTCTTTTTTTGTGCAAAGTCGTCGTTCTTTTAACACTATTAGTTTTAGTGGATTTTCATCATTAGAAATTAAGTTTTTTTCATGCGGGGCAAAAATCTTCTTCCAGAATATTGTTTGTTTCGAATGTTGCACAACTACTACTAGTTGGGTATCCAGACCTCCATAGCGTATTTCTGCACTTTTACAACTCTTAAGGTACATGTTAACACACTTAGGTCCACGAAAAATCTAAGCTGAGAAACACCAAAATTCGAAATTAGGTCTCAAAACTCGCTGAACCAAATTTAACAAATTTAGTATCTTTGAGTTACCGAAAGTGTTGTGTTCAATTTAATACAATAAAATTTTAAATTCGTAACATTAAAAGAACAGTGATGTTGGCGCATTTGCCGTATTGATAATTCGATACTGATTTCTATTTTTATTTTTTATTGTAAAAATTTCTACGGTCGAAATAGTTCGTCGAAATATTCCATAATTCAAATACTATTTTCTTAACTACTTATATGTTTTCTAAGAATTTTCACCTAATGATATCATGAAAGCTTTGATCAATTTATTGTACGCTTTATAGCGAAGCGAATTTTTTAAACTTTAGACTTAAAACGCATTCAAGACTTTTTAAGGATTTTAAGGACTGAACCATGTTTGTAACCTATGCGTGAACTTCCACAAGAATACAAAAAAACCGTAAAACCTGAGGAAATTTCAGTGTTAAGCAAATTTTTGGTGCCATAAATACTAAAAGGCATAGAAAACAAAAAAGCAATAATTTTTGGTTTTCCCCAACTAAATTCAAAACAGAATAAACGATACAGACTTTCGATGTGATTTCAAAATTCTCGTGACTGGGAAAAACAACAAAATAAACTTTAAACTTTTGTAATTTACTCAAGGTTTCAGAAGAATTCATTATTAAGCTAAACTCATTATTTCTTCAATCTTTGTAGTATTTTATTTTATTTCCAAAATTAAACCTATTTCAAAAGGTATACCGAAATCAAACAGGTACTACACTGCTGGAAATAAGTATAAAGACAAGGTGTATATAGGGAACTCTGTACTTTCCTGTGATTTTTCAATTCAACACTTGTCCACGGTCGATTCATAGAAGAATGCCATTTCTTGAAATACTGTTGTTTTGCAAGATTCATGCATCATAAAAAAAGGCTTTAAAAACGGATTTTCGGGTTGGAAATAAGTATAAAGACAAAGGCTTTTTTATTAAAAAAACACGTTTTTATTGATCTGATTTTCAAAATCAAAGTACTTTAATAATGTGTAGCATCGCCTTTCTTGGCAATGACTTCTTGCAATCGTCGTGGCAAAGAAGTTATGAAGCTTTTCAAAACGTTCGGATCCAGATTAGACCATTCGTCCTGAATCGCCATTTTAATTTGTCCAGCCGTTTCATAACTTCGACCATGCTTGAAAATGTAACGGGAGAGAAGCCCCCAAACGTTTTCGATCGGATTTAGATCCGGACTGCAGGCCACTCCAAAAGAGGGATGTTATGAAGTTCCAAGAATTCTTTCGTAGCTCTGGACGCATGGCAGGCAGCATTGTCTTGCTGGAAATCCATGTTTTCGCTCATAAAATTTTCCAAAAATGGATCAAGAACTTCTTCTAATAGCTCGAAATACATCTGTGAGTCCTTCCGGGTAGAGATGAAACAAACAGGTGTCTTTCCAGCCATGCTTATGCCGGCCCAGATCATGACAGATCCTTCACCAAAGTTTAGTTTCTCTCTCGTTGGCCTCTTCTGTCTCTTGTCGTACCAGCGGCTGCTAAAACCATCTATCCCGTCTAGGTTGAACTTCTACTTGTCACTAAAAACCACGTTTGACCACTCTTGGTTCCAAAATTGGTACTTTTTGACAAAATCAAAACGGGCTTTTTTGTGACGAGGAAGAAGTCTTGGTACAGGCGTTGTTTTGGTGAAGGAAACATTAGGATCGTTTTTGAGAACCTGCCGAATCCGACGCCGAGATACTGTCAGTTTCATTTCCGCCTTGATTTCCTCAGAAGACAGCTTTCGGTGGACTGCCAGTCGTTTTATTTCCCTCTTACACCTCGGCTTCAGGGAAGATGGAGGTCCACATCGCTTCTTTGTTGGATATTTTTCGCCTAGCCGCAGATAATTATGCACCACATCCTTACTCCTACCAATCCTGATGCCGTTTTCACGCAAGGTTAGCCCTTGTTTTCGAAGAGTATCTACTCTACCCTGCTCATAATCGCTCAAAGGGCTATTTTTTTGGTATTTTTCCTGTAAATATCAAATAAATTATGAAAACCTTCATCAATGATGTTTTCTTTCTTTGTCACCATTAATTCTCTTCGTATTGAGCAAAACTTTTCAATTTCAGCGCAAAAAATATCCTCCGCGAGCGAAATTGAACAGAAGCAAACAACTGTCTTTATACTTATTTCCAGGCGCAAAATGAAAATATTTATACTCTGACACGCACATCTGCATTCAAACCCATTCTGACACACAGATAATATTCTACTCACCACTACATTTACATTGACTAACATTCGGTTACAGTTTTTTACACTGTAAACATAAGAGCAGTAAAAATTATGTTGTCTTTATACTTATTTCCAGTAGTGTAGTTACAATGTTGAATTTAGCGATTAAGTAAATAAGTTAAAAAGTGAAAATCAGTTTTCACATGTATTTCGAAAAAGTGTGAAGTAATTTGTTTTATTCATGAATATGTATTTTGAGTTCTGGAGATGTTAAAACAGTATCATATTTAAACATCATCGTTAAATACTGGTTATCTTAAAACTCTTAAAAATGCAATATGTAGTTAAAAACATACACCATCTCATTTTACTGGTGGAGTTTTTGTGTTTTAACTCTCTAACTCTAGTGATTTATGAATTTCTTAATGTAATTCTTGGAATTTTATTTCTAATTTTAAATAATGGTAAATTAAAGGTGAAAGAAAATTGTGTATAAAAAACATTACTTTGATTCAGAGCCTCATTTATTATTTTGCAATCTATTTTGGAAATTAACGTAACCCGAAAATACATTAAAAATGGATATTAAAACGACATTAACTTTTGCTTTATATGATGTAAAAAACTTAATTGTAAATTATATTATACTAGCTGAACCAGTGTATTTTAATAGACCTTTCAAAAATAAATGATATTTTTAGGAATTATTCAAATTTTTATTGTTTTGTTGGCATTATTTTAAAACAAATTGTAACATAATTCAAAAACAACCGCTATAAAATGAGAGCTGCAGCTGAAGTTTCGAATATCGATACATACAAAGAAGACTTTAACTAATGTTGTGAATCTTCATATATAAATTTGTGGTAAAAATTTTATAATTTTAATCTGTTTCTTTAAGCTTCACCCTAAAAAAGGAGGGTCTAAAACTATTTGTAAGCAAACAACCTAACTTCTGGACCTGATCTGGACTTATGCTAAAAACTGATAAGATATATAGATATATAGAAAAAAAACTGTCCTTCCCATCATCCGCTGAGTGATCTTTAAAAATCATACCTATTTTTTTCGTATTTCGTAATATTGTATGAAAGCCCCCCTTCCCCCTTCATATCTTTCCGCTTAAAGAAAGGGCTTCAATTTATCATAGAAACATTTCTCGTATTCAAATACCCTCACATGCCAAATATGGTTCCATTTGCTCCATCAGCTCTCCAGTTATACTGAAAATTGTAAGGGAGAGGGAGACCCTCCCTCCCCCTTTTTGATCCAATTCTTTGAATGAGTGAGGATATTCATTGAATCATTTCTTGTACCCAAATTACCTCTCATGCCAAATTTGGTTCCATTTGCTCAGTTAGTTTTTGAAATATGTATAAAATTATAAAAGAGGCCCCTGGCCCCCTTTTTATCTTCCTACTGGAAAGAGGGAGGGGTAAAGGGGTACCAGCTGATTTTAACTAGAGATGTACCGAATAGTGGTATTCGGCGAACGGCCGAATACCGAATATTGACCTTTTCAACTATTCGTCCAAACGAATATTCGGTCGAATATTCTATTGAGTTTTTAATGAAAAAAACGTGAGTATTTCAATTCTTTCTATTTGTTCCATATTTATGGCTCTCATGTTTTTAGTAAATTTTTTTCAACCAGATGATATTATCGGATCATGTATTTGAAGATATTTTGTAAGTAGGGATCTTTCTGATTTTTTAAATGTCACCAATAACTGAATAGACATCAGATGACTAGTCGTTTTTAGGGCGTTTATTACCAAAGAAATTGCGTTCCTTTGAAATCTGGGACAAAACATTTCGAGACAGGTGCCAAGCTATTTAAAATTGCTTTTTTGATATTGAATTAGATGAAGGTCGAATTTTAGCAAGATATCTTCAACATAGTTGTTGAAAAGAAAGATGATCTTTACCCTGAGGATACCATTCTTTCAACCACACGTATCAACAAGATCAGGTATTCAGGGCGATTTTCGAAATAAAAAAATCAAAAAAGGGCCAAATTTATGTTTATATTGATTTTTTTTAATCGTTATTGAACACAAAATCTAAAATTTTTTAAAGAGTAATTTGAGTTTTTTATTTGATTCAGCAGATAATTTGAATAAACCCGAGCAAAATTTGAGAAGATTTAAAAAATATCTGGACATCCCGGCCAGATTTGACTTATCTGGATTCTTTACTGGGTTTATGGGCAAGCCTTAATATATCAAGAAAATCTGGAATAAACTATAATCATAGTATAAAGCGATACTTGTCAGCATTCTCCTGTACGATCTATGTACGATCTATGACAGATACGCGGATACACCTTTGATGCTTTGCTGAAACCATAAGTTTTTAATGATTATTTAGCTTTTACAACATTACTTTTGGATATTTTATATATTATCCAAAACCATTTGAAAATTTTTACAAGTCTGTAGTAGATATTCGGCCTATTCGGCCGAATACTTGGCTCAACTATTCGGTGAGCCGAATATTCGGCTTAACGGTTTATCGGCGGTATTCGGCGCCGAATATTCGACCGACCGAATATTCGGTACACCTCTAATTTTAACAATCAAAATAATTTAAAGTTCTGCTTAAATTGCATAACTAAAGGCGAAATACAGTTGCTGAAGACGCCTCAAATTATGCAACTAAAGCGATAAGAACGTTTTGGATGGCCTGAACATAATATTGAAAAACAATATTTAAATATAATTTGAACCAAAGATTATCATCGGTTAAACTGGTTAAACTATTTTATTAAAGCTTTGTTTGATTTTCTCACCATTGAACAAAAATTTAGTTATAGGTTGGATATTGTTTAAAAATCAGGACAAATCAGGACATTTTAAGGATCCTTTTTAGAAATCAGGACAATTCAAGCGTTTTTGAAAAATCAGGACGGCCTATCGAAAATCAGGACAAATCCTGAAACATCAGGACACCTGACACCCCTGGAGGGGTATCAAATAATCATAGTAATATTTTTCGTATCCAAATACCCTCCCATGTCAAGTTTGGTACCATTTGCTTGATCGGTTCTCGAGCTATGAAAACATTAGTCTTTTGCTTGGGAGACCCCTCCCCCTTCCTGTTAAATGAAGGGATCTCAAACCATAATAGGAACCGGGCTCCAATACCCCCACCTGCCAAGTTTCACGGAAATCTGTTCAGTAGTTTCCGAGTCTATAGAGAACAGACAGTCAGACAGACATACAAAAATCCATTTTTATATAAATAGAAAAAAATAACAATTTTAATCGTATTTTGGTCTCAGGCTGCTGCGGAATTGGTTTGGGAAGCGCAGATTTTGAAGGCTACTGCTGTTGATTGTTTTAATTTGGCCTTCCGGTGGAATAAGACGGACTGGATTTAGAATCGCAGATTTTAAAGCTGCTGCTGCTGATTGTTTCGATTTGGCCTTCCAGTGGAATTAGACGGAATTGGTTTAGGAAGCGCAGATATTTTGATTTGGCCTTCCACTTGAATAAGACGGAATTGTTCCGTTATGTTTGTTATAAATTAGCTTTCCGGTGGAAAAGGACGGAATGGAGTTGGAAGCGCAGATTTTCAGGCAGCTTCTGCTGATTGTTTATTTTGTTTTGGCCTTCTGGTGGAAAAAGACAGAATTGGCTTAAGAAGCACAAATTTTAAATTTTTTTGCTTCTGATCTTCTATTTTGATTTGGATTTTCAAGGCTACTGATTATTTGTTTTTATTAAGCTTTCGGTTGGGTAGGTTGTTTTTAAGAATACTATCGAAATATTCCGGCTCTGGTAAACAGACGGATTGTTCCGGCTTTGTTAAACAAAAGCAGAGCGACAGGAAAAACTGGGAAGGCTTTTGTGAAGAATATTTTCAGATGAGATGAAGAATATGCAGAAAAAAATACAGACCCCGTTCGTTTTTGGCAACATTCGATTTTGGCAACATTCGATTTTGGCAACATCCGATTTTGGCACATGTGCCAAAATCGAACGGTTTTTAGAATCAACATTACCTTTTAGTTTTTGTTATAATAGAACTAATTTAATTTAGGCAAACACCATAAATACGTTTTTATGTTCTGAAATGATGATAAAATACAACAATAAAAACCAAAAAATTTAAAAAAATTTTTAAAGTACTTAAAAATGACAAAAAGCTGAAAAATTTAAAAACTTAAAAAACAAATTCAAACAAAACACTGAATATGACAAAAAATAATTAAAAAATGATGAAGAATGACAAAAACAGCAAATATGACAAATACAAACAAATATTATAAACAAAACAAGAAAAGTGCTAAATGCAACAAAAACATGATAAAAAAATAAAAAAAATGAAAACAAATTTTGGGAAATTGACTAAAAACAACGTTTTTGATAATAATAATAGTTATTTTGTAAAAATAACTGAAAAACATGATGCGAAAAAAAACCGTTCGATTTTGGCAACATTCGATTTTGGCAACATAAAATGTACGGGCGTGTTGCCAAAATCGAACGGGGTCTGTATTAAGATTTGAAAAACTTTTGCAGAGAATGGCTTGTAGAATTGAGATGAGGGATATTTGGGATATAAAATTTTGATTTTGTTCTGAAAGGAAAAAAACAAAAGTCGACGCGTAAAAAGTTTTAATTGAGAATAGAGGTGAGGAGAAATGTAGGGATGAGATGAAGGATATGCAGAAAATAAATCAATTTAATTAAAAATGAAATAAAATAATCGTTGTATTTGGCCACACTGAAGATAAATAAAATAAATTAAATTTTTATGGCAACGGTTGCTATTTTGGCAACCCTACGCAAACAAACAAAACAAAGTCGGTCATCTATTCTTGTGAACGACAAACGTGTCTAAGTGAATCTCTGATTTGAGATTCGTAAAATCACGACACACAACTTTCGCATTACCGCATGCCGTATACTCAGCGAAACTTTTTCTTAAAAGCCATGATTTTTTAAGTTTTGTTGTTTAAGAATGAACATTTTTGATGCAAACTATGAATCATTATTAAAAATAGTTGGATTGCGATAGTGGCACAACTGGTACACCGTGGTCCATACATATAAAGTTTTTTTTTAAGTAAAAACTTACATAAATAAATATCCAACGAGAAAAATGGCTTTTGTGTTGAGAGGAAAATGAAACTATTATTTATTTTTGAAAGCCATACTCGTTCGATTTAAACTAATTCTCATTTCCATGAATTCGTTTTTTTAAATAAATTTTGTGATATTTTGAAATTTGAATATATCTTCTTAATTGAACGGTCTAGTGAGATTCGCTATCTTTGTGGCAATCATGTTTTAAAAAAAATGACAAGAAAGTTAGACTGCAGGTGAAGTTCTACCCTTCTGATGTGCCTAGTGGAAAATTAATCATTCGTATGGGAAATTTACTGCAATATAAATTTCTTACCATGGAAGCAAATAATAGATCCACCGCCTTTTTTACATAAGGAATTTTACAAGATCCATATAATATGATTAAGGTTGCGAGATTGTCCGGTGTTATCCGGGTTTGCCGGATATTCAATACTAAATTTAAGAAGCATCCGGTCCGGCCCGGTAGCCCGGATTTCATTGAAAAATGCCCAGATTTATTCACTTTATTTGGCAAATTAAACAAAAAAAAAAAAAACAACAAACACCTTCAAATCGAAATTTTTCGAGCAAGTTTTATAAAAATTGTCATGAAAGGTTTTTTGGAAGCCTGAAATACGGTTCAAAATCTATCGATGAGTTTTGATGAAAAAAAAAATTTTTTTTTTCATTTTGTTTTCTTGATTTTTGGTGAGAAATTTCTGAGTTTTGACAAAATTTGCCCGGGTATTGCCCGGATTTATGGTCGTCAATTTCAAAACGAATGCCCGAATTTTGCCAGGTTTTTATATGAAAAATTGTTCGGTTTGTCCAGCCCGGATACTTGCTGAAAAAATTCTGGCAACCTTAAATATGATAGAAAATTAGGAAAAAAAATTAAAGAATACAGCATTAGACTGAGTCGATTTAGGGTCATTTTTTTAATTTCTCAAACCCTGGGGGTCTTATAAACTTCGTTTTGCTTCAAAACTCATCCATGCGTTTTGCAGAATTTTAAAGTAACGTTTACATGAGTAAATTTGAACTTTAAGGTTTGTATGGGAAAATTGAATATTTCTTTACTGAAAAATCAACATCATTTTTGTTCCTTCTGTGGAACCGAGTCTGCTTATGGTTTTCGTGCCAGTTTATGAATTCTCTAAAGGAAATTTTCCGCTAAACATTTTTGTCGAAGACCACAACTTCGTTTGGCATTGAAGAACAATAAATTCATTTCACCTCACTGCCTTTAGGGTAGCTATAGCAAGGTATTGCGTAGCTACTGTTCATGCAATACTTCGCGAGGCACAAGCAGTGATGTCAATTGAATTTATTGTTTTTCAATGCCAAAAGACATACCCCTGATAAACAGCCAATAACTTTTTTGCCTATTAAGATGCGCATTGACGCCCTTTGACAAAGTTGTTAAGCTGAAAATTTCCTTCAGAAAATTTATAAAAACTATGCATAAAAACCTTTCAAAGGCTTGGTTCCACAAAAGAAACAAAAATAATGTAGATTTTTCCGTACAAAATATTAAATTTTCGCATACAAACATTAAAGTTCTAATTTAAAATGTAAACGTTACTTACAAATTTTGCAAAAAACATTGATGAGTGTTGAACCAAAACGAAGCATTTTAAGCTTTTTAAGCAAAAATGACCCCAAATCGTCTCAGTCCACTGATAAATTAATTTTTTCCCTGTATTTTTCCTTAGGCTTAAAATTATTAAACATTAAATTAGACAATGTGCTAAGAACATGAAGTTAAGATTTTTATCGGGAGCAATTGGTCGAAAATATTTATTTACATGGAGATGCTGTTACACCTGCCGGTAACAGGAAGAAGTTCCAAAAAGCAGATATTTTAAAATGCGAAAATGTAGAACAATACTTTGTACCATTCTACGGGAGGACGTGACAGAACTTATCCCCAATCCCTGTCCCGGTAGCCGTCATGTTTAGGTTAAAACATTACAGCGACGATGTTGCTTCGATAAGAGACTTGCCCAGGCCCGGCCAGGTTGCCCGTGAACAGAATACTTAGAATGGTAACCTGTGTTGCAGTCATTTTTCCTCACCGGCATATCGTGGATTGATATGAATATATTTATGCGCCGCAGCCTTGTCCTGAACCGCATCATTGCCGCGTGCTACTGGTTGTTGGTATTCTGCTGAAGTGCCACTACATATACTAAGCTAGGAGATCCCGGAAAAAAGGTACGCCAAGAAAGATGACATCGTAAACATCTTTCCCTTTTCCTTGGTCCATGACAACCAGCGACCTAGCATCATCAGCAAAGGGCCGTAGGTCTTAAGCCATTTGAAAAAAAAAAAAATGAATAACGGAAATGCAAAACAACTTCTCCAGGGTTGTTGTGTATGTGCCAAATATGTACATGCTCTCGCTTCCGCTGTTGAATCAAATTTGTCGCCTGCCCGGAAGCTTCAACGGCACCAGACAATTATGGAATCTGAAAAGTTCACGTTTTGGCCATAAAAATTTAAATAAATTCGTATACCCCCATCAACTGCTTCTTGTTCTCTGGCAGCAAAAGAGCAAAACGGGCAACGTCTCAACGAAGATTTATCGTTTCCAGGATTCAGGTCGAACATGAGAAATATTCATACTGCCAGAAGCACTCGACTTTTCGCGGGATCCGAAAAGAAAACAGAAGAACGACCCTCCTGGGAGCAGCCCAACAGTGACAGTCGGCTGGCACCAGAGAGAAAGGGGTGAATTTGATACGAAAGCGTCTGTTCTGTCTGTGCTGTACTCTAATTGATGGGACAGGTGTTTAACTGAATCAATCAGCTGTTAATTCATCCCGATAAATTTTGGACCCGATAGAGTAGACTCTAATTGGAACGTCACTAATTGATTGTCACTGAACTGGATGGCGGCCGCAGTTGAGAGATTATTCGAGCTTTGTGCCGGAGCGATAAGTATCAGTTGAAATCGCAAAGTTATTTTTTGCATCGTTGGCATCTGATTCCTGCTGGCAATTGTTTAATCCTGTTACAATTGATCTTCTGCTGCTGCTGCTGAATGGACGACAATCACCTAATAGAGATGAGCTTTTAAGCTGTAAACGCTTTTCAATTATTCAAGACCTGGTCCTGTCAATGTTCTGTTAATGTTACTGCAATAATTATACATACATATATTTCTATAGTTTTTTGCCTTCATAAATGGACTTTTCTTGAAAATTGTACTAGGTATTAGTATAATAATAATTCATGTTGCCACATTGCTTTTTTCTGGTTATTCCATATCTACCTGTTAACAACGACCTTGCCAAGTCCAAAAATATGAAAACCAGTAATATTTTTGGAATAGGATACAGTTTTTGATTAACTATACATAACTGTTAATTGTATTCCGTTTGCGAAAAACCAGCTCAAAATGACTATTTCAGAAACTCATTGAGGAAATTGTCGTTCAATTCAGAGATTCATTCAGACATGTCTGTCGCTCATAAGAATCGGCCAATGACTCCCTTTTTTTTGTTTTGCCAAAATAACAAACGTTGCCAAAGAAATTTATTCTATTTTACTTAACTTCAGTGATGCCGAATGCAACTATTATTTTATCTTATTTTTATTAAATTTTATTTATTTTCTGAATATTCTTCATCCCATCTCTACCTTCCTTCTAACCTCTATTCTCAACTGAAACTTTTTACTTATGACTTTTTTTTCTCCAGAAAAGACTTAATTCACCAAATATCTTGCATCGTTTTTCTACATTCCATTTTAAGTAAAAGCTGTTGTTTATTTTCCCAAATATCCCTCCTCTTATTTCTACAAGTAAAGGATCTTCAATCCTTAAAATTTTATTTATTTGCTGCATGTTCTTCATATTATCTCTGCATTCCTTCTCGTATCTATTCTCAATAGTAACGTTTATCCATCGACTTTTGTTTTTTTCTAAAACCAAATTTTATGAAGACCACGCTTGACCTACTAGTGTGTGGTGGTAGATGCAACTTTATCTGTATCTATTCGTTCATAGTTGTTGGGCCGTGCTGAACGAAAATTTGATATGTGATGATTGTGCTTCTAAATAAATTCTACCTGCTCGTTTTCACCATCTTTCATTTCTTCTAAGCTATCTATCCGCACTTATCACTAATCACTAATCGTACTTCCACAGCCAGAACTTATGTCCGATCCCGGAGAATAATAGAAGATTATAATCATTATTTTTGTCTTTGTTCATGTTTCTATTATGTTAACATAAAAACATTGAAATAATAGAAAACATAAAAAGGCCGGGCCCACTGTGGAGCAGAGAACGCAGAGACATCTGGAACAAAGGAAAACAAGAAACGTGGACCACCAGTACCATTCAAATGGGCAGTATCGTTGGAAGCATGCTAAGAAAAATGCTCCTTGATGAATAAACCATGGGTGATGTGATGTAACTTCGCCAATCACTAGAACAATTCTTCAGTGGATGGAAATGATTTATTTGGTACACCGAAATCACAAAACCTAAGAATAAATTCATTTTAAAGACTTTGATAAACATAAGGATTTTTAAGATCCTAGCTTTATTTTTTAACTGTTTTGGATTTCAGAGTACAATCATTTCTGATCATTGACCAAAGTTGAAGCGCCTTTACTCGCTCTTGAAAATAAAAAAGAGAAACGAAAAATATTAGTAGAACAAAAACCCTTTCATGGTCTGTTTAGAGCTTGAAGGTTTTTTTTTTGAAAAAACTTATCCTAATCATAGAATAGAATTTTACTTATTGAAATACTCCGAAAGCTTTCTACAAGTAATAATTTATCAGTTCTTCATTAAATTACATTTAATTCAAATTTTTAACAAAAAACTTTGTAATCTACAATTTATGGCAATTCGTTAACGAATTTCGAAAAAGGTGAATGCGCCAAATGTAAACATATGGAGTTATGAGATGGGTAAAGAGGTCCGTATGGAGACCTACATTTTGATGCTACAAAGTAATCTAAAGGATGTTTTGTATTAGAGAAATAAGAAAAACATAATAATATTTTTACTGAGAGCTAATGGAGCTGTCAAACTTTGAGAAGTTGACCTTGGCGCATTGATCGTATTAAAAACTCGATACCGAATTGAAAGATATGATTTGACAAAAATAGTTTGCAATATGAAACTTATTAAACACATAAGCATAACGGTTTTTTTTTAAATCCCTTTTATGAAAAAACACCTTATTGCACGAGTAAAAAATATGAAGGATACTTATCATTGCGCAGCTTGTCTCTACTAAGCGTTGGCTGTTCGAAGTACCGAAGATCTTGTAAACGAAATGTTTGTCTCGAACACATGCATTTCACTTATCGAGGTATTCCGGTTGGCTTAATAAATGGAACTGCTTAAAACACAGTTTATTTTACCATTCCCTTTAATCAGCGCTAAACTCCAAGTAACGTTAAAATATAATTCTATGCGTGGAATCCACATAGTAATCCAGAAAACAGATGTCGTTGGCAAGCAAATACAATCGGGGGAAATCACTTTGGGTGGGAAGAAAATGAGAAAAAAACACTTCCAATTTCTCCATAAAATTAATTCTCGACTACACATTCTATTCTTGGTACCTACTATGTCCTTCCTGTTTGAACTCCTGTACTTTCCCATACTTTATTCAACCAATTTTCTTTTTGGCCAACTATTGGCGGACTTTTAGAAAGAAACAGCGACGGATCTGGGAGTAATTCACTAGCCACGATGGCACATTGACCAAAACCAACAGCTTTCCCACGCTTGGGGAATAATTCGTAGCACTGAATCAAAATATTGCACAGATCACAATCATTCTTCTCTGGGTTAATATTGATATCACTTATCAACTCAAATTAACAATTTCACGAATAAACCATTAATTTTTATTTATTTTTCCGGGACGCGAAAAAAATCACGTGCGATGTCATCCGGTCATCGCCTACTCTCCTTCTTCTAAGCTATCTATCCACCTATAAAATTTCATTATCTTAAGATGTCTCTATTAAAAAGGACATCACTTTTCACCGATAAGGTCGATAAATTAAGTAACAAACAAAATTTTACTTTTCAAATATTCTTTATCTCAATTAAACATTCCATTTTAACCCTTCATTTCATAATTTTTTATTTTTCCATTAAAATCATTTTTTACAGTTGGAAATGATGAATACATCAAGAAAAAAAATTAAAATAAAATACGATTTTTCACTTTTTCCATACATTAATTGTTGAAAATTTTTTACTTTATGAAACGAAGGGTTAAGCAAAGGTTTTCCCAAGCTGTGTTTTTTTCTGTCGCTATGCCTTGGTTTACCAAAGCCGGAACAATCCAGAAACACCAACAGGAAGGCCTAATCAAAGCAAACAATCAACAATAGAAGCGTTAAAAGTTTGCACTTCCTAAGCCAATCTGTCTTTTTCCACTTGAAGGTTAAATCAAAACAAACAATCAGCAGTAGAAGCCTTAAAATTTGCGCTTTCTAAGCCAATCTGTATTTTTCCGCCGGAAGGCCAAATTGAAGCAATCAATCAGCAGCAGCAGCTTTAAAAATCTGCACTTCCAAAGCTAATATGTCTTTTTCCACCGGAAGGCCAAATCAAAACAATCAATCAGCAGCAGCAGCCTTAAAACTCTGCGCTTCCAAAGTCAACTCGTCCGGGAGGCCAGATCAAAACAAACCAAATGAACAACTTGAAAGCATGCTTAGCAACAACCTTCCCAAACCAGAAGGCCAAATCAATGTAAACAATCAGCATCAGCAGCTTTAAAAATTTGCGCTTCCGAAGACAATATGTCTTTTTCCACCGGAAGACCAAATCAAAACAATCAGCAGCAGCAGCAGCAATTCACCTTTCCTACCGGAATTCTCATTCAAAACAAACAATCAGCAGCAAAAGTCTTCAAAATCAACGTTTTTTCAACCAATTCCGTCTTTATCCACCGGAAGGCCGAATCGAAACAAACAATCAGCCGCAGCCTTAAAAATCTGCGCTCTCTGTGCCAATCCGTCTTTCTACCGGAAGGCCGAATTAGAAACGAATTTCTGTGGTGTATTAGAAATCTACGCTCTCTGTGCTTATTCTACCAGCTACGTCATTGGCGTGATTCCACTTTAATTATGAATCTCAATTCAGAGATTCACTCAGACACATCTGTCGCTCACAAGAATCGATCAATGACTGACTTTGTTTTATTTGTTTTGTCTAGTGTTTCCAAAATAACAAACGATGTCATAGAAATTTATTCTATATTATTTAACTTCAGCGTAAAATAGAGAAATCATTGGTCAAAAGAAATACAACGTCAACCATGATCACAAAAATTCTTTCGATGTCCTCCGTGTAATTAATGATGGTGAAAAAGTGCCTTATCCTAGTCCTCTAAATCAGTAAATGATGAAATCTAGTAGAGATAGGATGAGTAGGGTGGTATAATAGAAAATAATCCAAATGGACAATAAATTTGAACTAATAGGAAAAAAAAAATTTGCACGCAACCAACTGTATATAATCTTCATCGTACAAAATAAAAATTGAGATATTTTAGCTCTAAAATTAAAAAAAAATTTGAATACAAAGGTAGTACATTTGTCATCTTCTACAGTGTGACTTTCGCCCTGTAAAATGTTTGAATTCTAGAAGAATTTATTATTTTTTTCGATAAATACCTTAAACTTTATTAATTTCCGGAAAATCCAAGGTGGAGGGGACAAAAGAAGAAATGGATATTTATTCTGGCCTAAATGTATCTGCTTATTTTTTTTTTTCAAGTGTCCGCAAATCGTATCGAATAGAACAAAATTATGCTCATGATCAAAGTTTTGTCTTGCTCTTTCACTTGTAAAATTAATTTTTTATTCAATATCAGTAAGTGACTCAATCCAAATCATAAATCATAGATTGTGGGGTGTTATGAGTCACTTAGGGGTATCGTGTCGTAGGGCCACTTATACCTTTTTTATTATACCGAACCAGTTCTGTAATTTGAAAAAAAAAATCTATAACTTATGATTCTGACTTTTATTTTCTACGTTTTCTGGTCTTTGGGCTGTCAGAACGGAACTTGAACGAATAATTTTGCATGGTGTTGTATGAGTAAGATGGAAGCTTTCAACTCTCATATTCACTTTTTTCTTACTTGTTTGTCGAAATACAACCTGCGTCAAAGCTGGTTTTAACGATTGTTTGATGTTATCCTTCCCTCTAATGTATTTTTTTAAAATTATTTTCTTTTCCTGTTTTTCAAATTGCGTATGCAATCAAGCTTTTATTTTTTTGGAACGGTCTGTGAACGAACACGAATATTTATATCGAGTCTTAAGAAGATAGTCATTAGGAAATGGTGGCGGTGTCGTTAAGGTTTTAGGTGAAAAAATCGCCCTCAGGACATAATTTTTTTTATAGATATTACACGAGAAATGCCTTGAGAATAAAAGGTTTACTTTTTTGGACCACTATTTTTTTGATCAGACCTTCGGTATCGTATAATTTAAGGTTGCCAGAATTTCTTCAGCACGTATCCGGGCCGAAAAAATCCTGTCAATTTTATCTAAAAACCGGGCAAAATTCGGGCGAATGATTTCAAATTGACAACCGAAAATCCGGGCTATATCCGGGCAAATTGGGTCAAAACCCAGGAATGACTCATTAAAAATCGAGAAAAAACAAAAAAAAAAAAAATTTTTAATCAAATCTCAACAGCAGATAAATATTATTTTAGGTAAAGGATAAAACCTTTCATGATTATATTTATAAAACTTTCGCTTTGGACGCATGAATAAAAAAAAATTATCTACATAATTTGTTTTTTTATTGATTTGGAAATTATAGTGAATAAAACCGGACTTTTCTCAATGAAATCCATGCAACCGGACTGGACCCGACTTTTTTTTAAACTTGATATTAAGTATCCGAGTAAAACCCGGATAAAAACGGGCAATCTTGCATCCTCAACAGTTTCGGTTAACCATTGAATATATTTTTTAATTAGTTCTGTAAAAATTATCTAAAAATTTCAGTATTTTTTGGTAAAAACATTGGCAATTCAGTAATCATTACAGGAATTTTGGTCAAACTACGGTTTTTGGTACATTAATAACAAGTATTTCGGTAGAAATTACGGATATTTCGGTAAAAACTAGTGGTTCGGTAAGATTAACAGGTTTCACTGTCACATTTCAAAACTGATAGTTTTCGAAAAGAGAAAGATTGCCGTCGGTTTAACGAACTCCACATGTTAGGAACTCGGTAATTATCTAACCGAACTCGGTGATTTCCATTTACTGTGTATATTTTAGCAGTTTTATAAATAAGACTTATGTAAAGTATTCTACCAATTTAATTGAAGGCGGTAGAGACGTATATGAGTCCTATTTAAAGAACTTTATGAGAACTTTCATGAGCCAGGTTTGTGAAACATTACGATCGTACAGAATTCTATTTTTCTTTTCCTCATCTGGAATTGATTCATAATTAAGTTATGAATTATAAAATAACTGATACGTGAAAATTTTTAAATTGTTTGTAATTTGGTCAGTTTTGACATCGTGGCCCCAAGGTTTCCAACATTTTTTTTAACATCCAAAGAATATTTCGTATTTTAAGAACAGCCATAACTCGGGAAAAATATAAAAATAAACAATAATAATTATCAAAAGCTACGTTAAAAGCATAGGATACCGCAAACAAGAACGACAACGTGTGCCCTCCATGTAGCCCCAAAATCTACATCGGTAAGCGAAGTGTAATCTGTTGAGCCTCCACATGAGGGAAATTCGACGAGGCCACTCAAACGTTGAGAGCCATGCAGGCTCGATTTTTGATACTTGTTGGGATTCAGCGAGTGTTCCTCATTTTTTTTTGTTAGTCCGTGTCCGTTTGTCATCCGAGCACTAGAATACTCCAACACTCTCTGTTTCCAGCACCAGAGCATAAAAAGCATAGCTCTCGTCATCATCATCATCATCATCGTCAACAGTGTGTGATGATGCCATCATCTCGAGCCCAGCATTGCTAGGCAACCTCTGACCGAAACCACTGCTGACAGACGACCGGATATCGAACGATGTTATCAGTACCTACCACGAACAACCAAGGAGTGTGTGTGTGCTACTTAACCTACACTCATCTCGGCCACTTGGTGCGAGAAAATTCACAGGGCCAAAATGCCAGCTCTGCTCTTTGTTTCCTCCCATTAGCGAGTTGCTGGTGTTGAATTACTGGGAAAGAGCAAAAGTGCGCGCGGAAAAACCTGTTTCGTAACAGGTATCCAACAAATATGTGAGTATTTTGGGAGACAGGTCTGAATTTGAACCATGAATAAAACATAGTGTGCGGAAATAATTAATTCGTATTCAATTCAGTGCTGAAAAGTGAACTTTTCGACACTGAAAACAGTATCAAAATTTTCTTATTTTTCGAAACTGTTTTTGTTTCCTGCATAAGTTCAGTCCACGACCTACTTGATGAGAAACTTTCAGGACATTGGCATGGTCGCCCTTGTGTGATTATCTTTATAAATGCACTTAGTAAGTTAATAAATGAATTTTGAAGAGAAATTTTTCCAATCCGCATAAGATTGTGTATGTAAATCGATGCAATAATCTTTTTTTTTATATTCGTTGGGTAAATTTATGTTTGACTTATGAAAAATTCCCTTTTTTTTGGTACACATTTTGAATTGTGATGTGTTCGCTTTATGTGAAACTTGGCTTCCTCCAAACAAAGATTTCAACTTCCATAGCCACAATATTATTCGCCTGGATCGTGATGGTCAAAGAGGGGGTGGCGTTCTATTGGGGATCAAGAAATTCCGTTCCTTCTATCGTATTTCACATCAACCGATCTCCGGGTATTGAAGTCGTCTATTGCGAAGCTAGAATTAAAGACCAAGAACTTTTCCTAGCCTTGATATATATTCAAGCGTGAGCCGGAACTAATATTTTTATTTATTTATTTATTTATTTATTTGTATATTTATGCAACTTAAGATTGAAAATCTTTTGATTTGTTACATTTTGTATGATAGTTTGTTTGATGATTATTCTATTACTGTTTCTGAAAATGTGCCTACTAATCTACATGTGTCCTAATTTGTATCGTTTAGTTTTGCCAATAAACTCTCCCTGAATCCTCTTCTTTGAGTAATGTTTTTAATCACGTTCGGTAGCTGATTCCAGTTAACGATACCTCGAACAACAAATGAACTATTATAGTAAAAAGAATTGTGGATTGGAATTTTAATATTGGAAGAACGCGAGCTTCGTAGTGGTATTAAAAGGGATTTCAAATACATTGGTTTATCAGTAGTTATTAAGTTGTGCATGACCATACAAGAACGAAATTGATATAATTTTTCGAAAGAGCAGCCAAGAAGATGTTTTTGTAAATAAGTTACTCTTGAAAATCAAGACAGCCTAAAAACGTATCTCACGCAGGCATTCAAAGCCACTTTCAGTCTGTCAAGTAAAACTAAAGGCACATTGCTTAGAACAAAATCTCCATATGTAAAGTGGGGTAAAACGAAAGTTTTAAAAAGTTTTAACTTAGATTGAACGTCCAAAAATCTAGTATTTATGTTTAATTGCTTAAGCGTACAATATATTTTAGAACACTGGTTTTTAATTTGCATTCTCCAATTCAGACTGTTATCAAAAATAATACCAAGGTTATTTACTTTTTCAACAAAAATCAAGGATTCGTTGTTAAGAATGAAATCGGGAGGAATGAAAGAACGTTTCGATTTGTCAATCAGGAGGGCTTGAGTTTTAGACGCATTTATAGGAAGGCGAATATTATTTCATTTCTTCCAGAGCCCCAGCTAGTTCTGGGAGATTTTACCTCCCATGGCGTGGGCTGGGGTAGCTCACGTAGCTGATCGTGCTAACATTATTTATGATGAGCTGTGTGACGACTTCAACATGACTGTCTTAAATAATGGGAAGTGACTCGAATCAATGGATCCCAATCACAGCAAAGTATTTTTTTCTAGTTTCTTCCTCTCTGAGCTTGGATTGTACGAGGAAGGTATTCCAAGACTCTCAGGGAAGCGATCGTTTGCCTGTCTATATTTCTATCATCAGTGGTTGTAGTGCACCCGAAAAGATCAATATTCCTTATGACCTCACAACGAATGTGCAACCGGGGCACAGGTCAGACGGAATGAGAATTCGACGATACTGAAACGGCCTCCCACTCCGTGGTGGGATGGAGAGTGCTCGCGCGCGCGAGGAGAAAAGTGCAAGGCGTTTTTTGATTTTTGCAAAACCGGATTGCCAGAGAAGTTCCAACGTTGCTTGGCCTTGAAACGCAAGTTCAAGAACTTGATCAGGGGCAAGAAATGGACAACGTCTCTGCACACGCTTTGGAAAACAGCACGAAAAATGCGAAATAACACTCCTTCGAACGAAAGTGAGGAAAGCTCGAGTCGATGGCTGACACAGTTCGCGAAAAAGGTCTGCCCGGACGCAGCACCAGCGCATAATTTATCGGAATACAGAGAATGCAACACAAATATACGTGCAAATACGTCAGCAAGTTGATGTAGCTTACATAGATTTCTCTAAATCCTTTGACAGAGTGCCTCATAAACTTGTGATAGAGAAACTCAGACACTTGAGACTTCCTGAATGGATTATTAATTGGCTTGAGTCGTATCTAAACTCCCGCTCAGCTTACGTCCGAGTAAACTCATCAATAGTCATCTTGGGTCACTAATATTTATCATGTTCGTGAACGATTTGTGCTATCAGCTGACCTCACAAAAGCTATTTTACGCAGACGATTTAAAGCTTTTTCGCCAAATCACGACATCACTTGACTGTATCTTACTGCAAAATGATCTTGACGCTGTTCTAAGATGGTGCAGGTTGAACGGGATGTTGGTGAATGTAGAAAAGTGTAAGCAGGTGAGTTTCTCAAGATCACGCAATTTGCTCCGCCATAATTACGTTATGAATTACGAAATTAGGATGGAATCCAGAAACCGCAACACCTTACGAACACTCATGTAACCTTATACACTAAGAAACGCTGTGAAGGAAATTCTTACAGTGTCTATTCACATACGACATTCTGAGCGGCAACATCAAAAATAGTGAGTTGTTACAAAATATCCATCTATTCGCTCCTACACGCCCACTTTGAACTTAACAGCTCCTTTGGATTCCCACTCACCGAACAACGTATAGATACTTCAACCCAATGGGCACGTGCAACCGTTACTTCAGTGAGTGTGCCAGCATTTTTGAATTTGGCATTTCAAAACTAGTTTACAAAAATAGGTTAAGTGAATTTTTAGCTCAATAAGTCTGTGCGAAATGATCCTTCGAAGACATTAAATCTATATATATAAAAATGAATGTTTGTCTGTCTGTCTGTTCCCTATAGACTCGAAAACTACTGAACCGATCATCGTCAAAACTGGCATCTGAGGGTTTTTGAGGCCGGGGATGGTTTCTGTAATAGTCAAAACTCCATCCGACTTAAGAAAGGGGGTGCTTCCATACAAAATTTGTAGTTTTTTGAAACAAATTAAAGTCATGACATCCATTTTCTTGAGATTTTTTTTCCTTTGGGTGGTTTGTTTTTCGTCTCTATGGTCGAGGCGTCGCGAGTAACCCAGGCATAGCACACTGATCATATTTTCTTTGAGGGGTTTGTTTTTCGTCTCCATGGGCTAGCAAACGTCGTCGCAAGAGGATAGTAACCAAAGCACACTGTTCATTGATTGCTGGAAAATTTAACTATAAGGCGCCTGTTTCTCAAACACGTGGGGGCGATATGCAACCTAGATGTGTGTTTTTTTCTTGCTTATTTGATTTGTACACAGCACGTGGTAATAAATGACGCTTAGATGTGACACGGATTGGTATTTTATCAATCGAATCAAAACCAATTTAAAGATTTGAAAAATACTTCCATATTTAGTTCATGTTAATGTAGGTAGCATTCGAATTTTCATTCAAGGAACATTAGAACATGTTCAAACGTTCAACTTTTTCTGTTGAAAAAAATCAAAAATTATGTTTTCTTCTAGAAATTGTTACTTCGGCCCAAATACACAACTGAAACGAATTTAGAAATGAAGATGGGAGCTTTTTTTTTTAAATAATTCTGAAATAACCATCGTACTTTTTGCTTACATACCAATTCAAATGCGTACTTAACATGAAAAGTGTTTTTGTGTTACATGGCTGCATAAAAGAGACTTTTGATCCGCTTCGTTTTTGAAAAGCGAGACTTTAGAACTGATATTCAACTGGAAGCAAAATTTTTAAGAGAAATTTTTAGTATACCCTTAAAATGTTAAAAACAATATTCCCTTCTGTCAACTTACACGGTGGGGCAAGGGCAAACGTCGAACTTTTAAGAAATTCATCTTCAAAATGGTTCAATATGTTGGAAAGACCAGAATGGGTATTCCGAATGTTGAAACTGAAACGGTTATTGAAAATTCTTAAATGTCTTTGTAAATGAAGGTCATTCCCTTTGAACAGCATTCGTTAAAAGTGGAGTAACAAACATAAATTTATATTGCAGGAATACTGCAGATATATCAGTGAAACTTGATAGAACAAAAAGCAGGAATTCGTATTAAATCCATTTTAAAGCCATTACTCTGACGCATCTGTAAACAAGCTTTGCAATGACACTTGCCTTAATATACGGGACAAGTGTAAACTTAGAAATTTGTTTTTGCCAACATTTTTGAATATTTGACTTTCAAAGAGAAAATTAAAAAAAAACGCTGAGAACTTATTCAGTGATGCAGCTGATATTTTTTTTAAATATATATATTTTTACCGTAGTAAATTTATTTAAAAAAAAAGAAATTTGCACTGTATTTAATACATAACTAATTTAATATATTTTTCATTACCATGATAAGTGCTGTTTGGGTATGGAGCCGGTTTAATTTGCCTACCTTCTTCAAGCAGTGGGGGACAAAATTGAAAAAGATGGGAGAGCTCCCATGTAAATTTAAGATAAAGAGCTTTTCAAAGAAGGGACCATATTTAAAAAGGTTTTTTTTTTGGGTACAGAGTACAAATTTCAGATCTTGAAAAACGAGTTTAGAGTTCAAGTTTCAGTAAATAATATATACCATATACCAGAATTGCAGCTGCAGCTCTCATTTCAAAGTTGTTGGTTCTGAAGTATTATGAGGTTTGATTTAAAAAAATGCTCTCTAAAATCTAAATTTGAATAAATTTTTACAAATTACATTTATTTCCGGAAGGTGTAGCAAAGCACAACGGGTCGGCTAGTAAATAAATAAATAAATATACGTGGGAACATATCGTATATAATGTGGCAAACCAGTATATACGTGTAATTTTGGAGGCTATATAGGTACATTAGCACACATATTCTTGATTTGGATTGTATTGAATTACTATTTGTCATGCGAATCATTTACGACTACCCTGTTTCTTTTTGGAATATACTATGACAATTTACATCATATAGATGATTGAGGTTGTAATCTTGTAGGTCTTCGCTCAATACGATATTTGAAATATCTTTATTTACGACATTTTTTTGTAACAATCTCCAATATACAATATACAAAATACACAATTCAATATACAATATATTTTCCGTCAGTTGAATAAAAATAAGATTATGTCAAAGAAATGCGTTTTTTGCTGTCAAATTAAAGTTTATATCGTACAATTTATTATTTGCCTGATTGCTGAATTTTTTTCAACGTTCATGAAGTTATTGTAGTACCTGAACTTGATCTCCTAACGATGCGATCTGCAGCTCATGATGGTTCCTCGACGCTATCTGGAATTTTAAAATTCAAGGGGATTTGCTTCAAAGGCATTAAACCAAAAGCAAATCGTATATTTCTGTAACTAAAATCTTTTAAATTGTAGAACACGTCATCGATGATCTAAAAATAGACCAACATTTTGAAGCCTCTTTAAATACTATTCCAATCATCGATGTTTCTTTGTCATAAACGATTTTATTGAACTTACTCGTATTCTTTTGCGATTGCCAGCAAATACGACATGCGAATTAATTTGCATAGGTATACGATTGCATGCACATTATTACGAATAAATGCAGTTATATACGATTGTATTGCATATATCTCCAAGTGGCAAGCAGAGTTGCGAGCTTATTTTCTGTTTTCCAGTTAAGAAGTTTTGTTTAAATAACGAGAAATGTCATTGTTGCATTCAAAAATATATTCACGAAATTTAAACAAATATTAGAACAAACATTTATGCTATCACAGAGTGAGTAATGCTTTTAAAACATACTTACGATATTGGATACAGCGCATCGGTCTGGATTTTGGGTAGAAATGTTTCGCCGCCGCGCTCAATGTGAACACTCTGGATAGAACTTTTATTACCAGCAGATACCTTTGTACTTTTGTATCGCTGAACAAACCGACTGTAGGTAGTACCACTCTTCCGACATTCTATATTTTTTTCTTTTTAAAATATAATCTCTCATTTAAGCAATCTTGTTTGATAGAAAAATGTACTTTCTGCTAAGATCTAACACCTGATTGTTATAATAATATAAATCGTATTTCATGTTGAAAAAAAATTAATTTAGAATTATTTTATGCATAGCACGACAAAATCTGTTAATCACGGCTGATCATCGTATATTGTTTCACGGATTTTTTAACGAATTGTCGTACACAAAGGTCGAGTTCATATGTACATTAATACGAGTCTCTCTTCTTGTCGTAATAAAATCATGAATAATAATAATAATAATAAAGAATATGCATGGGCCGCACATTGTCAGGTGATTACAACTTGTATAGGCCGATTGCAATGCTCTCGGGTCTCCGAAAATTGCTCGAAAAAAAATGATTCTCTTTCGGCTGGATAAATGGGTTGAATCAAACAACCTGTTGTCAAATACACAATTTGGATTACGTAGAGGCAAGGGTACGAATGACTGTCTAGCATTACTTTCATCAGACATTCAATTGGCATTTGCCCAAAAAGAGCAGATGGGGGCAGTATTTATGGACATCAGGGGCATTCGATTCGGTTTCCATAGAAGTGCTATCTAGTAATTTTAACTCTTGCGGACTTTCACCAATATTGAATAATTTTCTATATAACCTGTTGTCTGAAAAAATCTTGCATTTTAGTCAAGGAAGAAACAAACGTTGAACGATTTAGCTACATGGGTCTACCCCAAGGTTCATGTTTAAGCCCCTGCTATACAACTTTTATGACCGAGGAATCGATCCTTGCATGGTACAAAATTGCACGCTAAGACAGCTTGCGGATGAATGTGTTGTTCAAATCACAGGTAAAACTGACACTCAAATAAAAACTCCATTACAAGAAACTCTAAATAATTACATTGTGTCAGGAATCTAGGCATCGAGTTTTCTCCTAGTAAAACCGAGTTAGTATTTTTTTAAGGAAGCATTCCCCTCCTCAAATAGAGCTCCTTATATGCTGAGTAGAACTCTAACTCAATCTCTTAAATATTTGCGTGTCTGCTCCGACTCTAAAAGCCTCTGGGGAAAACACATTAGGTACTTGACTCAAAAATGACAAACAAGAATCAATTATCTTCGAACGATTAGTGAAACCTGGTTGAGAGCTCATCCACAGGACCTCATCAGGTTGTACAAAACAACGATACTGTCGGTCATAGAATACGAAAGCTTTTATTTGCTTTGGGTCCACCGCGAATACCCACTTGATTAAACTATAACGAATACAGTATCATTATTTCCGTATTGCCATGGGTTGTATGCAATTGACACATACGATGAGTCTCGAAGTATTGGCGGGAGTAATGCCGTTGAAAAATCGGTTCTTCGATTTACCGCTACGTTTTCTAATTCGAAATGTAACTGGTGATAGAAAATTTGGAAAGGCTTATGAATAATAATTCGCAAGTCAAATATGTAAACAATTATCATACTTTTAGTCAGTTAGAAAAAAAAAACCCTTCTTTGTTAAATTTGAACACGAATCACTTTTACCCGATCAGCAGTTTCTCAATAAAATTCGATCTGTCCATGACCGCTGACACCCGTGGAATTCCAGATCACGTCCAACACAACGTCATTCCTTCAATTTTTGCATCAAAAGTACGTGAAATTTACCCTACAAAAATGTTTTTTACTAATGGTTCTAGAATCGACGGTGCGACTGGTTTCGCAGTGTACAATGAGGGCTTCGAAGCTTCGTTCAAGCTTCGTGAGCCGTGCTCCGTTTACGTTGCCGAGCTAGCCCTAGTTCGGATAGACACAGCTCCGTTAAGGCGATCCGATCGTTGAAACTGATGAAGCGCTCTTCCCATTTCTTGCTGGAAATTTCAGGGCTAAGGTGGGCGCGTTACAAGGTGAAATCTTCGAGAGGATAATAACTTTCAACGTTGTTTCAATGTTTTCAATACCTCGCAATTTAGTGATCAACGGCAGTCTAGCTGGGATAATGGCACACTGGGTCGTTGGCTCCATACGATTCCGATGATGCCGACGAAGGTTTAAGCATTTTAACATGAGTCGCTATTTCATTCGTATGGTTTCTCGACTCTTGTCAAATTACTACCGGCTTGACGCGCGCTTGTTTCGAAAACAACTAGTTACAACCAATGTTTGTGTTTGTGGGGATGGCTATCACGACATTGATCATGTTGTGTGGACGTGTGAACGGTTTGATCTATCGAGGGCTCGGCTACTGGATACCCTTAGGACCCGAAGTAAACTAAGGGTCCCTGATAAAGACTGTTCTATGAAGTGATCCCTAGATAATCCTCTTTCCTTTCCCATAGTTAAATATCATTAACAGTTGAGTCGCCGCGACGATTACGGTCCCCCTCTTACTAACCCAAAGTTAGGATAAATACTCCCGACACATACAAACTTTATAAGTAAAATACCTGATCAGTGATATTAGCTCCGCATTAATCAGTTTTTAAAAACTAACTTTGGCCTGTCTTTCCTACCGAAAAATATATGTGGATATGTGTTTTTGAGCTCGATTTTACTGTTATCAGCTCCGAAGGCTAAAAGCTTGAAGAAAGTCAATCATAAAAACAAATCGGCTTGTAAGGAAACGAAGAACATGTCTTAAAATCCTTTTCATACTGAAGACTCGTTGCAAACTTTTCCTGTAGTCAGATCTTGGTTAAACTTGGCATGTTGCTTTCTGGAAAGCCTACGATCAATTTCAGCCAAGAGCGTTTGTGATTTATAATGTTTCATACGTCCTTTGTATACTAATGTTGGTAACTTTACTGTATATTTGGATTTATGTGCAAGCATATTTTTATTTAAGCAAAATTTCATAATTCGAGCATAACTTAAAAGCTGTTTTCCTGATATATCTATGAATTTCATTTTTGGATTCAGTGGCCAATTAAACATTAGATATTTTTTTTAATGAACGTTTTTCTATAAATTTTATAAACTAGTATTATTTCTGAACACAGGGCTGAATGCAAGCGTTTTCTATTTTTCCTCGCCCGCCCGCGAGAATCATCCACCCACACGTTATTTGTTTCTCTTGGTACCGTGTCACGTGAAAGGACGAAGCCCGAGCACCCGGAGAGAACGGAAACCCCCATCAGTGTTGCCAGAGACCCCTCTATTCAGTACGAAGTGTTTGTGGAACTGAGCGAACGCGCGTGACCAGTGAGCCGTGAGCTCCCCTTTCTTTTTTCGATGGCGGTTTTGGTTTGTTTTTGTCGTCCCTGACCATCTCATCCACAGCAGCTTGTCTTATCAGTGGCTGATATGGTGAGAGAACGTCTTCCGTTCACTGATTGAGGTGAGTTCCTGCTCGGTATCAGGGAAAACTTGTTGTTGCAGAGCATCTTTCACGGCAGAGAGTGAGCTTCGTGATGGTGGGTGGTTTGTGCGCATGAGTTTTCGCCCGCTGCCGCCGACGTCGCTGGTTGGGATGCTGCTGGCCCGTTCTGGTGCACACGTGGTTCACCTGGAGCCCGAAGTTGTACTAACTCAAGCTCCAGCTCCAGATGCACGTTTTGGGTCCGGGCCGATCGTTGGTGGGAGTGAGAAAGGGACCGAGCTGCTCAGCCGTTCGGGTTCGTGTGTACTAAAATCAGGGGGATCCTAGCCCAAATTGTTTCGCCATTCGGAGTCTGTGCTCCAGTTGGTGTTCCGGTTTAGGGTCGTGCTGTTGTTTTTGTATAAATTTGTTACTTAATGCTTTAAATATATGTGCAATGAAAGTATACTTTTTCTTTTTGGTTTTGATCACTATTAGCCACCTTTTATCTTCGTGAGGGTAATTAACGAGGCGAGGCTAGTGGTGTTAAATGCTCGCCGTGGCACTGGAAGACGTTAGTCGGAAGGAATTCGGTCGGGATGCCTCGAGGAGCCCAAGGAGCGAAAAACGGACCACCAAGTGATTTGGAAGCGGGGGGGCTGAGAGTGAGAGTGCAAACGAAGGATTAAAGTGTGTCGGGGGCGGGAGGACATTGTGAGGTGAGCGCTGCGGGGGAGACTGAAATCCGGACGGTACGGAACGAAAAGGTGGAGAGAGGAAATTTCAGTTTAATATAAGCTGGCGAACGGTCTCCTTTTATCGGTTCTGGTGATCGACCAAATGGACCTGAAAATGTTGGAAAATTCGAGGATGTTGAATCGTTAGTGAGGAAAAGGTGCATTTCCGCGGGTGTAGGAGTCAAGGATTAACGAGCAACAGCGGCAGAAACGGATTTATTCGCATATTTTTCGAGAAGAATGGTGTGTGTGAAGCAGCAGCTCCCAGCTTTTCAAGTTGGCCAGGCTGGATTCCGGATCTGGGAAACGATCGGCTCGGAGTGTGTTTAAAAGTGTGAAAATAAAAGAGTTTGGCGCCTGTGAAAACCGAAGGCTTCTGGTGAGGTGTGTATTCGAAATTTGAAGGCTAGTTTTGTTTCAAAATGAGCTGAAAACCATGGAAGCAGACCAATAGAGTTGATGGGAAAATTTTGCTATGGGAAAACCAGTAGGAGTGAAAAACGAGCCATGTGAAAAGTGTGCAATATCAGTGGTAGAAGGCAGAAGCAGCAGCAAAAGTATGAGCGTGAGCCCAAATACCAGAATGAGCGGGAGAAATCCTCCCCCCAACTCCTTAGAGTAGTGTAGTGTGACTTGTTGGAAAATCCAGAGCAAGCTGAAGTCAGAACAAGAGCTGCTGAGAGTTATTCAGTGGCAGTTTGCAGCATCCAGCAGCAGCCCCTGGAGTTTGATGAAACAAGGGCGCCTCGGCTAGGAAAATCTACCAGAAAAGTGAGTGGCATTGTAATTCATGGATTCGATGTTTCACGGTGTGGTACAGGATGGTTTTCTTTATTCCGAAGAAATTGTGGTTCTCTCTCTCTGAAATTCTCACTCGCTTGGTGCTTCTCGTGTGTGATACTAGACGGTGTGCTTAGAGCTGATAGTGCATAGGCTCCCCAGAACGGAATGATCAAGGGTAATTAATTTACAATTTATTGTTCTAATTTGGGTTTTTAACCGAATCGAAACAAGTGTCAATGTACCCGAATGGGTTTTTTGTGGGGCTTCTCCGATGAAAATAAGCAAATAAGAAAAAAAAACTACAATCAGCATTGAAGAAGATATCCGTTCACATCCTAAATGAAAAAAAAAAAAAATGGTAACGAGAAGAGCATCAATGGATATTTAATCTCGGCCGCCACGAACAAACAAAAGCTTCCAGAGCCAGAGAAAGCACAGAAAGAAGCACACAGGTCTCTGCTGGCAGTTAGTTGTTAACGCGCGCGGGTGATAAGCGAGAGAACTCTGTTGGCACACACTTTCTCAAGTGTTACGCGGTCGAGTTTTTCCCACGCCACCAATTTCCAAGGCACCACCATCATCATCATCATCACGTTACGTTTCTGCGCGCCAACAACGACTGCTTTGTGGTGTGCGTGTGGAAAATCGCAGTACCGCGCGTTCGGGAAAAAGCAACACACGACCTAAGTACTTCAGTGAGTAAGTGAGTTTCCTGAGTGAGTGACTGTGTGTGAGTGTGCGTGTGTATGGGTGCCAGGGTGCGTGTTTGTGTTAGTGGTTACGTACTTTCGTCATCATCGGAATGCCTCGAGAACAATGGAACACGAACAAAAAATTTGTCCTTCAAAAGTGTTCTAAAAATGTGTCTTCTCTTTTTTCTGCTACTCCAACAACCTGTTTCGGGATTGGTCCTACAATGGTACTTTTTCTTCGATACACAGCGCAGAAAAAAAAATGCAACCCTCAATTCACATAAGTACAGGGGGAAATCCATTCTAACGCAAATACTGTGACACATATTCCGGATTCCAGTGAAAAAGAAAAAAAAAATCATACCATTGAGAAACACCTTTGAGGAAGCTGGAGCAAAAGCAGAAGCTGAATATCAAAGTGGCTGCCAGAGAATCACAAACCTGGCACACCTTCATCATATTAATTGATGCTTGATTTTCATGAAATCTCTTCTGACATTCAACTCCCCCACCTCGTCCTTAAGAAAACGCCCACCCCTGAAAGTATGCAGTGGGCATCCTCCGCCTGATCTGGGACGGCAGCATCCCTTGGACCAACGTCAGTTGAGGAAGCTTATTCCTCCTGAGCCATTGTTATTCTTGTTGTTGCTGCCCTTCTCCAAGTTATTGTTGCTTGCTGGCTAGTACCTAGTAGCTACTATCATTACTATGTGCATATCGCCAAATGCCAGCAGCGAAAATTGTTTGTTACAAAAAAAAAACACAACACTGAGAGATGCTTGTCAGCAAGTGAAAATTTTTCATCTGTTTTGCAGCCACCCACTCACTGCTGGAGCTGCTACTTTTTGTTGAAACTGTTGTTGTTATTGCTGCCGTAGATGAAGGACTTCTACTTCTTTGTGGTAAACCGTTCATACGATAGCAACCGACGACGTATAGTTGTGTGTGTGAGGAGGTTCCTTCAATTTTTTTCCTTCCTCCTCACCCATAATGGTGAATTTCATTCATGGAAAAATCGGTGCACGCTAATTTCGTTTGAACGCATTGGGGACGCGAATTGGTTCAGCGTTTGAATGCGATCTCTTTGATTATGGAACTCAATTCCAACTCGGATATTCGTTGAAATATTCTACTTTTTTGTTGAAATTGAATGCCATTGATTCGAAATCGTTAGGACGAAACGAAGTGTAGTGACGAGAATTATTATTAACATAAATCAATGTCTAGACACGAATGCCATAATGCTGGTAAGTGTCGAAAAAAAAAAACCTAAAAATAGAATCAATGTTGAATATGTAACAAATGTAATTTTCATTTCATCATTTATTTTTTAAATCCAAAGTGTCCATAACATTAAAGCGTTTTCTTCTTACAAATTAAAAAAAATCTTCATTTCAAATTTTTGTATGACTTGAACTCATTCGGTCTCGTTTATCGACAAAAAATATGCGTCGAAAACAAAAAACTATTTTAAATTATGTTTTTGCACGAAGTTTTCAGTTTTAAAGGAATAATGTTACTTCTCTTTTTCTTCTTTTTATTTGTTTTACCTCTACAAACATAGGCAAAATTTGAAAGCATCCTGGAAAATGAATGATTTAAAAAAAACGAACACGCACATATAGGATGAGTGAAACTTCATGTTTTTTTGAAGAGATCTAAATTCTACTTAAGACTAAAGCGTACTTCTTTCAAGGGTTTAATGGCTAGCATCGTACTGATGCTAAAACCACCAGCCCATAGAAAGTGCAGTATGTGTGCCGTGACCGAGACTCGAGCTCATGACCTCTGGCTCAGAAGACTTGAACGCTATCCTCTAGGCCACGGTCGGCGGCATCTTTTATATTCTATTCAATATAATATCTGTTACGATTTAAAATGCATTGCAGAAATTACTCCGGCCAGGCCAACACATCCATGTGGTAATACCGGAACAAGGAGGGAATAAAGCGTGGAGTTCCCTGCCAAACGCTTCAAATGGATTATTTATACAAATGAATCATATTAATTGAAATCATACTCGTCTTCACTTAATGTTTATAAAAAGTATATAAGGTTGAAACTCACAATCTTCGGGAATTTTCAAGACACATCTTTAGACCCAATTTTGATTAAATTCGATTTTCATCCATTTGATTTTAATTTTCATGGCAGAATCTGTGTCACAGAACACAGAATTTTGGAAATATTCACAGTTTAATAGATTTTTGAATTTTGTACGCGGTTCCATAATTTGCGTTTTTAATGTCAATATAATTTCCGATTTCTATGTTCAGATTGGAGAAATACGATAAGTTTAATAAGCTTAATTGATTTTGCCCAAATAAAATTTTAGAAAGACCACATTTTTAATGATTTTCCAATGAAACATAAGGTAATAACATATGCATTGAAAAACTCGACAATTCTTTAAAGTTGTATGAAAGTTCTTTGAAAGGTAATACCTAATATAAGCTTACATTCTAAAAAAAATGCGACTATGCTAGTGACCTTCCAGCCTTTACCGGAACATTCAAACTGGTGGTCAAAAATCACGTTTAAAAATGCACAATGAGTTTGACATGTCTTCTACCCTCATTATCTTTTTTATTTAAATCTTAGTTCTTTTAGAAATGGGACACTTTCTTCTGCTGATAGCTCATTTACTAGTGGAAATTCAAAATTTTGATAGTATTTTGCTGCCTGTAAAAAGTACTATCCAACCTATTTTTTGAATTTAGATTTTTCGTCGGAATTTGTAAGAGAAAACCTGAGATGTTTTAGATATATCTATCATTGCAACTAACAAATTTGACTCTTTCGAACATTGAAAAAAAAAAAATTAAATTTGCGGCTCTTCTGACTCAAAAGGTTGTCGACCACTAGGAGCACACTTAGTACGCTTACAGGTGTCTAATTTGAAAATCTGAGCGGAAACGAAAAAAAAAAATTATCTCTAGCTATCGTTAGTAAAATAAAGTCAAGTTTTTTCAGTTAAATGGCAGAACAATGATGCCAACACAGAATAGACGTCATATTTTTGGGGAAAACATCCCAGATTTTTTAATACTTTTTGGAGGGTGACTTTGGGCGGTGAATAGTATTTTCTTCGCAAATTTTCAAAAAAGTTGTTCTTGACCCTCCGATGGATTTTCTTTCTGAATAGTGCGTTGGATAGAAGGGAGTCTCCCTTTTTATGTGGCAAATTTTTTGAGATGCCGAATTTTTATTTTTATAGGTCCCAAAAAAAGACACCGTGATCCATAGTTTATTGCATGAAGAAGTTACATCGGTGTTAACTAAATGATGTGAACTGTCTTGTGGAACAAATTTTGTTCCCCAATTCGTATTCGTGTTGCGTCTTTCACTAGCACATTTTCGTGTTTCACACATTGCATATTTTTTTAAGAGTTGACTCTAAGCACTTTTGTAATTGTTATAACTTTATTATCATAGCTCTATTCAAGGTGCAATTTCGGGGAAAATGTTTGTCATCGTACAGAATTTAATCAAATTCACATTTAGAACAAACCGTTTTCTATTGAAAAAAATGATTGATGAAAGTGCATCTTTTCCATTCGGTCACGTCAGGAGCAAAACTCTTTTCCAAAAAAACTTCGTTTGGCTATGAATTGTTTAGAGCACGGCGATATACATATACTTTGTTTAAAAAAAATCAACATCTACAAACTATTTTTTTTTTAAATCAGTTTATTATGCACTTTTCGATACTGTTTTCAGTGTCGATATGTTAACTTTTCAACACTGAATTACATAAAAGTTTATTCAAATGATGTGACGCGGCGCTGGAATGGGTTACATAGAAACTGTTTTGTTTTATTTTCGGAATTTTAATTGACAGTTCAACCATTCAACCCGGTGTCCGTTTTTCTTCACAAACTGTTTTGCTGAAATTATTTGTAAAATTTAATAGCAGAACAAATTTTTCAACTGTCAACAAATCAATCACCGGCTGCTTTTATGTCATCGGTCCATCGCACATCCCAAGTAACACCGATTATTTTATAAGTCTCTTTAAGCCTCTTATTAAACCAAAACTTGGTGTAAACATAATTCTTTTAGAAATGGTACACTTTTTTTTGCTGATAGTTCATTTAGTAGTAATCGGACACCCAAAATTTTGACAGCATTTCGCTGCCTGTGGAAAGTACTTTCTACCTGTTTTTTATTTAATTTAAAATTTACGTGTTTTTGAAATATTTACGATGGAAGAGAAAAAGAAAAATTAATTTTGCACAGTTTCCTTCAAAATCCATCATTATCAAATTGACAGCTGACTAAACTTTTGATTATCCACAGAATCACTGTGTGTGAGTAGTGACAAAGTATGCAAAAATTGTCAAAAATGTCCACAAAGTTCAAATCAAGCATTGAAGTGAAGTACATGATCGGCAACTTCGGTTAAGGGTCATTAAGGAAGTCAAGTCTCATACCAGAATTTTTATTTTTAAATAAGTTAAAAACTGAGTGTAGATCGCTGAAATGTCCAAAAATTTTTTTCTCCGATATGCTAAAAAAGTTGCTTAGCTATTAGTCATTAAAACCTAACCTCAAACAACAAATTTTTGCTAGTTGCAGAGATCGTAAGCTGTATAGCCGGTACCGATGCAATGAGACTGATGATTTCTGATGGGTGACAAAACTAAAGAAAAAGCCTGTATCAAACAACTTCGAGCGTTTGAATCCTAACCTGACAGCTCGTGGCAAGGTCTCTAGCATATTGAAGTATGTATTTGCTAGTTGTTTTGTGAAAAATATAATGATTTGTCAAGATTCTGCCCCTGTGGAAAAAACAACGAAAATTTTGGTTTTCATTGCTTTTAAAAGCCTTAAAAGAGTATTCTTGTATTTACCCTTCGCTATTTAGGATCTTAACAAAACGATTTTACTTTAAGTTCAATCTCATTTGGTTTACTTCGTTATTGTCAGATTTTTCCAGCAAAATTTCCATTAAAACGCTTTTAAGTGTCTCAAAAATAATCATTTTTTTTTATTTCGAAAAAGCTGTGTCCATTAAATTGACCTTAGTTTTTTTTCTAAAAGAGAAGTATTGGACCGAAAGGTAGCAGAAATTGAAGGAAGAGGATGCAGCCACCTGAAATACAGATTAGATGGAGTATAAGATGGAAAAACTGATCAATATGATGACTGATAAAAGTTTGCGCTGGCCGATGGGAGATGGGAGACCAAGAATAAAGATGAAACTTTTCTTACCAAAAAAGATAAATCATTTTTTTCAAATTTTTTCATGAATTATCATAAGATTACCTTCATTTCCTTTATATGGTTTTTAAGATACACGCATTCGTAACTGTCCCATTTCTAAATGTAGGTACTAAGCTTCAGTGGCCTCTCTGTTGTGTTGTGAGCCTACTTGAATGAATGATTCAACTGAATCGAAGCAGTCGAAAGATTCCATTTAATTCAACCACGGTAAATGAAACGTTCATATACCGGTATTTCGATAGAAACTTACTACCTTCTTCAGTGATCATTCGAAAACGCTCACTGAAGAAGGTAGTAAGTTGCTATCGAAATACCGGTATATGAACGTTCCATTTACCGTGGTTAAATTAAAAGGAATCTTTCGATTGCTTTTATTCAGTTCAGTGGCCTGTTATAGAACTTTTAATGTTACTTGGGATTTGTATTAACTACTGCACCGAAAAAAATGAATATTACGTAATTCTCTGAACCAAAAAATGTGATTTTGAAGAACCTCCAATAATTCCGTTTGTTGAGGATTTAAGAACAAAAAAATCTTATATGTATCGAAAAATACATTCAAGTGAACTGAAATTTAGTACTCACAAAGAAAAGTGTCATCATTATTCGATGGTATTGCTTAATTTTGAAATAAAAAATACTATGAAACTTCAGTGTTTTTTTTCTAATACTCTCAATAAAACAAATAATTAAAGGGCACAGATATAAATCTCAGAGGGCACCATTTGCTGCAAGACTTGGCAGAATGTCATTTCTCGAATGAAAGTAGAAAAGAAAAACATATCCTGGCCTCCATGAGACAAGACCATATCCGTTCATCACAGTTCATACGAACCTTTCTACCTACAAATGTAAGCGGACGTTTTCGAATGTTCTGCCTAGTAAAGTGCAACTTTAGTGCAACCCGCATGCTGACGACGAAGACGACAAGACAACCGAAAGCTCTCGTGTAATAGACAAGTGAAGAAGTTGTACTCTACCGAGACAAAGAAGCCAGGCCCAGAACAAACGACGACGACGACGATGATGATGGGATGCTGCCATAAATTCTGCAGAAGTACATTGGTGGTAGTAGGTAGGGATGGCATGGCGAAGCAAAGCCCTTGTGCCGTCGTGATAAAGTGGTAACAGCACGCGACGAATGATAGAGAGCAGCAGGGAAAAAACATATGTAAACTCAGTTATTCTGTTACCCGTTACTTGTTTGCCAACTGACACCCAACGTGTCACCTCACCTGCCTGCCAGGCGTCCCTGTCAACCTTCCTCTCTTCACGTGGTTTGGAAGCTTTTCGAAACGCGAGAGCACCTACAAAGGTGCAGGACAATCTGGAAAAGGAAACTATTCAGGGACCCGGGTCTCTCACATTCACCTGCAGCACCGGAACACTACCCTGGCTCTTGTAGGTGGCAAGGTACACATCAATCCAGAGAAGGCCACACCACGTGTACCTACTAGGTACTAGGCAGCAGAATATGCGGGATATGTTCCTTGGTGAAAACTGTGTCATCGCTGTTTTACACCCTCACTACTGCTGCTAGTCGTATTTGAGCTGCTCTTCCCCATTTCCACCAAACCCATCTGCCAGCCACAGCCACCGAAAAATGTCAGCTATTTGCCGAACACAATTATTTAACAAAAGCTATTTGTGAAATTATTGGATGTGGGTCAATCGCTGCTGTGACGACAGATGCTACTGGCTGGTTGCTGCTGTAGGGGTTTTCTCCCGGTTTTCTCGATATGAATGAAACCACAGGCGGTAGCGTTTGTTTGTAGAACGATGGGTGTTGGTTTAAGCAAATAATAAACGGCTACTTTTTATTGAATCAATAAACACGATCAATTGGTTAATTTCCATTATCAGTTAATCACTAAATTGATGAATGTCATTTCTTGTGATAAAATTTTTGATACTGTATTCCAACTGATTAATAACAACATAAATCCAAGAATCAGCTAGGTTCAATTCACATTTTTTATTCAAAATCTGATTTTTAATCTTGGTTGGGCTTCAAAGAATAAAAAATATCCGTGAACTTCTAGTCAAATATTTAAACATAACCCAAGTTTTTTTTTTAGATTTTTCTGGCTATTTGTCCCTTGTCTATAAACGTCATCATGGCCAATTTTTAAGCTTCGATGTTGTTGTTGATGATTTTTTTTTCTGTTGTTGTTGATGTTGGTTTACAGCATTTTTCTCGGATTTCAAGATGGCGGCATATAGCGCAATTCGACTTCTAATCGTTGAGCCCTCTCAACAAACACCCGTATTGTGTATGTTGCTTGAAATTTTTAGCATTAGCATAGCAGCACTTTAAAGCTAAGCGAAAGCCGCCATCATGGGCTCATGACGGCGTCGAGCAATAAATTTGGACTTCTACTAGATGGATCCTTTCGTTTAGTATTCATATTGTAGAGATATTCATGCCATTCCCGGAGAACTGAAGTAATTGATATTTAAAACCTCAAAATTTTCAAAAATGTGTAAAAATGGTCTCTTACTGAATAACATTAATTTAAAATCTCTGTTTGGTATATTGAAGGTAAATAAATTTGCAATTGATTTCTTCAAACTTCATTTTTGCGTCTGTTGATAGAAAAATGATTAAACAAGATTTTTTAAAGGGAAAAATTTGTTTTATCGATAATTTTAGACATGATGGTAACATTTGAAAATCAATTTTTTGATGAGCCTTCAATTTAATTTGATAACCAACATTCTTCTGCTCTAAAATAAAATGTATTGTGTTCTCAGCTTGCGTAATTTTTTTGCTGTTTGCTACCAGACATGCTGAGAACTGAAGCGTCCATAACCAGGAGGCTAATTTGAGTTTCTTTTAGTGTGGGGAAGTGTGGTGAGCCATTAAAAAAAAACAAAAAAAAATCAAATTATTTCAAGTGATTATTTAGCAGGTAGAAAATTGAGGAAGTTATGTTTTTTTTTACTAAAACAATAATATTTGTTTTTTAGAATAATTCAAGGAACCGAAGTTTACTATTTTGAGTATAGGAAGAATTTGACATAAAAACCTCACTTGCCCCCAGCTAAAATTAATCATAAGAAATTTTTTAATCGGCTATATCGGTGAAATTTTATATTCTTCGAGAAAGAATATCTAATAATTAAAAGATTATAGACGGATAGAAGATTATTCCAATCTTCTATCCGTCTATAATCATTCAAAAACTCTTCATTTTAAAAAAATAATCATAAGCTTACCAAAAGGTCGCATGCCAAATATCAGCATAATCTGACCATGAGGAGGTGTTGCTTGAGTCTCAAACGTGAATAGGATTTTGAGGTAATTTGCTCGAGAGGAGCAAAAAATATTGGTTTTGCATTAATAATTTTTTTCTTCACCGACCAACTGCTTTTTATGACCAACTTTCTAAAGTCTAAATTTAAATATTTCACCCGAAGACTGTGTCGGTCGGTCCACTTGACTGAAACTACGCAATGTCCCGCTTGGCTCGCTTTCCCGCTCACACTCGCTCATTGACTGAATGGCCTGCGTACACGCTCGTGTCGGATGACCAAGTCTCGGTTCCATCCATACACACATCCCCTTCCTGTCCTATGAAAATGTAAAAGAATTATTACAAAAAAGAAGTTGTTCGATATACAACAACAGGACGATAAAGAACCTTCAAGCAAGATTTTTTTTTTAGAAAAACTACACTTTATAGGCTAATTGGGCCATAATGGTCTTAAGCCTTGTCTCCCAATGATTGTTTACACTTATTGATTGTTTTTGTTGACGTTTTGAGAACTTAAAACTTAGTTAACGTAATCTATAAAACTGTAATAAAATGTAATGATTACATATTTCTCGCGTCAGCTTTCATTACGTCGTATGAAACATCTTAAGAATTCACAGAAAACTGCTGCAAAAGTTATCAAAACAACTTTAAAATTTGTATTTCTCATAAAGAATATGTTTTTTAGGCTACAAATATTCTAAATGGAAAGAATTTGCGACTTGTTCATGTCTGTTTTTTAATTTTTTCGTAATAAAACTGTTTGTTAGCATTTTGTTTCATACGACGTAATGAAAGCTCACGCGAGATTTACACTCTGTGTTACAATGATATGAATTGGGAAATCATTTTTTTAACTATTGACTCCCTCTCAAGACATATTGCATTGATCATCTTGAATAACATTCATAACTTGCTTTTCAATTTCAAGTTGTTCCATGAAGCTTCCAAGTTTTTTTCACAATTCGCTTCACTTAAATTCGTCATAGTGCTCCTGCAATCGTTTCTTTTTTATTTTTAAATTTTCAAGTTGTCCTTTCATTTAAATTGGAATTCAAAACATTGTATTCAAGTAATTCTCTCGACTTGCATCATTATTCACATTTATCTTAAGCAGTATCCTCAACTCTTTTCAATAGTTTTTTTTGCCTTGTATCAAAATGAATACAATTCCCTTGAGTTTCCATCCTCTCCAAGATGCCCTCTTAAATAATTTCTGGGTTTTTTTTTTCAAATTTTCCTCACAAATCGTTCTAAGATGATTTTTTTCACTTCTTTCAAGCTGTCCTTTCCACCCTTTTATTGGTGTTTTTTTTTTAAATTTATTTATCAAGCCTCTCTCTACCCGCTTGATCATCGAGCTGTCCTCTCAACTCGCTTATTGGTGTTATTTTTTTTTTAATGTATTTCAAGCTGTCCTCTCAACACGTTTGATCTTTATTATATCAATACGTTTAGGCTGTCCGCTAAACTCGCTTTTTGGTGTTTTCAATTTATTTCAAGCTCACCTCTCAACCCGTTTGACCGCCAAGCAAGTCCTCTCGACTTGCTTATTGGTGTTATTTTTTAATTCATTTCAAGCTGTCCTCTCAATCCGCTTGATAACCAAGCTGTCCTCTCAACTCGTTTATTGGTGCTTTTTTAATTTATTTCAAGCTGTCCTCTCAACCCGCTTGATCACCGAGCTGTCCTCTCAACTGACTTATTTTTTTTTAAATATATTTCAAGCTGTCCTCTCAACCCGCTTGATCACCAAGCTGCCCTCTCGACTTGCTTATTGGTGTTTTTTTTAATTCATCTCAAGCTATTTTCTCAATCCGCTTGATCACCAAGCTGTCCTCTCAATTCGCTTATTGGTGCTTTTTTAATGTATTTTAAGCTGTCTTCTCAACCCGCTTGGTCACCAAGCTGTCCTCTCAACTCGCTCATTGGTGTTTTTTTTTAAATTTATTTCAAGCTTTCCTCTCAACCCGCTTGATCACCAAGCTGCCCTCTCGACTCGCTTATTGGTGTTATTTTCAAATGTATTACAAGCTGTCCTCTTAACATGCTTGGTTTTTTTTTTTATCAATTTCAGGCTGTCCTCTCAACTCGCCTTTCAATTTCAAGCTGTCCATTCAACCCGCTTAAAGTTGTGAACATAATCATGCTGTTCTTACGACTCGCTTACTTTTTCATTATCATTCTTATTTCCGCACTAGGGGAAAAGTTCATATAACGCCCCATGAGGCTAATACGCGCCACTCTTGTTTTGAAGAATCTGATACATTTTAAGCCTGCAAAATATTACCAATTAGTTTTAAATGCAGTGATTGGTCATGGCAAGTATGAATTTTTCCTTAAAATGCCCCTGTATCGTGATAATTTCACAATTTAGGTTTTTCTTCATTTCGATCTAAATTTTAAAACACTTTCAATAAGGTGTCACCAAGCAGAGAAAAACAAATAAGACAATATTTTCTGACACATCGATAGAGGAGAATCTAAATTATGATTTTATGCTAAAAAATCATACTGAACTCGCTAAGGTATGCTTTTCATGGGTATGTTCTATCACGGCCCATGCGCTCTTTATAACGCGCCAATCTTAGTAGGCTGAAAATAGCATTAATTTTTCAAAAAGGCCAATTTTCATTGAAAATGAACAAAAAGTCTAAAATCATATTTTGAGCGTTAATTCAGCCCAAAAAATCTATTTTTCATTTTTTGTTAAATTTCTATTAGTCCATTTTGATTTTTTCTCAGTCAAAGTGTCTGTAAGTATTGGTGTGTTTTCGGTCTTCGGCTGCTCTCGGTTGTGTTCGGCTGCTAGGCGCGTATTGAATACACAGCGGCGCGTATTTGCAACACAGTTTTGTTCTGTGGCTTTGAATATGGTTTTAAAAAATCATGTTTTTGAAGAAACTATAGCAATTTGAGTAATGAAAAATCATAGGAATTTGTAGAAAACACTTTTCTTCAAAGATTACTCCCATTTTTAACACAATTTGAACGTGGAATACATAGAAAATCAGCGATTCGCTTAGGTGGCGCATAATAGGGCATGTTCCCCTATTTCATACTACGAAATGTCCCGCTTGGCTCGCTTTCCCGCTCACACTCGCTCACTGACTGATTGGCCCGCGTACACGCTCGGGTCGGATGACCAAATCTCGGTTCCATCCATACACACAGACTCTATTCAAATGGACCTAAAACAAAAACAGTAATTACGGTTCTTCCTGAATTTTTCCTGAATAAATAGCACGTTTGATAAGGGAGAGTCTTCTTTATAATGGAGCAAATTTTCAGACATTCTGCTATTTTTTTCTTGAAATTGTTAAAAAAAAACTGTATCGTGACATATACTAATTCTTTCAAAAGCATTGAAAGTTTGAAGACTAAAATTTTCATTAAAATATATTTTAAAAAATCTCATAATAATAGTTTAAGCGGAATGAATAAATCTTCTCAAGGAAACAGGAAGTTTCAAAAAGATCCTATATGTTAAAAAAAAGTTAACATCAATAAACATAATATAAGAAGTCAAGTGATGAAGATTTTCAAGGAATGCCGAATTCAGGATACTGGTAAAATAAGTGCGGACACGTACATTTAATTTAATTTTGATTGTTAATCAGAATTCTCTTAATGTTCAGATTTGCAATGTTAAGTCGAGCTTTGATAATCTTTCTTGAATCTGTTTCTAAACTACCCTAACTGGCAAGAAATTCAATTCATAGAAGCAGCCCTTTTTCGCCTTCTGCGGTTCAAGCATGTTCTAAACAACACATTTTATCACTTAAAAACGCTTATAAACCCTCAATGACCAACCATCGCGGGAAAATTTATGAACAGTGGAAGTGTTGAAGATTACTTTTCATTCCTAGAATAGTTTTTAAAACATAAAAAATATATTTTGCGATAAATCATTCTAACGATTTTGACTTCTATTATGCTGTTGAAATCATTTATGATATTTTTTTAAATTTAGGGAAGAGTGAGAAGACTTCTTCCCTAGAGTGTCTTCATCACTCAGCTATATATCCCTGCTGGAATTAGTTCCAAAAATTAAAAAAAAATGTTTAAGCATTTTATTCCAGACAGTCAACAATCCAGGGTACATTCGAAGTTACTACATACTACAGGGTCTACGAACAGTAACTTTGCTCATTGTTTTCCTGCTCCCGGAATGCGCGACGCCAGTGTGAAACAATTCCAATTTGGCAAATGAAAAATCCAACGCAAATAATTCAATTAAAACTCCAATCCAACTTTCACCCTCAATCTCTCACTCGATGCGAAACGATATTCTCCCTCTTCCCAATATACATTGGTTGAGGAGGAAGCATCTCAGAAAGTTTCCCAGAAGTGAAAATTTTCTGCTCCCTTTTGAGCTAGCGGCTCACCCACCCACACATGAGCGGAGGAGGAGGACAACAATTCCGACTTGGCATTGCACACACAGTAATTACTATAATAAGCCGGATCGTGATAATTAGGAACACGCGAAAACGCTTTCTCGTTGACGAATAAATTCTATGATCGTTGCAAATTCAGAACTTGAATGGTAATCAGGGAAGATGATGGAACGAGGAACGGAGATGGTAACAGGGAAATTATCCATTTCCCAGAAACAACACTCAGTCGAAAAGGTATCAACACTCAGGGCAGGGTACATATGTACGTAAGACGAAACTGGAAGTACTTTTGAGCTGTACGAATTACTTACGCAAAAGTTGGCGATCCTGCCAGATACAATTGTGCGCCCTTTTCTCAGACATACGTAAACTTGGTATTTGGAAAGGGAAAATTTTGAATTATTTGGCCCCTTGTCGTATGGTCTTTCTCTCAGTGTGAGAGTGAAAAACGAAAGAAAATTCCTTCATTAACACCCATCCACAAAGCTGCGCAGGTGGTGTAATTTCGTATTCGGTTTCCCAATTGGTTCCGGTGCTCTGCTCTGGGAACTCACCTGAAATCACTCGGGAAAACTTTACAGCTTAAGTGATATGCATGGGTTGTCCTGGTGCTGATAAAAGCAAGGACGGATATTTTGTTGCAACAATGTGGAACATTTTCTGGGGCTAAGCGACCACAAGACAGGTTTCATGGATTGGTGTTTAGTTTTGTTGTTTATACAGTGCATTATGTCTTTTAACGAATGCTCGTACTCTTTAAATCAGTTGTCATTTCAAACGTCCTTATAATTTCTACGAACCATCTCTTGAGATTTTTTTTCCTAAGTATTCCTTGTCATTTTAAAATCTCTCTGTGTACAGTCTTCCTTAAAAAAAAACCCTTTCCAAATGCCCCATTCGACTCAATTCCGATTTCTCAAACCGGTGTTGCTGATTAAAACATATCTTTTTAAGATCCCCTCTTAAAATATATTTTTGTTGACTCGCACTTAAGCGTCCCTTTTCCCGAGATTTCGGATACCCAACTACCACAGGTAGTCGAAATGCTTCTCCCTTTTTATCCCTTCAATATAAAAGCTGCTCCTGGCGGCAGCAGCAGTTAACACCCTTTTCGCGATGAAGTCAGGTATGGGATTGATGGCATTTTCTTATTTGGCTGAGGGACGGATTCGGTCGTCTTCCTCCCACTCAGCATTCACTCACTGGGGCATTTGGAGGGAGAAATTGATGCATTTGATGGCATCATCACTTTTCTGTTCCCCTGCTAAGGAAATGTGTTTTGACGTTTGGTTTTCTTGATGTGATTTTCGATCTGCTAATTTTTAAAATCCGCTGCTGGGAAAAAGACGATCAGGTAGTGACGTCTTCTACCTTATTTCCACTGTTTGAAATATATAAAAAAAAAAGATTTTGTTTTAGAGCGTTTATACAATTAAAGATCTCCAAGGTTTTTTAAATTAACATTTTTCTCTGATTTCTAAGAATTTCAGAGTTTATCGAAGTTCAATAGGAAATCTCTATTAGTCCGTTTACCTGAAAAATCAGACATGATGATTGAGAGACAAAAATATTCAATGGTAAACTTCCCAATATTCCACAATATTCACATATTTCTTCTGAATATTCGACTGATTGACTTAATTTAGGCTGGAATAAATATCAGTTTCTTTTTTTATCACCTTTCCCCTTCGAAATTTCCGAAAACCCTTAAGAGGAAATAAGTTTGAAATATTTTATGTAAATTTCGAAAAATAAAATCTAATATCGGCAGTGTTCGGCACAAAAGCGCTAATCCGTTATTTGCTAGTTAGTCCGCTAAGTTTTCGTTAGCGGTTTAATTTTGCCGCTATGTTTTGATTGATTTAGCGAATTGAAAAGTTCCACTATTTTTCGGTTCCGCTAATTGAAGACCGCTAACTTCCATATATTTGTATCAATATCTCGAATTATAAATGATAGAATAAACATTTTTCTTTAATCAAACTAAGGTGACATTGGGCATTATTCTGATTGCTTAATTGGATTAATTGGTGGAATGCGTACTCGAGTTAGAGAAAAGATGTATTTAGCATCATTTTTCTCTCTTTTAGCACTTTTTTCACAACATTTTTAGAAGAAGATAATAATAAAAGGTGTTAAACAATATAAAACTATATTTACAATTCTTCATCAGCATTTGCTTTCAAATGGTTGAGATATTTACTTTTCACAATTCAGTTTTTTGAAGATATTACAGATTTGTTCATATAAAAATGCGATAAAATCACCATTGTAGCCTTCGGTTTAAGTTCAAATAGAAATTGCATAAATGTTCACGTTTGATAAAACTCCAGCATGTTTGAATAAGGGGAAAACAGATTAAAGATTTTAAGTGAAGATAATGTAAAATAATGCCAAAACAATAAAATGGAATGAATTGCACAAAAATTTTTCTACTTTGCACAAAACCGGTAAATCGTATAAGTTTTATACCAAAATTTAAATAAAAAAAAGATATAGCTCTCATCTTCCACATTCTGTTCTTTTGCTCTTGTAATTGTTCGAAAATTCGGTAAGAACACAGAGACTTGTTATAATTCCTATCTTTGGCAGTTTTGGTTTTTCTCATATAATTTTATGTAAATTGGATCAATTTATCTAATTTTAAATTGAAACTTGAACTGAACTTGAACTGATACTGAACTTCAAACTTGAAACTTTATTTATTCCCCCTTAAATTTTAAAAATCGAAGGGGGGAAGGGTGCGATTGAAGATTTATTTGATATTTGTTCCAGCCTTAATGTTGGTCAACAGTTAGCGATTAGCGATTAGCGCATTATGCTTAAAGCGATAAGTTTTTCGGCACATTCAGCGTATTTAATTAGCGATCGCTAACTTTGTGTGAGCTATCTATTTAATTAATGGCGCTAATTTGTCAATTAGCGATGCCGAACACTGAATATCGGAAAGATTACAAGACCAAAAAACAAACATTGGGAGATGGGAATTATTTCACCTTTCATATTCTTGATTTCAATTAATTTATCGATAAAAAATACTTGATTTTTAGGTTTTGTGCAATGATATAGTAAGCATTTTCGTGCATACAAGCTTTCGTGCAATTTATTCCAATTTATTTGTTTGCATTATTTTTTACTATCCTCCCCGATGTTCCAACTCCTAAGGCTATGATCATTTAGTATCCGGGCAGTTACAAACGTGTGTATTTTAAAAACTATTCATCTGATCGAAAAAATTTCTATGGAGGAAATGAAGGTGTTAATATGACATTTAATGTAAAAATAGAAAAAAAATATATTAATCAATGTTTTCAAGAGGTACTCTTACTTTTTCATAAAATCTGTATTGATTTATTTGACTCATAAGTCATGTATTGATTTATTTTTTTTTACCACAGATGCAAAACCTTTGCAAAATCATGCTATTTTACACAAACTCACCTGGAAAAAGCAATTGGAATCGTGTTGGAACCTTTCCATGAGTAGGCATCTCGAAGAATTGGATCTCTTAAATCCGGTTTTAACATAATTTTTTTTGTCCTTCAGAACACATCTGTCATATTGCGTAAAAACCGGATGCACAGATTACAATCTTTGTAACTGATCATAATTAGTTATTTACTTTGTGTCTACTAATCAGGCAACACTTTTTGCCTGCCGAAAATAGATTTTTTGTATTATTTAAGGAGTCTGCATTCAGTTACCCCCAATAACCATAGACTTTTTACCATATTTAAGATCAAGAGTTCCACTAAGATGCTTGGTTTGAACTTCGTGAGCATCCTAGAGTGGCTCCCTATACTTCTTAACCATTTGGTCCGAAAAAAAATCAGAAAAAATCAACAGTTTATGAGCTTCCAAGTCAACAATGAAGAATTTTCGAGGCGCAAAATGCGTGAAAGGAGCAAATTTGTGCAAAATTATTTTTACCATGTCTTTTTGCGTCGTGAATATCTCAAACACACGTTAACTTAAAAATCTATCAAAAATAGGCAAGATAGTCCTTTTCATAACCAACGCTACTAAAGTTTTTCATATCCGAGGTCTATTAACGTAGATATCACCAAAATAAAGTGCCCGGATACTAAATGATCATAGCCTTAGTGACAAAAGAAGGATTTGAATTTTTTTCCGGTCTTATTGAGTTGCGTCATAAATCTACCAAATTTAAACTTCATTTAAAGAAACCTCAGCATTTTTAATCATGGAAATTTCTTGAGTGAAATCTCATCAGTTTAGGGATGCAGAGATTTTGTATCCATTTTCCGGCCATTTAAGCTTTCCCGGGAATTGAGAACTCTGACAATCCTTTTCCCGGGAATTCTCGGGATCCCGGGGAAAATTTAAAATTAAGATTTGACACTCTTGTGCAAAAAAACCTTATCTTAATGGTATTTGTTTTAAATTCTTAGGAAGTAGTATTGCGAAACATTTCAAACTCTTTAATGTCTCAAAAATTCAATTATCAATTCTAAAACCCAATACCCAAAGATAAGCACTTTAACCGACAAACTTGACTGATTCTTACTGCAAAAATTTGAAATAGGGTTAGTTGCCTTACTTTGGACCATTAAAGCAGTGGTTTTCGAATAATCATGTTTTTGTCATATATGGACGGGACTTTCAAGAAATTAATTGATCTTATCTGCAAGTTTCATAAAAAAAAATCAACATACAGTGTGCGAAATAAGAATAGAACCACTATGTGTTTTGCTTGTTAAAATATGAATGATTAAAAATCAACCAAATTTTCTACTACAATTTGTTTTGAATTGTTTAACGGATAAATCAAGCATAAGTTTACTTTTTTTGACGTTGTAATTGGCGTTGAGGACCAAAAATATGAAAAAAGTGTTCGAAATAAAAATAGGACCACTTGTGTTTTTCAACAAAAACAAGATTATTTCAAAAAATTTACTGCGGAAAAGCAAATAATAATGCTTCTACGAATTATTTGAATAAGTAACTGCATTTCAAAGAGTTTTCTAGAATTCCAAATGTTTTCAAAGGTTTTAAAAGGGGGTTTTAGGAGATGCTCTTCTAGAACTAAGGAATTTGATATTTGAGCTATACAACTTGATCAAACTGCTTGATTTCTTCATCAATATGGCGTGAAATAATGAAACAAACATTCTGAGTTTACTTTGAATCAGAAAAAACAGGTTGGAATTCTAAAACTTAGATTTTTTTCAGTAAACCTAACTTTTTCCAGTTTCAAGTCATAGCACCATCTTGCAGTTTAAACCGAATTAAGTCTCAATATTGATTTTCCAGGTTTATTTAGGCCCATAATCATCATTTCGAGGTAGTTTTTCATCACAGTTTTGTTGGAGTTCACGCTGCAGAAAGCTTTTCCGGATTTGCAAAAAAAAATCACCAGCACACGAATTTACCATCGCCAAAACTCCTGCTCATCTCAACTTCCATTTCAATTTCAAATCATACCAATAATACTGCTTGTCATCTGGTCCATCAACCTCCATCGGAAAGTACAAAATTAATCAGATTATCGGTCCAAGAAATTTACTTTTAGTAAGTAACCTTGAAGAAATTCTATTTTTTTGATTTTGTGATCTTAGAATTTCCAAGGCTGCCACACGGTAGCAAGTACTTATTTCTGGCGAAAATGATCCAGCACACCTAAATTAATCCCAGACATTAGAAAATGGGCATCAATTCGGTTTAGCTGCAAGTTAGTGCTGCCATCTATGACTTGAAACTGGAGAAAAAGTATTTGACTTTGTAAAAACATTAGTATTTTCTAATTTGAACCCTGTTTTTTCTATTAATATTCAGACTCAAGTCTTTATTCCGTCATTTTGCATCATGCTTCTGAATGTGAATGAAGAAATCAAGCAGTTTGATCAAGCTTTATAGCTAAAAAATCAAATTCTTAAACGCTAGAGGAACACTCTAAAAAACCCTCTTTTAAAACCTTTGAAAACATTTGAAATTTTAGAAAACTTTTTGAAATGCAGTTATCTATTCAAATAATTTGTAGAAGCATTATTATTCACTTTTCTTGAAATATTCTTATTTTTGTTGAAAAACACAAGTGGTACTTTTCTAATTTCTCACCTTTTTTTTTCATATATTTAGACCTCAACGCCATTTGCAACATACAAAAAAAGTTAACTTATGCTTGATTTATCCGTTAAACAAATTGTAGAAGAAAATTTGGGTGATTTTCAATCATCATATTTTGACAAGCAAAACCCATAGTGGTACTATTCTTATTTCGCTCACTGTAGGTTTTGCCGTTATTGAAAAATTTGCAAAGATATGCATGGTCAAAACCTACTGTTCCTATTTTGGGAATGATCTGATACCTTTATTTGGACCTAGAAACTTTTATAGGAATTTTATTCCTATAAAAAGTATGATTTTAAAAAATCTTACAATTCATAAAAATGTTATCTTCTATCAAATATCATCAAATACTTTTATTACTGCTTTTTAATGATAAAAACACTGAAATTTCTGTAATGATAATCTCAAATACTCTCACTCTCCGTTAATTCTATCAACAGTACAATAGCTGAAACTGTTTTGTCATAAACTATTGACAAAAAATGTTAGAAATGTTCAATATTGGTTCTGAATTAAGTTCCAATTAAAAATTCGCACCTTTGTTGATTTGTTGGCATTGAAACAAAATTTTGGTGATGTCAGGTCTAAAAATGGAGCATCAAAGTCAAAAGTCTTTTATTTTTGGACCCTTAACAAATTTTCCAGGTTTTCCATTTATTTTCATTTATTTTAGGAAAATTGTGAAGTATGGTTCAAATTCATCTCAGTGAAAATAATTTCCCCTTAAAATTAGGCTTGGACAGTAAAAAACGACATTTTTCCTTATTCACTCTAATTTCTCAAAACGCGCCTTACTATTTGTGCTGTCTGATTTACCACTGATGAGGAGGTAGATTTTTAAAAACGTTGAGAATTTTATCAGAAAAACTTTTCATGGCAAAAAGCGGTATGGTAGGATTCAGAAAGAATAAGGGTTCATTGCTCTAGGTCTAAAGTAGGAGAACTCATCCTAATTGAGAAAGATTTTTCACTATCAACAGAAGATGGTTAGCTAGACTTCAGGTTATTTATCAATTGATTTTAATCTAGTAAATTTTCAGATAACTATTCTTTTATTTCAAAATATGTCATTTCTTTGCCAATCATTCTGCTACTGTCAACAGCTGGAGAAACGGATGTTATAAATGATGAGTGTCGCTAAACAGAAAATTCATACTCTTTTTGCAGCGTTTCTTTTTTGGAATTGTTAAGTGGATATTCGAAAGTTAAGTCGGTAAAATCGAAAGTGAGTCGGTATTTGGGACCACCCTCGCAACCTAATTTGGACAACCTTTAAAATTATATAAGATATATTTAATATTTTCACAAGGTCGGATTAAAGGGGAGGCAAAAGGGGCAATTGCCCCGGCCCCCCCGGCTCAAGGGGGCCCTCCGAGGGAAAAAAAAGTTTTAACATTACTTTAATCAGTAGTATGATCCATGAAAAGAAATCTAAACTAGAAAATCGGAATGAAAACTTGAAATATAAAAACTAAAGGGCACCCGTGAAACAATATGTAGATTAGTTTTTCTCTTTAAAAAGGTTAGGGGGCCCCTAGAGTAAGCAGTGAAGGAGCTCTCTCACATTTTGCGAGCTAAGATTATCAAAATCTTCTGAAAAATCCGAATCCGAAAAAAGAAGAATATGAGGCAAAACACCTTATCGAAACGTATCAGTTACGATATTCTGTACAGAAAAGGTAAAATATAGAAAAAACATCTCCTCATTTCTCATTTTCATTACATTAAAACGTTTTGCACAAAAATAATGTTTGCTGTTACGTCAAGTTTCGAAGTTATGGTTTACTGCACTAAAATAGCAGCTAATTTCGCATTATGATAAACATTTGAGAATTTTACCCAGGCAGTATCCGGGTTTATACCGCGTATCATAATAACTTTTCACCTTTCAATCATTATTATTGAAATTTCCTTTTCCTCCCTTTTATTGAAAATAAAATCTTAAAAAATCTGTAGTTGCTTAAATTGGACCAATCGACAGTACAGGGTTTCTTTATTGAATTTCCATCCCAATTTCTGTCTTAGACTTGAAATTTGTATTGGAACATTTTCAACTGATTTAACCAAATTTTTATCATCTACTGAAGTGAATATCCTGAATTCAGCATAAATGTCATTTTCAAAATGATCATTCTCAAATTATCATAAAAACGATTTGATAGCTGAGTTGCTAGTATCAATGAGTGATTTTCTTAATATGAATATTTCTATTTATGATCTTAATCTTATCTTTTCCGGATTAAATTCATTGGGATTTTCAAGTCTTGTGTTGTTTCTTCATTTACTGAAGTACAGTTTCATAATTTTTCTGAATTGTTAAAATTCAGGATTGTTTAAGGTACTAAACTCATTTGGATTCCTTGTCTGATTTTTTCAATGATAACTGATTCTATGTTTTAACCATTTAATCTTTATTCTCAATTTTTTTTCAACCGATCATTTTTGCACTAATACCCCTTTGGCTTTGAGGGCATCGAATGAAACTTTCGTCACATTTAGAATAACAATATGATGAAAAAAAAAAATCTGATAAGAATCATATTCAAAAACATCTCATGAAAAGCTTTTTTTTGTGTTTAAAACACATAGAATTGAAATTCACATTTGGTGCAATTCACATTTGGTGCAATTTCTACTTTTGCTCTGATTGTAACTTTGTATCTCTTTTTTTTTTAAATTCAATTCAAATTTTGTTTCTCATAACTCGATTTGAAATGATTATTTAGATTTGAAACACTGAATTTTGGTTCTGAATATAACGTGATTTAATGTTTTGAATTCTTAAACTCATATATCTCTATGGATTGTGGATTTAATATTTTGTTTTTTTTTTTAATTTTGTTTTCTATGTTTCAAATCTTCATGATACTTCCTAATTGTCACTAGGTAAATATTTCTCGAATAAGCACAAACCAATCGATCAATGATGATATGAAAACCATTTAAAATATCTATCCGGACATTTTTTAAATTAGAGAATTTTAGTTGGTGATAAGGGTTTTGAAATAAAAGAGAACCAAATTTTGCATTTTGCAGCTTAAATCAGAGTTTTCATTTCTAAGTAATTTCTAAACTCTTCTTTTTTTTCTAAACTTTTTTATTTGAAGATACCAGAAACTATTTTTTACGCAGACAACATGGCTTTTATGGCATAGTATTTATACTGAACTCATCTCCAGTTTTTTTACACGATTAGAAGGTTTTGTGTTTTCTGGAATAGCATTTGAAAAAAAAAATGAATTATTGGGACCCCCCGAGAAAAATTGCCCCGGGCCCCTGATGGCTTAATCCAGCGCTGATTTTTATATTAAAACTCGTAGTCAAGTTTTGTTCACGTTAATTCTTTCGATAACCATTTTTCTTCAACTTTTCCTCAGCCTCTTTCTACACTTGTTCGTTGATTATTTAGTACAAAATATAACCATGTTAATTGTTTGTACCTGTAGAACAAAATTGGTGATAAAAAAAGGTGCCTTTTAACTGAAAACTCATCCGTTTTTATAGCTCGTTTCAAATGTTTTGGATATTCCGAAAACACACTGCAATCTCAACTAAACTTGTTGGGCAGTGTTAAAAAATACTTGTCATTTTTCTGTGGCCAGTTAACATTACTTCAGGATAAAATTTAAAAACGCAAAACAACTCACTTCCAGGCAATGATAAGTGGAGGAAGTACTTCCTCATCAGCTACTGCCCCAATTGATTTTAAGTTAAATCTTCAAAACATCAAGTGGATTTGGTTTTGCTTTTGACATAGACTCAAGCAACTTAAATCCTTTTAACACTCTCAAATCTAGATTTTTCGCTGAACAATTCACAGAAATAAACCACATAAACCGATTTTTCTCCATCTACTACCAGAACGTTCGGGGATTGAGAACAAAAACCGGTCGACTCTTTCTCTCCCTAGCATCATGCGAGTATGATGTTATTATTTTTACCGAAACGTGGTTGAACGAGACAATTTTGAATACCGAGTTGTCAGACAGCTATATATTTTATCGATGCGATCGAAATTCTCGAACATCTCAAAGTCAACGCGGAGGGGGTGTTCTTATTGCTGTTAAGCGGCTGTTAAATAGCACTTTAGTTGAACTAAGGGGTTCGGATCATATCGAGCAAATTGCAGTCCGAATTATCAACGACAGTTCATCGATCTTCGTGTGTGCGGTATATTTGCCACCAAATTCTGCACTATGGACTTACGAACGGCATGCTGCTTGCCTGCAAGAATTATGTTCGCTAGGTAATGTACAAGACAAACTAATTGTTGCCGGGGACTACAATTTACCAAATTTGAGATGGCAATTTGATGAAGATGTATGCGCTTACTTACCCGTGAATGCTTCTAGTGAGCAAGAGCTTATTCTAGTCGAATCTGTGCTATCGGTAGGATTACAACAAATGAATCATATCCCGAATAACAACATGAGAATGCTTGATCTGGTTTTTATGAATGATCCCGTCAACATAGATATCTCCGTTCCTCCGAGGCCTCTACTCGATGTCGACTTACATCATCCTCCTGTTTCTATGATGTTTATGTTTGAAGATGTTTTGCCACCACCAATGCTGGACGAATTGGTTTTCGACTTCAGACGATGCGATTTCGGCTCTCTGAATGAGTCTTTAGCTGCTGTTGATTGGCCAAGTATTTTATATGGTTCAATCGATCATGTGGTAGAAGCTTTTTATGGAAAATTGCATGAAGTATTCCGAGCTATTGTTCCTGTTAAAAAACGGCGTTCACGTATTGGAATAAGTCAACCTTGGCTAAACCCCGAACTTCGTAACCTTCGCAATCGTTTGAGGAAAGCGAGAAAAAGGTTCCGCAACGGCCATGATATGACCGTGTCTCTTGAGGTACGTGACTTAGAGAGCGCCTACAACACATTACACGTGACAAGCTTCTGTGACTACATCAATCGCATTCAGGATAACGCTCGCACCGACCCCTTATCTTTTTGGTCATACGCTCGACAAAGAAAGGGTACTCAGAGTATACCTCAAGTGACCACATACAACGATGAAACTGCCGAAACGCCAAATGCTGTTGCAGTGCAATTCTCGACATTCTTTCAGAGTGTTCTTAGCACTAACTCACCACCTTTATGCGAATCATACCTAAGTAGCTTGCCGAATCGTGACTTCAACCTCCCTCTGCTGAATTTTTCCTCGAACGACGTCTTCCGGAAGCTGTCTACGTTAGATGAAACAAAGGGACCTGGACCGGATGGCATTCCTCCAATTCTGGTTAAGAAATGCGCCGATCCGTTATCCGTACCAATTTCGATCATCTTTAACCAATCGTTAACGGAAGGTACTTTTCCCACCGCATGGAAAATCGCATCGATCACTCCAATCCTCAAATCCGGCGACGCGCATCGAGTGGAAAACTACCGAGGGATTTCGATTCTAAGCTGTTTGCCTAAGGTATTCGAGAGCCTCGTTTATGACGTACTTTATCAATCGGTGCACCACTGTATTTCTGAAGATCAACATGGATTCATGAAACGTAGATCTACGACCACCAATCTTATGACGTACGTTTCGAAGTTGGTTACTAGGCTAGATAAACGTCAACAAGTCGATGCAGTTTATGTAGACTTGAGCAAGGCTTTCGATAGAGTACCGCACAAATTTGTCATCGAAAAAATTCGTCGGATAGGACTACCTGATTGGCTTTGCAAATGGATCAACTCTTATCTCGTAGACCGGACGGCTTACGTACGACTTAACAACGTGAACTCGACGCCTTTTCGAATCACTTCTGGAGTTCCACAAGGAAGTCATCTGGGACCTTTGATCTTCGTTCTTTTTATCAACGATCTATGCGCTATCATTGAATCGGAGAAGTTGTTGTACGCCGACGATCTAAAAAATTTTCGTACCATAGCTTCACTAGTTGACTGCTGTGCTCTCCAAAAGACATCGATTCAATTCTAACGTGGTGTCATCAGAATTTTTCAAACATTTCAAAAAAAAATTCCTTCACCTTATACGTTTCAATAAGGTCCCAGCAAAAATTTAAGAGGGTATATCGCAGGAACAACAGAATTAATCAAACGAATATACCAGATGAAAAGATTGTATTAAACTTACCAAAAAAGCATATAGCTATAAAAGTGGAGGCGATATATCTACAATGACAAGATTTTAACGATTCGATTTCCCCACAAAAAGCAAAATATACGATTTGAAGTAATTTGAATAAAACGAAAAAAAACTTCCCCGACCGAGATTTGAACTCCAGCCTTCGAGTTGTCTGTTTGGTATCTTACCACGATGCCAACTCATCAGTTGAAATGATTCGCTCTATAGCTCTATATGTAAGATTTTCTATTCACGAACCGGTCAAAGGAAGAAAGAAGGAAGGATCGCCTATTTATCGTAAATCAGTTCACTCAAATCGTAAATGTCGAATTAGCAGTTTGTTTCATAGCTATAATTTTATATATTGTTTGTTAAAATTGTTCCATAAAAGCTGAGATATTTCAACTTATGTAAAAACTATACTAGGTATAAATTTGTCTATTAATTGTCAGTTTTTGCTAACCCTTTTTGCTTTTTGAAATGCAGCGTAGCAAAGCCAAAGCTGGATATATATTTTTTAAAGTCAATGTTTTTCCTACTGGAGGATCCTGTAGGAACAGAGATAGCGATCGAAACTTTCATTGGACTCCAACATATTTGTACTTCGACTGATATGAATCAAATATCAATGATACACTTTAATTGCACTGGGACGCAACGAATTGAGCACTTTAGAGACCTCAGAGCCCCTCGACTCAGTCGCGCAGTTTCCAGCCAGCGTCATCAGCCGTCCCAGCCCTTAGTTCGATCGTGGTAATGAGGCTCTCAAGCCGGCATTCCCAGGCTAGTATTTATTTTCTTCGAGAACATTATTTCTGTGTGATAATATTTTACACCATCACAGACGCTTCGAGAGCTACCAGCATTTATTTCCCGCAAGTGCCTCGGCATTTTCTTCTTGGGATTGAACACCAGGATGCATCAAATTGCGCTTTATGGAGACCCCGGAGCCCTTCGACTCAGTCGCGCTGTTTCCTGCCTGCGTCTTCAGTCGTCCTGGCCCTGAGTTCGTTGGAGGTGACGGGGTTCTCCAGGCCTCCTCTCCAGGCAAGTACCAACTAATGTTAAGAACATGCCCTTCGCGTATCCTGTTTCCACTCTACTACAGATGCACTCCGTCAAATCTTCCGCACATCGTTAATCCTATGACTTCCTCTGGGCCTCCAGCACCGGGACGCAACGAACTAGGAATTACGGAGACCCCTGAGCCCTTCGACTCAGTCGCGCTGATTCCAGCCAGCGTCAACAGTCGTCCCGGCCCTGAGCTCGTCTGTGGTGAAGGGGTTCTCCAGCCTGCGTTATCTGGCAAGTATTATATCACCGACAAACCTTCTCAGCCTGATGGAATTTGCCTTTCCAGTGATCGTCGTTCCTGTTCTGTTTCTGAATCAGCCGACTCGATTAACATTTACTATCAGAATGTTGGTGGTTTCAATTCTTGCTTGATTGACTATTTCCTCGCCACTTCGTGTTCCTGCTACGACATTATCGCCTTTACTGAAACATGGCTTAACGACCGCACTCTATCTTGTCAGGTTATCGGCTCTGAGTACGCAGTGTTTCGTTGTGATCGAAGTCCACTCAACAGCAAGAAGTCGACCGGAGGCGGTGTGTTACTTGCCGTTAAATCTAAACTCCCCGCCATGCTTATTGAAGGCGATTCTTGGGTTAATCAAGGCGGCTTTCTGTTACCAGATCCTGCGCGTTCTTCTTTCACGGCGCCCTGCAGCGTCTACTTAGATGCCTTAAGCACAGCGACTCTACGAACGAGAACGGCAGGATGCTTGACCTCTGCTTTGTTAACGAAGGGTTCAGGATTCCGATGATCGATTTAGCTCCCGCTCCACTCGTCAAAGCTGTCCTGTATCACCCATCTCTAGTGGTCTCTGGTTATATTCTCCCATTGAGAAAACGTCTTACTATAAAGATTTCAAGAATATGGATTTCGAAGCTATCTTGCGCGTTCTGGAATCCATTGAATGGGAAGTCGAGCTCGATCTTTCTGATCCCAACGCAGCTGCAGAGACATTTACGAATATCCTTAATTACCCCATCGATCGCCATGTGCCGAAACGTAGCGTAGGTGCTAATCTACGGACTCCGTGGGTCACTAAAGAACTGCGGCAACTCAAGACAGCTAAAAAACGTGCTCTTCGTAACTATAACAATCAGTAAGCGCTGCTACCAAAATTATCTTAATCGGCTACAGCGAAACTTCAAGAACAGTCCGAAAAATTTTTGGAAGCACGTAGAAAATCAGCGGAAAGAAACAGGGCTCCCGTCCCACATGTTTCTGGACAACAACACAGCTGATTCCGACCCCGAAATTTGTGAGCTCTTCGCCGGGAAATTCTCAAGCGTCTTTACAACTGAGGGCATTTCTTCAGAGCGACTAGCCAGGGCTGTCCGGAATATTTTACCTCTAGGTTCATCTTTGAATGGATTCCTAATTGAAGATGCAGCCATCTTGAAAGTGACAGCAAAGTTGAAAAATTCAACCTCTACGGGCCCGGACGGTATACCAGCAACTTTTTTAAAACGTTTTATGCCACTTTTGCTAACTCCCATCAAATATATTTTTCAATCATCGCTGGACAACGCAATTTTTCCCTCATTGTGGAAGGAAGCTCATATGTTTCCTGTCCACAAAAAAGGGGACAAGCGAGATGTTAGCAACTACCGTGGGATATCAGCTCTATGCGCGATATCCAAACTCTTTGAACTGGTTGTTATGGATCCTGTTTTCTCGTTCTGCAAGCCTCACATTTCCAACGACCAGCATGGATTCATGCCTAAACGATCCACAACTACCAACTTACTGAGCTTCACATCTTTCATTCAAGACTGCTTTGCCAGGAAGACCCAAACTGACGCCATTTACACTGATCTCTCTGCTGCGTTCGACAAGGTGAACCATGATATTGCTATTGCAAAGCTCGGACGCTTAGGATTCTGTGGATCTCTTCTGGATTGGTTCCGGAGTTATTTAACTGGACGGAAATTATCCGTTCGAACTGGTGAATCCTTTTCCAGGCAATTCCCTGCCCCTTCAGGTGTGCCCCAAGGAAGCCATTTAGGACCGATAATTTTCGTAATCTACTTCAATGACGCACTCTCGCTTCTGGACGGCACCAAACTCGCTTATGCTGATGACCTCAAACTTTTTCACGCCATAAACAACCAAGACGACATCGACTTTTTACAGCAGCAATTTTCCGAATTTGCTCACTGGTGCGACATTAACTGCCTGCCTTTGAACCGCAGCAAATGCTCGGTTATGACATTTTCTCGTAAGCGGCACACTCTTCATGCTGAGTACATACTTGGAAGCGATGCCATCACCCGAGTCGAACACATCAACGATCTAGGAGTTATCCTCGATCAACGGCTGGAGTACAAGACTCACACGAACTATGTTGTTGACAAAGCTTCTAGAAACCTTGGATTCCTGTTTCACATGGCCAAAGACTTCAAAGACGTGTACTGCCTTAAAAGTCTTTATTGCTGCATAGTTCGTTTCATCCTAGAGTACGCATCAGCTGTCTGGTGCCCCTTCTATCAGAACGGAGCTGAACAAATCGAGGCTATCCAGCGGCGCTTCTTGCGGTATGCCCTACATCACTTGAATTGGCACGATCCGTTTCGTCTGCCAAGCTACGAAAATCGTTGCCGCCTCATAGACTTGGATACGCTTCAAGTTCGTAGGAACGCTACTCGAGCTCTGGTTGTGGCTGACCTGTTGACATCAAGAATTGACTCTCCCACGCTGCTGGAGGCTGTCCCTCTTAGTGAACGACCCCGAGGATTAAGAAACCAGCATTTGCAGCTTTACGTTCCCATTCGTCTTAACAACTATGGGGCCAACAGCGCTTTTGTGGGAATCTTAAAAACTTTTAATCGTTTTGCTGAGCATTTTGACTTTGACGTTTCGAGAAATGTGTTCCGAAGGAAAATATTAGACGTGTCTAGAATTGTGTCGAGTGGATTTTAATTTTAGAAAATTATTTAGGATTAAGTTATCATTTGGATCAACATGTGATCCGTTGATTTTTTATGCAAATAAACAAATAAATAAATAATACAGCAACGTTTTCAGAGTATTTTCAAAATAAAATTGTTTTTTTCGATCTTTATTTCTGGAACAGCTCTGATTACCTGGTAGTACATATACAGTTTTTAAAATTTAAAGAAACTACAATAAATTAACTACACAATGAATCTAACATCATCAAAATCGGTTTACATTTACGGCCAGGGAAACACCAACAAACTACAAGTCAAAATTCCCAGAAACGGATATTTTGCGAACAACTTCGAAGCGTTTAATTCAATACAAAAGTACCATGATTTCAAATTTTCATTTTCATAAGCGCATGAACTAGTTTGCACCATTAATTATTCATATCGTCGTAAAACTTCTTTTTACGTTCATGACATTAAACAGCATGTTATACCCTGATTTGGGTGATTGGTGATTTGGTCATTACTGATTTGGTGAATAGACCTATATATATATATATATCTTTTACACAAGTCAAATTGGTATTAAAACAAGTTTATCGGGTTCTTCGAGCTTGCAAACTAGTTTTAATGTTTTTTATTATAGCTTTGGACATGTTTGTAGTTGTACAATTTATCACAGCGGTGCAGAAAACCTCTTGAAAGTTGATTCGAATAATCGCACGTACTTCTGAAATGGGGTTGATTCAGCCCAACTGTGAAAAATTAGAACATGATTTTTGCTAGTTATCTATCAGTCCTTTGCGCCCAAATATACCCCTTCAACGAGCGATTTTAAAGACTTTCCTGATAGAGTACCCCAGGGTAGCAACCTAGAGCCACCTCTATTCAGAATTTTTGTCATACATACATACCTGAAACATCAAGAACATTAGGCACTGATACTAGTCAATATTCGTTACAAATGTTCCCTCTTATTTTCAATTTCTTTACCGGAAAAAAGTCATCATTGTGTTCTGTGAATAACTTTCGACTGCGAGGATGCAATCTTAAGAATTTTTTAGCAATGTTGGTGACAATATGCCAAGTGGTTTTTGAGACAGCTCTCAAACAAGAAGAACAGTTTACACACTTTTCGCGCAATGTTGTGGAAAATACAAAAATGTCCCACAAGAAGGTCTTGCAATTGCTTAAAATCAGCAATTTCACCATTATCCGAGAAGGCCAGGCCAGGCCAGGCGAGGACAAGAAGGCCAATTTTTCTTTCTGAAAACATTACGATGACTAAATCGTAAGCAAGGAATTTCTTTAAAATTCTGAAATGCTTCGTAATAAACAACGAAATGTGCTATTAAGTGAGAGCTTAGCAGATCTCTAGCCAAAAATGTTTCGTTGAAATTTAATGCCTGAGTATTCCTTTTGTTTTTTCATCATTATTTCGTAAGGTGCTTGTTGAAGAAAAGCATTGGAACTTGGATGTAGTTAAGTCTTATTCACATGATTTTTTTTAAATGCATTTATAAATATAAGCTATAAATATTGCATTAATTAATTAATTGTTGATGGCTCGAAGACGTTATGTTTTTTCATAAGAGTTTTAAACTTTTTCTTCATTTATCCCATTTTACGGTTTATATAATTACTTAACGATCTCGTGCATTCCACCGGTTAATGTTTTTTTTCTCAAATTTCAAGATAAGTTTGATTGCAATTTTTTTGCTCCAAACACTGAATTGCAGCATACCGAAAGCCAGAGGAGATCACGTAACAAAGTTTAGATTGTTTTGCAAACCACACCTTAGTTGCAACATTTTATTTATTTTATTGCAGCGTTCGCCCCCCTTCTCGGTGTTGCAGCATCGATTTCTTGCTTCCTGTTATGGTCGGTAATCCAACCTTTTCCCAGCGAGGGGAGCTGCTCTCCAGTTCTGCCGAGCAATGAGATTGCTGGCTCGTCGAAGTCGGGTTTCCGCTATAAAAGTCCCGCAAGCCACATGACCAGCAGCCAACCACCATCGCTATCGGGGCCTCGAGGATTCCGGGGGCAACTGTAGCTTCATAGATTCAATTATACAAAACGGCTCCAGCCTGTCGTCCCGCATCTCTGGAAGCTGCCATTCCAATGTGCTGGCTGGCATACATACAGCCACGCACACATACAGACATACCTTCAGCCATAGTTGGTTTCCTCTCTCTGCAATTGATCCGGTGCGGGTCCTGATAAAATATGCTAGAAAACATGGCTTCCGTTTATCTCCAGCAACAAGCAAATTTCCTCGTATCTCGGTGTGGTGAGTCCTCTACAGGTCCTGGTCCCGGCATTTGCATACGAGTGCGGTGAAGTTTATGCTTGCGTGTATGTGGGTTAGACTGGCCCAAATTTGTATGGGATGATTTTTACAACATTTTTTTCAACGCGGCACCCCCTAGATTGGTGCATTTAGGTGAAAAAATTACTTTCTGAAAGTTTCAGGTCATTTGGGAGAAGCACGAGCTGGCGCAAAGGACTTGAAATTTGTATGGAGATTTTCGGCAAAATGTATGGAAAATCGACATACTTTCACTCTTTGTGTTCTACAATATGTTCCCAGTATGCTAGAAAGCTCAGAATTTCAGGAATTGTAGTTTAAACAATGACGAACAAGTTTGTAGAAGATTGTGACACGATACGAATTGACTGTAATGAGTTATTTGCAATAGAATGTGTGATTTTTTTCGCATTTCATCGATATATCGTAAACGGTGTATAGGTGGACTATTAGTACTAATTTGATCGCATTGTCACACAATGAGAATAACAGATAGAAAGTTTGTGTTCTCGGCAAAGTTGTAGCTTATTTTATAACAAATATCTTTGCAAAAAGTTGAAAGAAAGGTTCGAAAAACTATAAACTGCTGCATTGTTTTGAGTATAAAAAAAATTTTTGGTTTAAATGATCTTTCTTCAATATTTTAGGCGTTTATATTACATTGGTAATCAATAAAATTGTTTATTCAAATCAAGCAAGTATATTAAACTTAGATCCTGAAAGTTTTCAACAATGAAGATTTTGATTGATTTTGGTAAGTTTTGCGATAATGACAAATTATTTGCAAAATAATTTTTTTTTCGGCTTCGCCGTGGGTGAGAAGTTTGTTATAGTGGGAAAGAGGGGTCAATCTGCAGTGTCATTTACTACCTTTAAACTGCTTATACGTTGTTGCCCTTTGTTGAATTCTTTGATAGTCTTCGAATGCTCAGGATCTATTGTCAAAAAACCTTTTGGTATATCGTACCGATCGAAAAGTTTAAGCGACTCTGAATTAATCAAATCATTCAACGTTAAATTTCTGAATTCATGCATACCTTTAACCGCAAGATTGTTTAGTTCTTGAGTTGACTGTTTTGACAAGGCTTTAACCATCATACATTTCTTTTCGAAGGTCTAAATGCCCCACAATAATGTTTGTAAGAGCTTTTTTCGCAACTTTGCGGGGACACAAACTTTCTATCTGTTATTCTCATTGTGTGACTGCGATCAAGTTAGTGCGATTATTAAGCCCATACACCGTTCACGATATATCAAACAAATGCGAAAAAATCACACATTCTATTGCAAATAACTCATCACAGTCAACTCGTATTGCGTCACAATCTTCTAAAAACTTGTTCGTCATTGTTTAAACTACAATTCCTGAAATTCTGAGCTTTCTAGCATACTGGGAACATATTTTAGAACACAAAGAGTGAAAGTATGTCGATTTTCCATACATTTTGCCGAAAATCTCCATACAAATTTCAAGTCCTTTGCGCCAGCTCGTGCTTCTCCCAACTGACCTGAAACTTTCAGAAAGTCATTTTTTCGCCTAAATGCACCATCCTTGGGGGTGCCGCGTGGAATATAAGGATTTTTTTTGTTACGGGCCAGTCTAATGTGGGTGTGTGTGTATGTGCGAGTGTGAGAATGTGTGTGTGCTCTGTTGATGTATTCTGACCCACCACGCATGTGAATATTTGAAAATATTTTATACGCGCGGATGTGGAATATCCTTCGTTTTGTTGGCTGCTTTCTTGCTGTTGCTGTTGCTCTTGCGGTTCGAGTTTATACAATTTAATCATATTTGACATCCGCCAGACCGGAATAATACTGGCAACGTTTCAATTAACTGCATTCATCATCGTTATCTTCCAGAGAGCTTCCAGAGCAAACGTCAGCTTGGCTTAATGGCTGTTTTTTCGCTAAATTTTATAAACATTCACAAATCGTACTGCCTGTTTTTGTCTGAATAAAATTTTTTATGACATGTATAAAAAAAGCGAAAATGTAAAAAAAATCTAAAAAATGAAAATTGGCAAAACTGTTAAAACTGTCACAACTGTCAAAATAGTCAAAATTCGTCAAAAGTGTCCAAGATTTCCAAATTGTCAAAATTATCAAAATTATCAAAATTGTCAAAATTCTCAAAAATGTCAAAATTGTCAAAATTGTCAAAATTGTCAAAATTGTCAAAATTGTCAAAATTGTCAAAATTGTCAAAATTGTCAAAATTGTCAAAATTGTCAAAATTGTCAAAATTGTCAAAATTGTCAAAATTGTCAAAATTGTCAAAATTTACAAAATTGTCAAAATTGTCAAAATTGTCAAAATTGTCAAAATTGTCAAAATTGTCAAAATTGTCGAAATTGTCAAAATTGTCAAAATTGTCAAAATTGTCAAAATTGTCAAAATTGTCAAAATTGTCAAAATTGTCAAAATTGTCAAAATTGTCAAAATTGTCAAAATTGTCAAAATTGTCAAAATTGTCAAAATTGTCAAAATTGTCAAAATTGTCAAAATTGTCAAAATTGTCAAAATTGTCAAAATTGTCAAAATTGTCAAAATTGTCAAAATTGTCAAAATTGTTAAAAAATGTCAAAATTGTCAAAATTGTCAAAATTGTCAAAATTGTCAAAATTGTCAAAATTGTCAAAATTGTCAAAATTGTCAAAATTGTCAAAATTGTCAAAATTGTCAAAATTGTCAAAATTGTCAAAATTGTCAAAATTGTCAAAATTGTCAAAATTGTCAAAATTGTCAAAATTGTCAAAATTGTCAAAATTGTCAAAATTGTCAAAATTGTCAAAATTGTCAAAATTGTCAAAATTGTCAAAATTGTCAAAATTGTCAAAATTGTCAAAATTGTCAAAATTGTCAAAATTGTCAAAATTGTCAAAATTGTCAAAATTGTCAAAATTGTCAAAATTGTTAAAAAATGTCAAAATTGTCAAAATTGTCAAAATTGCCAAAATTGTCAAAATTGTCAAAATTGTCAAAATTGTCAAAATTGTCAAAATTGTCAAAATTGTCAAAATTGTCAAAATTGTCAAAATTGTCAAAATTGTCAAAATTGTCAAAATTGTCAAAATTGTCAAAATTGTCAAAATTGTCAAAATTGTCAAAATTGTCAAAATTGTCAAAATTGTCAAAATTGTCAAAATTGTCAAAATTGTCAAAATTGTCAAAATTGTTAAAATTGTCAAAATTGTCAAAATTTTCAAAATTGTCAAAATTGTCAAAATTGTCAAAAGTGTCAAAATTGTCAAAATTGTCAAAATTGTCAAAATTGTCAAAATTGGCAAAATTGTCAAAATTGTCAAAATTGTCAAAATTTTGTTTTTGTTTTGAAAAATGTAAACACCTACTGGTCGCCATTTTGAACTTGGGAGATTAGCACTGTTAAATTATTTCTTCAAATGATATATTTTTTTTCAAATTAACATTACATAACATCAACATTACCTCCAAAGTATGTCATGTCTACAATTTTTTAATTTTAGCTAGTTTAAAAAATTAAGAATTTTGCCTATCCATTACTATTGCACCGTCAATTTGGTTTCGTTACTATCCGGCCATTGAATATGCGTAGTGTTGTTGTTATTTTTACCCTACCACCAGATGCCGAAAATTGTAAACATGAGAAATCAGCTGTTCGGTTGACAAGTAGGAAAATGCCTTATAGTCCAAACTTGCTGTTAAAACTGTTAGTCAAGCTGTCAGTTTAAATTCTCAGTCAAAACCAAGGTTACTAGATCACAAGGTTCTCTGACTTTGTCAGTAAGTAGCCGAGGAGAGCGCGATGAGGTTCAGTGAGTTTGTTTGTAAACATCAGAAAATTTGTTCGAGCTGAGGGCATTGTTAGTAAACAAACTTCACGAACTCCATAGTAGCCAAATTAAAATTGCTGAATCGGGAGTTTCTCATATCGTTACACCTCTTAAATATATACCCACCTTGGTCAAAACACTGTTTATCAAAACAGTCAGTTTAAATTGTCATTCAAAATTGACAGATAAAACTCTTATTTAAAATTGTCAGCCCAAATATTCAAGCAAAAGTGCTAAAATTATGAAATTTTTAAAAATAAGATCAATTAGTCGACATTTTAAAAAAAAACCAAAATCTTTGGATTGATGTTATTTGTGATAATTTGATTACAACATGCATTTGAAACGATTGAATCGGTAACATTGGTCCGGCTCAGCCGTTTTCCGCAAGCTCGCCGCCATAAATCGTATCAATCTTTGCAACCCGCGACATTTGGTTTCAATTATAAACTGCTCTGCAACGACGGATCCAACTACCGGAACCTTCAATCTTTTCCAGCACACATCGGTGGCATTCCGCTCACGCACCGCATTCAACCACAAATCGATAAATTCTCACCCAATTTCGTTTGCGAAATAACGAGGCTCTTCCCATCCATCGCGTTCGGGCTCCGGACTTTGGTACCATGCTGGAAGAAAAGAAGGTACCTAAAATAAATGGCAGCTGTTGGCCCAAATTCGGATCTTCTCGCATGAAATATTGATTCACCCAAACGACGAAGACCCGAAAGTTGGCCCCGGAAAAACGAACGCCCGCCTGAGATGTGAACGGCAGTTTATCCTGGAGGTGCGTGGCCGGGAAATGTGCGATTTCCCGGAAAAACCTGCAACCCGCAGAACCCGTCACTTTTCACTGGCATATAAGTGAATGTGAGCGCGGGTGTGTAATGCGTCCTACAACTTCGAGCCAACGCATCAGAGTTTCGGCCAAGATTCACCAGGACGTTGGATCCCTTATTGCCCATTTGTGTCACGTCCTAATGTGGAGAAGCAACGCGGATCCTTGGAGAAGTGACAGCAGCCCGCGTTTTGTGTGTAACAGCAGCTTGCCACAGGCATAAAAAGGGAAAACTTGCGAGGCCGGAACGAAAGACAAAGTATTGCGACGGGACACGGTCAAATGACAACTTGGTTAAATTTCACGGAAGAATCGAATGTTGCGTATGACTTCGAGAAAAGTACAGTGGGAGAGATTTCAACTTCTGAGGCCAATTTCGCTCCCAATAAATATTAAGAGATGCTGGTAATTTGGTTGAAGTTGTTTGCTGGTTAAATTCGGGTGACTTCAAAAAGTTTGCTGGGGAGTGTCCTCTTTCTGAATAGCTGTTAGATTGTGAGGCTTCACCGAGTTTGAGTGATTCATAACGAATGTAGTTAGAATTGAAAAAAAGGTTCACTAGTCCACAGTGCTAAATTCTACGGTTCGCCCGAAAGCATATTCTTCGCTGCCATGCCAACTGCCAGCAAACTGAGTGTCCGGGCTCGCTTGAATTGAGTCCAGGGAAAATTTATTGCTTCCGTTTATTTTTTGCACACCATTTGATTTGCACACGCATTGTGGAAACTGGGTGTAGGGTTGTTTTTTTTTGTTATTATATATCATTTGCTCAACCGACATTGTTATGGGTAGTTGTTGTGTCAGCATGTGAGAATGGACCCCATCTGTGAATGTTGAACAGACTCTTACTAATCGAAGTTTGGCTTGGTTCAACGGTAAAATTCTGCCCTGGTTAATATATCCTGGAATTAACAAAAAGTCCTTTTACATTAACCAATTTAAAAAAGGAACAAACTTATTGTGATTTTAGCTTAGCTTAGCTTAGCTTGATTAAAGGAGCAAACTTATTGTGATTTTCTCGAATAACTAGGATCGCATGCAAATTATATCCCTGTCAAAAATTTACATAAATTTTTCTCTCACCATCTTTTGTACGTTCTTGAATTAAAGTACATGCAGCATTTCGACGAATTTGAAGCGTGTCTTAATCAATTAGGCGGCAACGGCTTTCGTAACTGGGTAAACGAAACGAATCTAACCAGTTCAAGTGTCGCAGGGCATACCACATGAAGCGCCTCTGGATAGCCTGTATTCGTTCAGCTCCGTTCTGGTAAAAAGGGCACCAAACTTTAGATGCATATTCTAGAGTTGAGCGAACTTTGCTGCAATACAGGCTTTTTAGGTAGTAAGCACTTCAAACTTCAAACTTTCTAGAAGCTTTATCAACGATGTAATTCGTATGAGTCTTAAACTCCAGCCGATGGTCTAGGATAATGCCCAAATCGTGACCGCACATTTGCTGTGGTTCAGAGGCAGGCAGTTGCAGTCACACTAGTGAGCGAAGATGTTTAACTGTCTTTGCAAAAGATCGAACAATTTGGCTATTTTGGCTATTGAACACAGAGCTGATATTCCCCGGTAGTTGTTCACATAAAAGGTGTGTCACATCAAATTGCATCACGGAAAAAACGCTGTAGAAATTTAATTTTTAGGAATTATACCTTCAGCATTCGCTTATAATCAGATAAGAGTGTATAGATCACGTTGGCCATGTTTCATTGTCAATTTTTCGTTGGAAAAATGTCTTCGAACGAAAAAGAGCGGCGTGAATTGATCCTGCGCACTCATTTCGAGAATCCGGAGTTGTTGCATTGAGACATCGGTAAGATGCTGGGAATCGTCCAATCCACGGTCAGCAGAGTACTAAAACGATACTTCGAGAACCTAACCATCGATCAAGGTGAAGAACGGCAAAAATGGATGCTCCATCAGTGAAAAAGATCACAAGCGCGTAGTTAAGCAGTTTAAACGTGATCCGAGAAGTTTGGTCCGGGTTGTCGCTAAAAAGCTGAATTTGTCAAGATCATTCGTCCAGCGGACCAAGCAGCAGGAGAGCCTGCGTACATACAAGGTTCGGAAGGCTCCTAACCTCGACGAAAGGCAAAACATGGTGGGGAAGACGCGAGCCCGGAAGCTGTACACCGAAATGCTGGCGAAGCCGCATTGCCTGGCAATGGACGACGAAACCTACGTCAAAGCGGACTTTCGTCAGCTTCCGGGCCTGTTGTTCTTCACCACAGAGAACAAATTTAGCGTTTCGGAGGAGATTCGCAAGCAGAAACTATCCAATTTTACCAAAAAGTACATGGTGTAGCAAGCGATCTGCTCTTGCGGAAAGCGGAGCGCCCCCTTCGTGACGACCGGCACGGTAAACGGGGAGGTTCAACTTAAGGGTTGCCTACAGAAGCGCTTACTACCACTATTGAAGCAGCACGAGGGCTCGATCATCTTCTGGCCGGATCTAGCTTAGTGCCACTATACTTGTAAGCTTCTTTAGAAAGCGAGGAAGAGATCCGTGTTCGCTGTGCACCCGTTCAAAAACATTTGGGACGGAAGCCCAGAATCTTTCCGCTGATTTTTAACGTACTTCCAGAATTAGAGATGTACCGAATAGTGGTATTCAGCAAACGGCCGAATAACGAATATTGACCTTTTCGGTCAAATATTCTGTTGAGTATTAAATAGAAATACTACTTTTTCTACTGTTCATTTCTATAAGAAATCTTATATTTCTGATATCTTAATGTCCCTCATGTTTTTATGTCGAATATTTCCAACCCGATGTATCCGATCTTTTTAAGTAGAGGTCTATTTCATTTTCAAAATTAGCATCATTAGCAGAAAAGACATCAGATTACTTGTAGGTTCTAGGACGCTAATTGCAAAAGAGATTGGATTCCAGTGAACTCTGGGACAAAACATGTCAAAACAGGTGTTAAGCTATTTGAAATAGCTTTTTTTATATCGAAATAGATGAATGTCAAATTGTTGCTAGATGTCATCAAAATAGTTGACAAAAAGAACGATGTTTTTTGACTTCAAGCATACAATACTTTCTACGACACAAAAACTTGTAAAAAATAGGGAAAATCTGAACAGAAACTAGGCATTATTCTCAAACATACAAGAGGAAAAAGAAAAAAAAATTACTTCTAATCAAAAGTTTTCATCCAATTACAACACCAGTGTTCAAATCGAATCAAACAAATAAGTTTACTCTAAATAATCGTTTTATAACAGAAAATTTAAAAAAAAAACATTTGTTTTTTTATTTGATTTAGCCAAAAATCTGAATCAACCTGGTTAAAATGCGGAAAGTTTAAAAAAAATATGTGGCCATCCCGGTCAGATTTAACTTTTCCCATTTAATTTTTGGCATTTCGGCGAGTTGTGAAAATTCAAGGTAGAATATTTAGAAAGAACATGAAAGTATTATAGGTGGAAAGATCAAAGCTAGAGCGCTTTGGGTAGAAGAAATTGAATAATTGGTGAAAATGTGAGCAGGGCTTTTGTTTTGTGAACAGCTTTTGAACTACTTGCGTGATTCTTTGCCCCGCGCCGTTTCAATGTAGATAGGAAGCGATGAAGAAACCCATCGCATTCCTACCCACATTGAAACACGGACGGGTCGAACACATGAGATTGTGCCCGGTCGGACACAATCTGGTGGTTTGTAACTTTTCCTCTTTAAGGATTCTGGATTCTTAAAATGTGTTTTGAATATCCGTGAAATAACCGTAGGAACACCAAATATTAGGTACATCTACCCCCTAAAATTCAATTCAACCCTAAAACGAAAATTTTACTATTTTTCTCAATTGATTTAAAAAAATAATTTTTTAAATTATTCCGACGAATATTACTAAGTGTAGAATATTTTTCATAACAAGTTATGCTCCTTGAACGAAATGAAGTAAACAAGCACAGACCTTCTCGTAAAAACAATCAATTTGTTCTATCAGAGAGTTATCATAAATGAGTACTAAGAAGCGATTTGGAAATATATTTATTCCGTTTTTGGAACGTTAAAAAGTTTTATGTTAAAATCTTTATTTTGCCTTCGAAAATTAGTATTTGAAAACACGAAAAAGTGCATTTTTGCGTTACGTAATTTATGGATGCCGCCTTACCGTTTTCATTGAACGAAAACCCATAATCCTTCGAAAAATATATGAAGAATCGCGCAGCAGATAGGCAGATTGTTTTTTTTACAGAGAGTAACATGCTCTTGTAAATTATGTAAAGTGTTCAGAAAAAAGAAAAAGTTGGATAAATCAAACAAATAAAAAGATAATGTTTTTTACTAACCAACAATTGCATGAATGTATTCTCCATTTGACCTGTTCAGGTTATTTTAGAGTTCGTTTGACTGTTTTTAATTAATCATTGTTGAAAACAGTTTGATTCATTTGATAAAAAATATGATAAAATAAACATTATGAAGTGTATATTTTGAACAAATTATTGGCTTGTATGTTCGGGAGGTTCGATAAGCTGTATTTCAAACGAAATGCTTATATTTTACATGTTTTTCCCGGGATCCCGGGAAAATGGTCACCAGATTTCCACCAGATGTCCGGGAAATGGACATTCTATTCCAGAAAGATCTCTAGTTGGTCTTTAAATTGCGCTGTATGTAGCCGGTGGAGATAGTTCTGGTAGCAAAGCCTACTGTTTTTTTAAGTATGCCGTGTTCAGCTTGCGGTATTCTTCCTGTGTACAGAGGAATCATGCTTGCTGCAGTTTCGAAGACCACGGTTTTTAGCCGTCTTCAGTTGTCGCAGTTGAATAGTGACCCAGGGAGCTTGTAGGTTGGAAGGTAAGATACTTTTTGGAACATGGCGGTCGATTATGTAGTTCAGTATGTTTGAAAAAGTCGCAGCGGCTGTATCGGGATTAGATAGGTATATCGAGCTCGTTCTGCCATTCGATAGAATCCAGGAGAGATAGCTTCGTAGTGCTGGTAGAAAGGAGCGGTTTCTTCTGTGGGAGCGTTAATTCTAGTGACATCGAGTGAAACCACTACAGCTGGGTGATGAGAAACAACTTTGAGGAGAGGAGCAGAAGCTAAATCTATAATTGGATTCCTGAAACCTTCCTTTATGAAGCAGAGATCTTGCATACGGCCGTTTTCGTGATTAAAGCTGTTAATTTGGCGAAGAGTCGCGGTGCTCAAAGAATCCAGGAAGAGGAGCCAAGAAATAGGAGTGCAGATGATCTGTATGTATGTATGTATGTTGGTAATCCACCATGGGTGCACGGATTCGCCGCAGTTTCTGCCTAAGTATGTGCTCACATGCATTCTTAGATTATTAGGTTCGACAAATTTCCAATGCAGCGCGCGTTCACCATACCCGGCATCCGTGTATATATCTGGCCAGCTGGCAACTGATTGAACATTCTTATTATATTGTCAGTTATATGAGAAAACACATCTTACCTGTCGGCCATTTATGGGATTCGAACCCAAAAGTTTTTCTTTGAACTCTGTACGCCTGGCATATCAAAACCAGACTCGCGCCAGCCTATCGACTAGACCAAGGTGAATATATACAGGAGGTGTTACCGAATACCAAATTCCCGATTCAGCCATTTTGGCTATTAAGGCTATATGCAACTGCGGAACTCATGGAATTTGTTTACCAACAAACCACAGAAAAGCTGAGCAAATAGTCTTATGCTTGTATACAAACTCATTGAGAGCCCCGCCCTCTCCTAGCCTACTTACTTACTGTGAAAGTCGGAGAACCTCGTGTTTCAAAAAACCTTGGACTAGACCACTTCGGCGCTCTAGAAATAGGAGTGCATAGGATCTGGGAACAAAAAGCCGCCATGGGAAAGGCACTGTTTCAAGCAAGGCAGGTGAAATCACCGATAAAAAGTATGTCATCTTCGGGAGAGCAGATTGAGTTTACTTTGGATAGGTACCACGAGAAAGACTCAGCTACAAACAGGTAACTAGATCGATCAGGAGACACCTACACTACCCATAAGTACAGTTTCCAATCACCGAGATCAATGCGGGCCCAGAGTCCAGGAGTCTAGTCTTGACAACAAGTAAAATTCCGCCTCCAGTTGCGGTCATTTAACCATGTTTTTAAGCGATGATTTCGTAGGAGGAGCATGACATGGCAAGGAGGTAATCAACCAGACAGGAATTGACACCACCAACGTTCTGGTAGTAAATAAACATTAATAGGCTTAGATGTATCGGATGCAGAACGAGATTGATGATCCCTGGGAATTCAAATTCCATCACGCGGAGAAGGACAATCTATGGTAGCGTACTTGCCGGAAAGTGCAGGCTAGAGAACCTCTTCACCACAGACGAACTCAGGGCCAGGACGATTGTTGCCGCTGTCAGGAAACGGCGCGGCTGAGTCGAAAGGCTCAGAGGTCTCCGTAGTTCCTGATACTTTGCGTCCCGGTGCTGGAGGTTAAGTAGATGTCTAGATGATTTTGGTTTGATCTGTGATGAATCGGAAAATCGATGCACGAGGAAGATGTTTCATCATAATGGGGTACTTGCCTGTGAGAGCGGTCTGAAGAACCCCCTCGCCATCAACGAGGAGACTAGGACGACTGAAGACGCAGGCAGGAAACAGTGCGACTGAGTCACGGGTATGGAGATGGGAGGAACTTTTCATTCATATTTTGCATATCTTGAAAACTGATCTATCAAATGAAGCCGATATTGACTTGGTATTGGTATTTAGATACAAGAAATATTTCTTTAATTATTAGAGATATCTTCCTCTTTCCAACAGGGAAATACAAAGGGCGAGAAGGGCTCTTATACAATTTTGGCGTATCTCGAGAACTAATCAAGCAAAAGAAACTAAATTTGACATGGAAATGTATGTGTCTACGGGAAAGTTTTGAGTGGTAATTCGAGACCTTTTCTTCTTCCCAGTGAGAAAATAATAAGGGGAATAGGGCTCCAGTACTATGTTTTCGCATTAACTGCATTAAGAATTTATCAAGCAAAGGGAGTCAAATGTAGAAATTGGCGTATGATAGTTTCGATAAATGATTCTAGTTCAAGAGGGAAAATTCCATTTGAATAAAACTTAACTGAAAAAGGCACAAAGCAAAAAAAAACGAACTTAAAAATCCAAATTTAAAACAAATATTAAAAAAAAAAAACCAATTTAAGATCATGTTTTGAGTATAAATTTGATTGAATTCTTAAAGGTATAGCAAAGCACACCGGGGCAGCTAATCTGTTATTTTAACACTAAACGTACCGGAGGCGGCTTTTGTACTTTGAACGCTGATTACGCCTAATATAATTTTTTTTTCGCAAATTTAACGACAGGACTATTTTTATTTTTTAAATGCAAGTATTTTTGCATTTTTATAATTTTTCTAATTGTGATTGTGGTTTTCGAATAAAGGGTGATACGGTCAACCTTTGGTCAATATCAACTTGACGTATTTCTTTCAATTTTGCATTTAAAAAACCAGAACACCCCTCATTTTGAAGGTGTGTGTCTGAAGAATGTTGCTCCTATTTTGATTTTGGAATTCACTCTTCAGTTGTCAAAATGCCGTCCAAGGAAGAAGAGCAGCGTATCAAAATTTTGCTCGCGCATCGCGAAAATCCGAGCTACTCGCACACAAAGCTAGCTAAAAGCTGCCAAATCAACCGTTACAAATTTAATTAAAGTGTTTGAGGAATGTTTGTCGACAGTCTGGAGGTCTGGATCGGGGGGAAAACGAAAACCGGAAGCCGCTGATACGACAAAGAGAGTTGCCGGTAGTTTCAAGCGAAATCCTAACCTCTCCCTCCGAGATGCCGCAAATAAGCTGGGTGTTTTCATAGCTTCCGGGACTGTCAACCAAGAAATTTACGTGTTTGAATAAACGTCTGCTGCCTTTCCTGAAAAAACGCGTACTGTTCTGGCCGGGTTTGGCATCTTGCCATTACGGTGAAAAGGCCATGGAGTGGTACGCCGCCAACAACGTGCAGGTGGTTCCCAAGGACAAGAACCCTCCCAACACGCCAGAGCTCCGCCCAATTGAGAGATGCTGGGCTGTTGTCAAGCGGAACCTAAAGAAGACCAAAAAAACTGCTAAGGACGAGCAGCAGTTCAAGGAAAACTGGCTTTCTGTGGCGAAGAAGGTGGACAAGGTTGCTGTACAAAATCTGATGGCAGGGGTTAAGCGTAAGGCCCGGCAATTCGGATTTGGAAAAGCGGGAGCCTTACTGTATATTTTTCCTGAAATTTATACTAATTAAACTTGAAAAAGAAATTTAATTTGATTGTTTAAATAAACGATTTCACCGATTTACACGCGTTTTCCCTTGACCAAATTTTGACCGTGTCACCCTTTAACGCATGTGGTATACCTATTTATACCGCGAGCGGTCAAATGACGGCTTGCACTCGCTAAAACTCTCTTGTTTCTCAACCGATGTCTACAAAATGTATAGTTTTGAAAAGCTTATAACGTGACTCAAATATGCTTCTCAGACAATTTCCGGCTTCAATAAATTATTTTAAAGTTATTTGAAGGACGAGAAATTTTTATGAAAAATCATGTTTCAGGAAAAAGGCTATGAATCAGTAAATAAGTGCTCGAATTTTTTTTCACTTAGTGCCTAAGAAAGGTGAACTTAGAAGCTATATGTTGCACATATGAAATATTTTTTCATTTTTAATATGATAAAGTTGTGTAAAACCCGTACTTTTCAATCAATCAACCACCAAAGCTGTTCCTGTTACAGTAGAAAATTTTTAAAAAGTTAATTGGAAAGTTAACGTAATTTGTCACATTTTGGCATCTTTCAAAAATTTACGACGGCTTTTCAAAGGTAGTTGTTTTTCAAACTTATCAATTTGGATTTTCTGAGACAGTTTCTTCACCTAAATTCAGCTTTGCACTGGATTTTGAGTACGTTAACGTAAGGTTTAGGCAATAAACCTATATGCCAAAGAAAGAAAATTTCATACTGGTTCTAGCGAAGTAACTGCATTAGCGGTATGAATAGGTACATATATACAAAGTGACGGTATGTTAAGTGTTAAAGGTAACAACTCGAAATAAATAATAATAATTTGATTTTAGTTACAGTTGTTATAAAATTTCAAAGAATTAAAACTATTCATTAAAGCATAAGTTCGAATTAAATTTTTTTTTTGGTTACAAAGGTATCTGATGGCAGTTTTTATGCCACGCACAAGTTGGAGTGGAAAAAAATAAACGATTTAAGTATTTTTATATTTTTAAAACGCATTACTGGAACAACTGACAGAAACAAATCATTTGGTGCGAAAACAACAACGCACACCCAATATGTAATCGGCTCTCTTGGCAGAAATTACCTTCAGCAATCCCAATTGCGTTGCGTAGGCATTTGCAGCTTAGATGGCTAGAAATTGTAATGCCAATCCCGAAGTGGGGGAGTGTCGGCAATCGATTGTAAAATTTATAAATAGCCCAAACACACTGACTGCTGCTGCTAGTCAGCTTATCGCAGCAGAGAAATTTTATTTCCTCTTGCCTTGCCGAATAAATGATGCTGCAGCCCATCGTCGTTTGCCGAATGATGAGATTTCCCCAAAAAAGGTCTCCATCAGGTGGCGCTCCTGCCTGAGTTCTGTCCCATCCCAGACAGATGCTACAATACTTCTACTGCTGCTACTGCTGCTGTTCTATGGAGTCGGTATTAACAACAGTAAATGGAAAAGTTTAGTCCGGCTGTTTTATGTTGGTTTGTGGATGGTTGGTTGAACTGTTTTTTTTTTCGTTTGTTTGATATCAGAGGCATCAGTGAATGGTGGTGGGTGGAAGGCCTGGGTCGAGTTTCGGTGTGATGAGAGTTGTAAAAAAAGGAGGTCACCGCATATAACACTACTGGCAGGACTTGGATCTGCAGTTTTCGGGTAGATTTTTGGTTCGATAGTGGTATCATATTGTGACACATTTATAATGCAGCAGTGTGTGGATCCTTCTCGTTTTTGTGATGGCCATTCTCGGGGCTGCACTCTAAAATGAACCTAACTTGCCCGAAGCATTTCTGAAACGATCGAAATCTGGGCTAGCACTTGCTGTTGATGTAAATAGACGTCCCTTAAAATTTCAAAAGAACGTTCATATATCGATTGAGCACGTCTCGGATGCTATATTTGAATCATGTAGTGAAAATGGTTCAACTCAGTTGAAAATAAACTCAACTCTAATTGACTTTTCAGCTGCCGTTTTCCAACGAAAATGGATGGAGAGGACAATATATCACCATGTCAATTAGGGAATTGTTGCAGCCTTCTTTCATGCCATGTACGAATGCATCGCGTAAATACTATTGAAAAACTCGTCACGTTATTAAATTACGTGGAGAGCATCTCGGTGTGCCCCTTTATTCCGTCTCACTGCCGCTGAAAATATTGTTCAACATGCTACAATAAATATGCATGGGACACCAATTGAGATTGGTGTCAACTCGTCGTCGTCGTCGGGCAGGAACATTTCACATATGGATTTCACTGAAACGGTACCATTGAAATTGAAATAATAATCATCCGGGATTAAATTCAGACATTTTTTAGTGTAATGCTCTCGTGATGGTTTTTAAGTACCATGCTGAGGGTCGTTTATTGATGAATTTGATATACTCGTGGTTATTTAAAATTTAACTAACAATGTCTTCAAAAGTGTAGGAAATAGATTGCGGTGATCGAAATTTGAATATACTTTTCCACGGATTTTCATTATTATCTTTTTCGCAACTGTTGTTGTGAATAGAAAAGACCAAGACGAAGATGTGGTCTAGCGGATAGGCTGGCCCGAGTATGGTATTGGTATGCCAGGGGTACTGGGTTCGACTCCCGGTATGCGCAAGAAAAATTTTTGTGTTCGAATCCCATAAGTGGCCGACAAGAAAGATGTGTTTCCTCATATAACTGACTATATAATTAGACTGTTCAATCAGTTGCCAGCTGGCCAGGTATATACACAGATTCCGGAATACCTGTAAGTAAACTAGCCTACCTAATTGACTCGTTCTTCCAAAATATACCAACACCAACACACGCAATACATTCACTTCATAACAGTTCATACGAAACCATGGGGTCCGGGTATGGTGGCGTGATGCATTGGAGATTTGTCGAACTGAATAATCTAAAGAATACATGTGAGCACATACTTAGGCAGAAACTGCGGTGAAACCGTGCACCCATGGTGGATAACCAGCATACATACATACAAGACTTTCCGGCATTAGCTCAAAATTTGGTCAAAATTTGGTCAATATCAACTTGACGCATTTCTTTCAATTTTGCATTTAAAAAACCTGAACACCCCTCATTTTGAAGGTGTGTGTGTGTAGAATGTTGCTGGAATTCACTCTTCAGTTGTATTTTGACAACTTCCAAGGAAAAGAGCAACGTATCAAAATTTTGCTCGCGTATCGCGAAAATCCGAGCTACTCGCACGCAAAGCTGGCAAAATCGCTAAAAGTTACCAAATCAACTGTTACAAATGTAATTAAAGTGTTTGGGGAACGTTTGACGACAGCCAGGAAGTCTGGATCGGGAGGAAATCGAAAACCGGAAGCCGCTGAGACGACAAAGAGAGTTGCCGGTAGTTTCAAGCGAAACCCTAACCTCTCTCTCCGAGATGCCGCAAATATGCTGGGTGTATCGTCTACAACCGTGCATCGAGCCAAAAAACGAGCCGGACTATCGACTTACAAGAAGGTAGTTCCCCTTATTCTGCGCCGCGCGTATGGTGACGATAGTCGAGTAGAGTCGGAGTCACGTGAGTCTTGTCACCTTATTCCCGAAGCCGATGTGACAGAGGTTCATGCCCAGCTGACTATTAGATTAGGATAAGAACTCAAAAAGTTCATCCTAAAAAACGCTTCTCACCTAAAGCGACTACAGGAATCGGGTGACTAAGGAGATTAGACTATCGTCACCTCACGCGCGGCGCAGAATAAGGGGGTGTGACTCCAAATCGCGATGATAAACAAAATACGACGGCCAAAGCGCGATCCCGGAGGCTGTACACGACGATGCTGACGAAGTTTGACTGCGTGGTAATGGACGACGAAACCAACGACAAAGCCGACTACAAGCAGCTTTCGGGACAGAAGTTTTGTACGGCATAAGGAAGGGGAAAGGTAGCAGATATTTTCAAGCACATGAAACTGTCAAAGTTCGCGAAGAAATATCTGGTTTGGCAAGCCATCTGTACCTGTGGCTTGAAAAGCAGCATTTTCATAGCTTCCGGGACTATCAACCAAGAAATTTACGTAAAAGAGTGTTTGAATAAACGTCTGCTGCCTTTCCTGAAGAAACACGGTTGTTCCGTACTGTTTTGGCCGGATTTGGCATCTTGCCATTACGGTAAAAATGCCATGGAGTGGTACACCGCCAACAACATGCAGGTGGTTCCCAAGGACAAGAACCCTCCCAACACGCCAGAGCTCCGCCCAATTGAGAAATACTGGGCTATTGTCAAGCGGAACCTAAAGAAGACCAAAAAAACTGCTAAGGACGAGCAGCAGTTCAAGGCAAAGTGACTTTCTGCGGCGAAAAAGGTGGACAAGATGGCTGTACAAAATCTGATGGCAGGGGTTCAGCGTAAGGCCCGGCAATTCAGGTTTGAAAAAGCGGAAGCCTAACTGAATATTTTTCCTGAATTTTATACTAATTATACTTGAAAAAGAAATTTAATTTGATTTTTTAAATGAACGATTTCACCGATTTACACGCGTTTTGCTTTGACCAAATTTTGACCGTATTACCCTTTATGTTATTTAGTTTGCTGAACTAAGTTTTTTTTCACTACCCAGGGTGCATTACATAGTTTATTTCTACAATAGTTAGTGAGATCAACATTTTCAATACAATTTCGAACAGAAAGAGCGATTATACCAGATGCAATCCCATTTATCGAAACAGTTTCCGCCTTGCCAACGCACTGATAGCTCTGCAGCCATTTTGAACAAGCTTGTTGACAGCTAGAAAATTCACCTTTTCATTCCTTCTCAGAAAGCTCGGTTAAAAAAATATCATGTTGGAAAGTTTTTTCAGAACCATTTTTGTTCGGACCAAGCTCCTCGGGAGCTTTTTTGTTGTTGTTGTAAGTAGATGCCAGAAAATAAGGAAACAAACTCCAGGACCCATCCCTGGTCCTTACCCAACTCCTTTCCTTCCGCGACTTCCGTCTTTGCCGAGTTCTCCCCCATCACAGGCAGCGAAAAGAACAACAAATCGTGGAATCAAAAAGTTACGACCGGGGGAGTTTGAGTGCCCGTCAGAAGTAAGTAGCACTCGAACAGCGGCCACCCTACAAAAAGCTTATCTGTTGAATGGAGCAGCGAAGCAAAGAGAACAACGCCAAGAAGACGCACGCGGGGTCGGGATTTTGTTATTATTTTTGCTCTCCCCAGATGCCCTTTTCGGGATTACCGGGGTAAATGTTTCAATACCCAACCAACCACCCTTCTTCGTACCTGAAAGGGGGAGGGCAAAAAAAAAAAATCGAAAGAAATGCGGGAACATTCCTTCTGCAGTTTCGTTAGACAGCAATTTTGCTTTTCAATTAGATTTTTGCTTCATTTGCTGACTTCGCCTGAATGTAATTCTGACTTACCGTCAGCTTGAATTATGTTCATCATACCTTGAATTGAAAACTAATAAAAAACGAATACCAATGGAATTTTTTGTTTAAAATGTTCTGCAGCTTTGAAGTTTCCAAAAAATGTTAAAAGGCCTGCAGCACCAAATGCGACATTCAAAATTAAAATTTAACTTTCAACCGACCAACACAAATGTAACTCGGAAATTAAAATTTTTATTTTGATGCCGAATGACTCAGAAATTCATAAAAAGTTGTGATGTTATCTAGGATAAACCTTTTTGGCTAAAAATCAACTTTCTGGGACTTTTGAAGACCGTTTTTTGGAAAACCAATTTTTCACAGGTCAGTTTTTTGGGACAATTTAAAAAATATTATAGGTCGGTTTGCAAAGTTCGATCATAAAATTTTTCCCATAATCCATTACCACCCTAATGTTTATATACCAGATGATGTAGATAAAGTGTATTCAAACTTTTATATAAGAACATTTTTGAACGACCATATAGGTAAATTTTGTAGATTGCCTCAAAAAACTGACATGTGCAACATTTCAGCTCAATAGGGCTTTATTTAGGGGTGCCTTAAAGGGGAGGAAGGGAAATTGAAAAAATCGAAATTTTAATTTTAAAGCCATTTTGACGTGTTATCTTGAATAAAATACATTTTTTTTGGTAAAAATAATATATTTCCGAGTTTCCTTTGGCCCCCCTTACGTGGTTTTTGAATTTTAAAAATCGATTTTTGACAAAAAAAAATTGGTTCTAGATAACACCAGATTTTGACGTTTTGTGCATTTTTAAGTCATCTCTTATACATAAAAATGGAAACGTTTTCTTTGTAACACCATCACGTATGAAAGGTCGGTCGAAATTAAGTGAAATTTGGTATCCGATGGTTTTTCGGGCCAGAGATGGTTTGTATAATAGTTTCGAGAATATTACTTTTTTTTTCCACATCTTATCTATAAAAATGGAGGCGTTTTCTTTCTAACACCATCACGTATGAAAGGTCGGTAGGAATTGAGTAAAATTTGGTATCCGATTGTTTTTCGGACCAGAGATGTTTTGTATATTAGTTTCGGGATCATTACTTTTTATAGATTAAAGGCTACTATACAAAACCAACAGGAAACGGGACAAAACTCGAACAACTTAAAGACGATCGTCATGAAAACTGATTCACGAGCACGAAGAAGTTAAAGAACTGTTAACATTTTCCATTGATTTATTTAGTGAGGGGTAAAACGAAGTTTACCGGGTCAGCTAGTTTGGCATGAAAATTGAAATTTCGATTCCGATTTTCGATTTCTTTTGGACCCCTCTTTTAGGCACCCCTAAATAAAGCCCTATTTCACAACCGAATTTCGTTTGATTTATTAGCGTTTTTCACCACATTTCAACAATTTTTACAAAAAGTCAAAATGACTGAAAAACCAAATCCCCGAACTTGTATTTTGCGATGTTTTGCATGCACGGCAATTCAGAACAACGCAAATAGTCGTTAAAATCAAATTGAAATCGAAAATGAGTAAATTATACGTCTTGAGTTCAAACCATATCGTAGGAGTAATTAATAAACTGAATAAAGGGTGAAACGGTCAAAATTTGGTCAAGAGAAAGCGCGTGTAAATCGGTGAAATCGTTTATTTATAAAATCATATTAAATTTCTTTTTCAAGTTTAATTAGTATAAAATTCAGGAAAAATATTCAGTTAGGCTTCCGCTTTTCCAAATACGAATTGCCGGGCCTTACGCTTAACGCTTAATCAGATTTTGTACAGCCCAGTATTTCTCAATTGGGCGGAGCTCTGGCGTGTTGGGAGGGTTCTTGTCCTTGGGAACCACCTGCACGTTGTTGGCGGCGTACCACTCCATGGCCGTTTTACCGTAATGGCAAGATGCCAAATCCGGCCAAAACAGTACGGAACAACCGTGTTTCTTCAGGAAAGGCAGCAGACGTTTATTCAAACACTCTTTCACGTAAATTTCTGGGTTGACAGTCCCGGAAGCTATGAAAATGCTGCTTTTCAAGCCACAGGTACAGATGGCTTGCCTAACCAGATATTTCTACGCGAACTTTGACAGTTTCATGTGCTTGAAAATATCTGCTACCTTTCCCCTTCCTTTTGCCGTATAAAACTCCTGTCCCGGGAGCTGCTTGTAGTCGGCTTTGACGTAGGTTTCGACGTCCATTACCACGCAGTCAAACTTCGTCAGCATCGTCGTGGACAGCCTCCGGGATCGCGCTTTGGCCGTCGTATTTTGTTTATCATCGCGATTTGGAGTCACTACCTTCTTGTAAGTCGATAGTCCGGCTCGTTTATTGGCTCAATGCACTGTTGTAGACGATACACCCAGCTTATTTGCGGCATCTCGGAGAGAGAGGTTAGGGTTTCGCTTGAAACTACCGGCAACTCTCTTTGGCGTCTCAGCGGCTTCCGGTTTTCGATTTCCCCCCGATTCAGACTTCCTGGCTGTCTAAAAACGTTCCCCAAACACTTTAATTACATTTGTAACGGTTGATTTGGCAACTTCTAGCGATTTTGCCAGTTTTGCGTGCGAGTAGCTTGGATTTTCGCGATGCGCGAGCAAAATTTTGATACGCTGCTCTTCTTCCTTGGACGGCATTTTGACAACTGAAGAGTGAATTTCAAAATCAAAATAGGAGCAACACATACACCCACAGACACCTTCAAAGTGAGGGGTGTTCAGGTTTTTTATATGCAAAATTGAAAGAAATACGTCAAGTTGATATTGACCAAATTTTGTCCGTATCACCCTTTAAAGCCAAATTTGTATCTTACATAGAATGAATTCTTTGCATGCAATAACTCATTCTTGTTTATAATGGTTCATACGACCTGGCCAAAGCAAACGCTAGAATGAATCTCTATTGTGAGTAAAACAAATTTCTGAAAATAAAACTATTTTACCTGTAAACTTTCATTGATGGCTTCTAGCAAGCCGTGGTTAATATAAAGTAATGCATGATAATGAACATCTTTCTAAAGGATTTGTTGCCCTACTTTGGACCCTGGTTGGTTTACGTTATGCCAAGTTTTTCTCATACATCGACGGGTGTTTTGTGGTTTTTAGAAAAACCTATTCGAAGATAATGGTCTTTTGGTGCAAGTTTCAATGAGAATTTTTATTCTTGGGTTTACCGTTTTTGATAGATTTACAAAGATATGGATGATCAAAATTTCCTACTGTGTGGGAGGCAAGGCTGCCGAAAAATTACCTCTGTTTTAGAGAAAAAAATTCTGACTTTCAGTGATTTTACTAAAATATTCTGTGATGGTTTTCTGTGATGCTACTTCCCTGAATTTCATAGAAAATTCATGATAAATTGATCCTTTTTATCATTGAGGTTGGGAACAATCAATTATCATTATCAATCTTGTAATATTTTTATAATTTTAATTTAGAAATCTTAGTTTGATACTGACCAAATAAATTATAATTTTCAAAATCCATTCAAAATTCTAAAATTCAGTGAAATTTGTGAATATTTCAAAAATCTATGTTCTGTGACACAGATTCTGTGATGAAAATTTTCTCAAAATTCTGTGAAATTACAGATTTTTCTGTGATTTCGGCAACCTTGGTGGAAGGTGCCCAACGTGATAAACTGAGAGTGACCTACTGTTTACCATTCTGTTCCTATTTTCATGTATTGCGCACCAAACAAAACTTATTCCTGAATGAAAAACAACTTAACCTCAATAAACGGGTTCGGAAAATAGTTACCTTTGTTTCGAGGTGAATTGTACCGTTTTGTTCAGCGTAATCCAGATCAACTTCACCTCGCTAAGAGATAAGCTTTACCTCGAAGAGGTAGAAAGTACCTTTTTTGGATTTACCTTTTTTTCTAAGTGAATTCTACCTTTTTTGTCTGCTCGATTCAGGTAAACTTTACCTCGTTGTGAGATGAGTTTTACCTCGGTGAGGTAAAAGTTACCTTTTTGGATTTTACAAGCATTCACTTTTTTATTTCGGTAAATTTTACCTTTTTATTATTTTCCGTGAGTACTTTGTTCGGAAATGTTTCCTCTATCTGTACTGAAAATTTCATTACGATTCGTTTTGTTCCAAAAAAAAGTTACACGTGATAGAAGCCGCGAGACGAAAATTAATTTTGGAACCCCACGTTCAAAAACCCGATGTGGTCTGTTTCAAAAATCGCGAAATCTGATTTGAGGAGGCTTCCTGACCAAAAATTTTACAAAGCCATTTATTAATAGCTCAAACTTTTTTCTCTTCAGCATATTTCTCAGCACTATCATAGTGAGAAGTTTTTTTTGCGTTTACTTGTAGCTTATTTACCTAAAGCTGATAAAAATGTAGGAAATGCTCATAATCATGCCATCATGGTTAGAATTAAACAAACCGATGTCAGGTCTAAAAATGGAACATCATAGCTGAAAGTGTCCTATTTTTTGACCATTTAACTGTTTTTTGGGTTTTCCAATGATTTTCTTTAATTTTAGCAAAAATAGATAGTACCTATAGTTTGGTTGAAATAAGCAATTCGGCAAATTATATTTTCACCTGTTAATCAAAACATGTCTTTTTGTATTTAATTTTAAGTCTAACCTGCCCACTGAATAATTTTAAAGGGCCGCAGTAATTTGACTGTGCAAAGGTAGAATTATCAATAGGCTTTTAATTGAAGGCTTGTATAGATGGTTGAATGAGATATATACTGTCTTTTTAAAAAATTTATTAGATTCTATTTTTTAATTAAATACACAATGGTAGTTTTCCTTTAAAATAAGGTTTGCTCTGTTAAATAATGTAATTTATTCTTAATCTATCTGATTTTTCGAAATGCTTCCTACTAATTGAGATATCTGCTTAACTAATACAAAACAAGTACTTTTTTTTAAATGTCTAAAATGTTATTTGAGTAACTTTTTATGACGAATAGCGGTATGATAGATTAAAGGAGGAATAAGAGTTCATTATTTGCACATTAGTGTCAAGAATCTATGCAATCGAAATGAGTATTATTTCCAATTCCTAGCATTTAAGTACTTAAGTAGGCTCTAGGTCCAAAGTAGAAGCACTCACCTTAGATCTGTTTTGAATATAATGGTTCTAGTCCAGGGGTGAGCAACCTTTTGCAGCAACGGGCCGCACTAAAAATAATATTTATTATTAGTTAGTGAAGCTTAACGCCATTTTTTATTAAAACGACAAATTTTTGATGATAAAAAGGGAAAATAAAACGAATTCATGTTTTTACCTACAAGTACCTGGATATCTAAATAAATAAATTTTAAATAATTTTAATTTTTTGATCGATTTGAACATTTTCACTGATGTTTCTTACAAACAAACATATTGTTTGTTTCACTTTATTGAAAATGAAAATTATAATCTTTTTGGTCTTCAATTTTCTGTGGTTCGAAAAAGGAGAAAACCTTGTTTGTTCGAACTGATGCTAATATTTGTCATCACTTCAGTTTAAACTAGAAGTTTGCAGCAAAATCACAGCGGGAATTTTTAGTTAGAAAATTTTATTTTAAGTAAATCACTGTCTTTCCAGCGTTCGACGTTAAATCGTCATTAAATTTGTAGACTCAAAATCCATCAACTGTGTCCATTTTCGAAAAAAAAAAATTTACAATTCAAATTGTGACTCGATGGCCAGATTTTTTCCTACAAGCGATGACAAATCAGTTCCGTATAAGATCATTTCATTAGTGCATTTTAAGCGATCTTATGAAAAACACAGAAAAAAAAACATATTTTTACAGATTTTTAAACAAACTTCGTCACAGTTACAGTTTATATTCATGATTCTAGATTGCTTTAACAGATCTTAAGGATTTTAAGATCTTGAGAATATAATAATGTCGATAGCCTTTTTTCAAAAAAAAAAAAAAAAGACTCAACTTATCGATGTTCGGCAATATTTTTCTATATTTATGAAAATAGCATCCCAGATAACCGTCTTAAAATTTTAGAGTCGAATCACAGGATGACAAATATTGTTTTTGCCGAGAATTTAGAATTTTTAGAGGACACTTTGATGCTAAGTCATGTTGATAAGAAATCTGAAATAGTTCTCCTAGTCTTAGTTATTTAATATTTCAAAATAAATTCGCTTATATATGGTTTTATTATGAAATTTTTTTTATCGGCTATATCGGTGAAATTTTATATTCTTTGAGAAAGAATATTTAAGAATTGAAAGATTAAAGACGGATAGAAGATTAGAATAAGGTGAAAGATGTTGAAAATGTGCGGAAGGGTAATTTTAATTTAAAAAAACTTTTCATCACATTTCATCGTTTTGTTCCTCACGGGCATGGTTTTATTTTTATTATTATTTATCCAGTATTTGAGTGCTAACAGAACAAACCATTTTTCCGAATTAAATGAAATTATCCAATTTTGAAAAAAAATTTCTACTAGGCATATTTTTCATGAAACTATGTCTATCCTGTAGCATAGCGATTTTTTGATAACTCTCCTGATCCACTTTCATGGCTTTGAATTTGAAAGTGCTAGCTAAATAATTAGGAAAAATGCTTTCTGGACAAAAATACTCCAATATTAAGTTTTTCCAATAAATAAGATTGGATCTCTGCACTTACTAGAACACAATAAATGCTTTGAATTCGAGAAAAAGTTAACAATCTGAATGATTTTTGGGAAAAAGTCACTGTAAACAAGTGAAGTGCATATTTAATTAAGTTACTGACATATCGCTTTTTTTAATTGGTATGGACCAGTATTTAATGATGATAACCAATCTAAAAAAGTAATATAAACATGTCTCAAGGGAGGGGGAGGAGGGGCGGGCCGCGTGTTGCTCATCCCTGCTCTAGTCAAATCGATTTTTTTTATTGCTGGAACGACTTTTTTTTATGGAATTTAACTGAAATGAAAGATTTAGAAAAAAAATCCGATTAACTGCTGATTTGTAACTTCCAGATTGTAAGCTAATTTTCTGTAAAAGTTGGTAAGGGTTCAATTTACTGAAACTTTAATAGTTATTCTCTTTTTGTATTTTGTAATGGGTATAGAAGAATAGAATGCATTTTTGACAAATATTATATGTAATCTACATTTTTATCTAAAATTTGTTTTTCTAAACTACAATTTTTTAATGTTTTTGTTGTTTTCTTCTTTCAGATGCTCACCATTCCTCACTTTAATTTGGAAGAACAACAGCTCAACCACTTCAGCACAGAACGAACATCACGGACATCTAGGCGCTAAAGCGGCTCGAAAAAAATTGTCTCGAGGAGTGTGAACGCTAAGAGTGCAGTGAAACATTTTTCCTACACTAAATAATAATCGGGTCGAATCGAAAGACCGTAAACAGCATCGGTATCAAATAAATCAGATAGAGTGAGATCTGGGGCTAAATTTACGCCCAACTACTGCTGATGTGCATCCCCGTTGGCCGTATCGTAGCCGGTAGAATTTGCGGCGCGGGCACCACAGCTTCCGTTTCCAGTTTTCACGGTGTCTTCAGTGTTGTTGGGCCAGCGTTGATTAATACCGGAAGCAGCGACTGCAGCAGGGTTGGGACAGGGAGGAGGAAAGCATCGGTCGTGTTCCGGGACAATTTATGTAGGCTGATTCACCGATTTCTGGTTGTCGGTGGCCAGGTTGTCGTAGGACTGCTACTTCTGCTAGCGGTAGTGTGGAAGGGCACAGTTTGAAATCATGAAAATTTCATCTGTCCAGTCGAGTACATTTTTCTGTAGCAACAGAAACAGAAACAAGAGACGAGGCTGCGACTACTGGACACACGTGCACCATTATCGACAACGCCATCTACACAGTACACAGTATCGTCATCGCTTTCACAATTACGCAAATAGCAGCAGCAGCAGCAGTGGCCGAATTGGGACAAGGAGTACAACCCATTGGCAGCCGGAGGTCCACTCGGAGCGATTAATTCCCGTGATACATCGTACCAAATTGAAAAAGTGGAGAGAATAATCGACCGGCCAAGTGCGACGCGTGACGACAAACTTCGTTATCGCTCGTTTTGTTCCGGAAGCAGCGGCAGGCATCGAATCGCAGCACCACCACTTTCTGTTTTTTCGATAGCGCGCGAACACGTAATCGGTACGCCCGCTGTAAGGTAGGGCAAGCACAACTTTTCTCGCTAGTAGCGCCCAGGAATGACGAGTTCTCTGTTGAATCCCTGGAAGCTGATACACACATAAAGCCACTCACAGCAACATATTCTCAAAACTCATATCGAACGCATACTGCCACCCATAAAATACAGCAAAGGAACGAAAAACCTTCTCTTTACCGGATTCCGTCTAAGGCAACTTGGAATTGGTCCAGCTGGTGGTTTGTTGGCTGCTGTAGAACGAACTTCAGGATAATATCCATCAGGCACGCACGAAACCAGCGCGGTTTTTTTGCACACTGCCCGAACACTTCTTTGTGCTGCCAAGAAAGGTGAACCGTCAAGATCTTCGGCTCAGGAAAGCAGCCCACGCACGTACGGGAAAGTTAACACCCGAACTGAATCCTCCCGGAGGGTGTTTTAAGAGCCAGCTACCCAGTCTTACTAACAACAAACCACACACTCACGCATTCGGACGATAGCAGCGCGAAAAAGCTGGGAGAAAATAAATCCTAGAAACGGGAACCAAACTAAAGCTCACAAAAACAGTTAGGACTACGTGGCTGTCAATCCCGTTGATACCAACTGTGCGGTGCCCATTTTACCGCCTCCCAGCTAACGCTTAAATCGCAGCAGCAGCAATAGTGAGCGAGAGCGCAATCGACCCCATCTGAAGGAAGATGAGAATAGTGCTTCAACTCTCTGATGCTGATACATCTAACATAAGTAGCTGTATAAGAGTTGTATAGTAAACTTACATTGAATTAAACCGTAATTGATATTGATTAATACTTAACAAAAAAGAATAGAATATTACTCGTAACCATTACAGTATAATAAAGTTTCATAAAAGTAAGACACAGTTTGCTGCAATTCAATAATAAAATTACCGATAGTACTTTAAAATTTACAACCAATTGAATTAATAGTAACTAAAGTAATCATAATGGAACAGGAAGTTTAATCCATCTTAATAAACATAAAAAACATGTTCGAGTAATTTGTTTGGTAACTCAATAATAAACCGAGAAACTTATCAATGAAGAATAAACATCAACTAATAGCATATTGTTATTAACACATGAAAGCAAAAAAAAAAAACAAAAATGAACGATTCATCGCTAATTAAGAACAAGTAAAACCCTAAAATTAGCGCATATAAATTCAATAAAAAGCCAACTAATTCCAAAAAAGTACTGATAAGTCAACCTAAAAAACCGAAAAACGACGCCTCAAATATCGGCACTAGACAAAGGAATAAAACAAAAACAACCTACGGAAAAACAACAGCTCTCGTCGGAACCCAAAACAAAAATCGAACACTAACAAAACGCATCGATCAACAAGCTAGCAGGAAGTTTCGAAAACGACATCTACAGCCACAGAGCTCAGACAACCTGCAACACTGACTCGCAAAAGGAAAAAGAAGAAACGCAAGTGGAAAAAGGCGTTAGACAAGCCACGAAAACGTAGTTGCTCAGAGAAAGCACGTAGATCTCTCAGTCTCATCACCTACATCATCTCTTTCTGTAATCTCACCATCGTCGTCATCACTCGCGCGCATCAAGTTTCGTCATCTTCGAATCACTAGCACATAGAAAAAAAAACGCGAATCACCCACCCTCACTCAAGCACACACGCACGAATAAAGAACGCGCGCAATCGATCAATTTAACCATCAACTTAGCGGATCAAAGGAAGAAAGTGTACCCTCCCTAAAGAAAACGGAACGGCACGCGACGACCCCTAATCGAGGAAGATCGAGACCGAGAAACGACCAATACTCTCAACAACAAACAACAAACCAATAACAACACAACACTGTAGGATAAACCAATTACTTCAAACCAAAACAACAACGGTGATACCGAAACAGCTAGAGCAGCAACAGCAGCAACGATGAAGAAGATTCTGGTCATCGTGATCAAGATGATCAAGATGATCTCCAAGATCATCATGCTCAGCCGGTATCACAACTTTCGGTGCTACAAACAGCTGCGGCTGTACAAGTGGATCATCGTGTTACTGCTGTTGGCGAGTTCGGTGACGGGTGAGTAACTTTTAAGATTTGTTCTTCCAATTTGAAATCGATCGAACTCATTACAGAACTGGCATTAGTTCAAAAACCACGATGACACTATTTTATATGCAGAACTTTTCACGTACAGTATAACCTACAAAAAAAAAACGAAAAATCAGTCATCAAGATCGAAACACACTTTTCTTGCTATTAACATTATAAAAACTTTCGTATTCATTCAAGCACGTAGATCAATTACGATAAGCCTCTGAAAGTTTTCAGGGAACCGACTCTTCAGCATAGAGGACAGATGTACAAGCTAGCGCTCAAAACTTGTGTAAAATTTACAACGATCGTTTTTAAAGAATTTTTGTTTTTTGGTTGGGTCACCAGATGTCTCCAAACACACCAAAAAGAACTGTCAAAACCAACCCGAGAAAAAAAATTACCAAAATTTTGGTCAGTTTTAAACAGGTCGTACGAACTGTTGGGCATGTTTGAAGAACATTGTAGTTAAAGTTTTGTAACAATTTGGTACCGTTGCATAAGAGAAAAATATCTTAAAAGTTAATCACTTTTCCTTCAAGCTAGAAGTGCTAAATTTTGGACAATGGGATGCAAAAGTGATACTTGAAATTAATCCGCTTGGAAAGGTCTTAAATCAGTTATGATTGGTGAGGCTGATCGTCACGAATGTTCCTTATTTACTGTTTATAGCCGATTCGTCCTCTAACGATAACCGTTCAAGAAGTACAAAAACCTATTGTGAAACCACTGACCACACTGACATGACACTTAGAACAAAAATTCAACCATTTTCTGTGTAATTTTTTGTTGTCAGATTGTGCAGGTTCGCAATACCGACGGTAGGTGGCGAACCTGAAAAATTTGACAAAAAATGCCCTGTAGGAAAAATGGTCCTGTTAAGCCCGATTTTATCGTAGAAATTGCGTGTTTTATTTTTAAAGTTGGGTGGTATTTCCTAACTGGGATAGCATTTCTTCAAATCGATCGATGCGCACTCTGGAATCGACATTGGGTACTGTTGGAAAAATTATCCAGAAAACGAAATCGAGTGTCCTGTCAGTATGGTCAGTGGTGAAACTGTTAGTTATTTCGACTATCTCAGTAGTGCAAAATTGAAGGAATGAATAAAAGTTTATCATCGGTACTGGTCAACGTTTCTGGCTACTTTGGGGGGATATCTGATGATGGGTGACGAAAAATAACCCAAAACGTTACGTAAATTAAAAAAAAAATTGTTTCACTCACCGAAAAAAGTCAGTAAGTAAAAACTGTATAAAATAAAGCAAGTGAAATTTTTTCCAGTTAAAAGTAACTCTTATTGCATTTATCTAGAAATAAATTGAACCCGTCTTCTTCAGACCGGCATTAATTTAATTTATTAATGAGTTCATATACGATTAAACCTTTTTGTAAACTGGTCACTTGAAAATTAGACTAGTAACTTTTAAACGACGCAATAGATGGCACTGTTTCAAGTCAATTTTCAACGTATTTTGGATGTCAGCATTTGAAATTTTACACACTTTTTTGAAGATTTTTTGTTCGAGCTTGTACGTCTGTTCTCTGTGTCTTAATGAAATGATCACAGGGCTTTGCTTAAACAAACGCCCATATAAAAAGAAGTGAAGGTGGGCGGGAGGGGGGGGGGGGCGGGGGGTTTGTTTCAAATCCGGGCTGCTCGGAGGCAAAAAATCCTTCGATTAAAACTTCAAATTCTCCTCCAGCCAGGTTTGGCTCCGTTTCGAGTTATGGTATGGCATGAAAAACGACACAGGTTCATCTGATTTTTCAAAAAGTCCACGTAGACTTCACTACTAGCTTTAACTCCATCTGTTATGAAAAAAAGAGGCAGCTGCAACCCGTTCGAAGCAACTGAGAAAACTAAGCAGTTTGATAATGTAGTAGTTATAGCTGAAATATCTAACTCCTTAGTGCTATTGTGGTACTATTCTTGTTTCGCTCACTGTATATCAAGACTGAGTTGATTTGGGGTCATTTTTAAATTTCTCTAGGTCTAAGCTTCGATTTTTTTTTTCTAAACTATTACATGGTTTTTACAGAATTTTGAAGTAACGTTTATTGAAGTAAATTTAATCACTGAGATTTGAACTTAAAATTCAAAAATGCATCGAAATCGACTCAGTTTTATTTATTAATGTTTCATTAAACGAAACATCAAGAAATCGCAGCTTTCGCTAGTCATCTCAGAATGATTTTGAAAGTTCTACGGTAGCAAAAAAAAAGTTTAACCCAATTTCGCATGACTTGGCTCGATAGCGCTAGTTGGGTGTACATAACCTTCCTCTTATTGCTCCACCCAAGTTTCTAGTTCTATTTCTATACAAAGTGGCAAATTGCAGCAGCTTGAGCAGTGGATCCTAAGAATCCTTTTCTTTAGCCAGCATTTATGATTTCAATGTTGTAAAATATGGTTGGGAGAATAGAATAGCTCAAGTTCGGCTATATTTGGATTAGTTTTAGGTAATATAGAGTAAACTTAAACAGAGTTGTACCGGATCAGTTTTTCAAAACTGTTCGCCAACTGCATCGTTGAAATAGTTGCGAATGTAAGAAAATACCGTTTTTGACGATTATAATCGAAAAAAAAAACAAAAAAAAACACAGTTTCATCACTAACAAGTTCTTCACCAATATTCAAATTACGATAAGTAACCAAAAATTAACATTCCAGTCCATTTATTCAATTTAGAAACTTGTTTTCATTGTTGCTGGGCGCCTTTACCGTTCAATAGATAGTGTTGGTTTGAATGTTTGGTTATTTTTAGTCATGTATCCACAAATTCTAGAGAGTAAATGAAAGGAATTGAGCCATGATATTTCTATGACTAAAATTCAATTTTTTTTTATAGTCAGTAGTTTTTAGAAACCGCAATTATTGCAATTTTAACAGATATGAAATTTTAATAAATTTTGTCTTAGATAAGAGACATCTATTCATAGAATATCTTATCCACAGTTTTAAGGAACGAGGAAAGTAATGTTTATTTACTTTCCTCGTTCCTTTCTATGGAAATTTAAGTTTTAGTTAACTTATTGAAAATTAACATATCCAGGGGATAAATATGAAAACGAAGCTGGTGAAAAAGTTCCGAAAAGCAAGAAATTAGAGAAGGAATTAGTGCATTTTTATCGTGTTGGAATCTCCGAATCCCGGAAGCAGGAAACCGCGCAGTTCTGGTTTCCGATAGCAGAACGGATAGTTTTTGCGCCGCAGCGTCTATAAATGTCGTCAAGTCTCGAACAAGTTCATTCGGTTCCGGATGATAAGAAATTTGGGAAAAGGTCATATTAGTACAAGAATTCATTTGGACGGACCGGAAATTGCAAGAAATAAGAACCTGGTTAACGATTCCAGAGCAGAATGTTAATGCATTGCAGCATCATTCGCAACATCAGGTCCCCCGCAAATTTGTGAGCTCTTTCCATTTTTTTTTTATTTAACTGTGTATTCGAGCCCATTTCAAAAAAATTACAATTTAATCCTACCTGCCAAGTAGAATTTCCTATAAACGCAAATAGCCCTCCCCCTACCTATCTGATACAGCATCCTTGTTTGTAGGGTCGCATGAGTTCTCTTGCACCTGAAAAGTTCATTTCGCTGTTCAGATTATCCCTGTATGATTACATTGACTTGTCACGGTGTGCATAATGGTACCACACTGACTCTCAATAGCAACACTTGAAATAAGTATTGAATCCAGATACTCATTTTGACATCTAGTGTTGAGCTTGATTGTTAGTTGTACCTCGTGTATCAGCCAATTCAAGATGTGTGTAGTCACCCAATGCTATGCTATGCTATGCTATGCTATATCCAGGGGATAAATATGAAAACTCCTCTGGGCGTGAGTGAAACCATTTTTCTTTTAGCAAAACTGCATATCGAAGATAATGGAACATCAATTGCCTACTAAATGTACAACTGTTGAAAATCGCATTTCTACGTAATTCACTCTTTTTAGGGTGATAGGGGATATCGATAAGAAACTGGTAATTGAGAGCTTTTCCTTAGCTCGAATGAAGTAATGGAATAATTCGGAATCATTTGCAATAGGTTAAAATAAAATTCATTTACACCTGCTCCAGAATAAAATAGGGCAATCAAAGTGTTTTACTAACGAAATTGCTCGAAAGTAGCAAAAGCAATTGCTAGTGTCTTATTCACTTCCTGCGGTAGAGCACACCCTAGAACGATAAACATTTGGCAGAGACGTGATTTATTAATATGATGGTTAACGACTGTAATGGCACGATTGACGTTACTAAACTTGCAATTATTAACGAAACTTAACAAGGAATGATAAAATATCACATTTGAATAAATTTCGGATCCAACTATAGATTCTAAGGCGGCTGTTCGGAATAACCCTGGGTAACTCATCATTCTGCATCATTCTGCAAAATTCAAACATCTAAATTTTTAAAATTTCAGAAATCAGGGAAAATTGGGGTTCATTCTGAAAAAAAATTAGGAAAAAATGGGGTCATCAGAATAGACCTTTTCAAATCAGGCAAGTCCTGAAAAATCAGGCATATTGGCATCTCTTTTCGGCAATGTTTGTTTTCTTCAAGCCTTTGCGTAAACCATACCTGTCAAAATCAAGGTTGCCGGAAAAATTCTGTATTTTTGAGAAATAATATTCTGACTTTCTGGAATTTTACCCTAAAATTCTGTGATAGTTTTTTGTGATGCTATTTCCTTTAATTTCACTGAAAGTTCAAAGTCCCAATTATCTTTTTTATATTTTAGTTGGGATTTAATTAACATTATCAATTAACATTATCAATCTCATCATACTTTTCTAATTCAAAGTAAGAAAACCAAATTTTATATTTGCCAGACATTATAATTTTGGAAATCCATTCAGAATTTAAAAATTCTTTGAAACCTGTGAATATTTCAAAATTCTATGTTCTGTGACACAGATTCTATGATGAAAATTTGCCTAAAACTCTGTTAAATTAAAGATTTTTCTGTGATTTCTGCAACCTTGGTCACAATGTTTACATTTTTTTCGGTTTGCCATAAAACTACGTATGTAAACTTTAAATATAACGTTTAAAAATCTTTATGGCTACAGGCATGTTCTCGTCTTCTTCTTTTACCAACATAGCCAAAACATGTAAGCATCCTGGAAATTGAAAGACTAGAGTCCTTTATTTTTTTTAAACCTTATCTTTGTTACATGAAAACATGCATTGCAGAGATTACTACGGCCAGGCCAACTGTGTGGTAAAAACCGAAAAATATTCCGAAACAAGGGGAAGAATAAAATGTGGAGTTTCCTGCTAAACCCCTCATATAGGTTTTTTATAAAAATAACAGCAAGTTCACTGGTGTTGGGAAAAAGTGGTAGAAATTTTGTCACTTTTAGCACATTTTGAAAATTTTGCCATGCAAAAACATTTTCAAGACCTGTGGCCTTCAAGTTTTTTAACAACACGTGTTGTAATTTCGCATGCTGTGATGCAAAAATAGCAATATTTCTATCACAAACGGCTGAATTAGACTGAAATAGAAACAGTGCTGTAAAAAAATACAACACTCAAAGATCTTGAAAACATTTTTGCATGGTAAATTTTTCAAAATGTCAAAATTTCTACCACTTTTTCCCAACACCAGTGAACTTGCTCTAATGCAATTTAAAATTTTAAATCTGTACACCCAAAATAATTTTCACTTAAAAAATAAGTGACATCTGTAGTAAATTCTCGCCATACGTAAATTCATTTGAATTTTAAGTGATGGGTCAAGTGAATTCACTTAAGTGACTGGTCAAGTGAATTACACTATGCCGTTCGAGTGAAATTTATCTGAATTTCTAAGTAAGTTTCTAGTTAATTAACTCTTGCGTTTTTATATAAAAGTTTTTATATAAAACAACATCAGAACATCACTTCGATTTCAAATACTTACATTACGCCATACATTTATTGATTGGAAAATTCCATCGTAATCCCAAGGCAGATCGGTTACTGCGGATAGTGCGACCTCTAAATCTTCCCTGCTACAAACCAGAAAATCTGTCCGGTTCAACCCACAAACTGAAACATGATAACACCTTTAAATAACTTTTTCTTACATCACGTTTAACACAAACTACCGCCAAAATCGCCTAGTAAAGAATTGGGAAAATCCAAATCCAGCATAAGCTTTAAACGCTGCTCTTAGGAATTTGCCATGTTGAACTCTGAAAATAAACACAATTACAACCCGACATTCACTTGAAATTCAAGTGATGGGGAAGTGAATATTTTTTTTCACTTCAAATTCAAGTGACGCCTGAAGAGAATGTGGATGAATTCACTTGAAATTTAAGTGACTGCCAGTGAAATGTATATGTCGCACTTGAATGGAAGTAATTCACTGGATCCTTGTTTTTAAGTGAAAAATCATGTGTATTTTAAGAGTGAATTTGGGTTCAGTGTTAAAAGATTGGATCTCACCAAATATGTTTTCATGGAGAGGATCCATATGTTTTAGTTCGCAGGAGCAGGGCTGATGCGTTTTTGGTACTGGGAACACACCGGAACTTCTGAAGCCTCTTCTCACATCTTTCCGGTGTATGAAATATTCACGAGATTTGTCAATAAGCAACAGCGCATCTCACAATAAAGTTTATCTTCGTAGTTATAATCAGATGAGTATATAAACCAAATTCGCCAAACGAATTTTTAGAAAATTTTTGTTGGATTGTTTTATATCGTGATTTTTGTAAGAAGAATGTTAATATCATGAATTTTTTAAGTAAAAACTAGAAAAAATGCTATATCCAAAGTGTTTCAAACTACATCGAAGTTTTAGCATGCTTCTGCTATGAATCTGATTTACGTAAAGTCATACAAATTTACTAAATTTTAACTTAATTTTCAACAAACTGTTAAATAAATGGTTTTGAATTAAAACATGATAGTTTTTTAACTTCCGTGTACTAAATATATTAAAAATACATTAAATTTTCCATCCGGGATCAAACGACATTTTCTTGTTCAATCTACAGTTTTGAGTTTGAGATCTACAATCAAAAAATCATTCCTGTTTTTGCCGCTGAAGACGACGAGTGATTATCAAGTTTATCACTATGCGTTAGTATCACTAGTTCACTACTATTTACTCAAGTTCAATTTAAAAAAAATAGGTCAAATAAGGCAATTTAAAAAAAAATCCTTAAGCGTCTTAATATGTATTCAAATGTATAAAGGTTGTTTACAAATGATTTTTTTATAGTTGTTTAGTTCACTGATTAATTATTGAAAAATTCCCAAAAAAATATATTCCAGATCTAGCTGACTTGTGTCTGAAATCATAATTTGAGCATGAAATCTATTTGTATCTTTTGAAAGTTAAAAAAAAACGAACTCTTGGGAAGTTTTAACGTGATCAGAACTTGATTTGGTCACATTTTATGCTATAAGGCAATTGGGAGAAAACTGTTCAAATGTGTTGATTATTATTCTTTCATTGTTAGTTAATATTCTATTACAATTCTATGTTTGTAAGTCTCTGCTTATTCGTTGTTAATAAGCTATATAGATGCGGTGACTCAACTGTGATGTAAACGAGGGGTGCCCGAGAAATTGGAGAACGGTTGCCATGGACCGAGTGAATTATAGGAATTATGTTCGTCAAGTTTTTTAAATGCCCCTTACAAAAGACATTGATGAACTCAATGGAACATTTTTATTGGCTTTAAAAAAAAATCGTGAAACTGCTATTGAGAAAAATATTTCGAAATAAAATGGTTTTCTTGGAAACCTAAATACTCTGTATGATCATTAGTTATTACAGAATTGATATTTTTACACTTATGCCAAATTCACATCAAAATTTAATTTGATCGTGATTAAATTTAAAAACTTTTGTATTACCAACAAAATTGTGTGATCAGCATACGGTGTGCGGTATTGGAAATTGTTGAGAAGAAGAAAAAACCAATTAGTTTCAACAGTATCCATTAGAAAAGGCATAGGTTGATTTTTAATAAGCTCAACTTCCTCTACTTTTTTCAAAGCATGTATAAGCGAATATGTTGTATGATTTTAATAATCCCGTTTTTACTGTTCATATTAAAAACAAATTATAAAAGTTATGATGAAACGGTGAGTTGTTAAGATTTTTCCAATAAAAATAATAAGAAACGAAACCGTATGCGAAATCAGGAACAAAAAGTGAAATATTGGGTACCCCGATGCCTTTTTCCTTGATCCTTGATATGTCCATAATTATCAACGCATATGCTAATATTTAGGAAAAATAAGTGCAAAATTAGGAACATCAACACATTTAAAAAAAACATGTTATTTTTCGATAATTAAAGCTTAAAAAGAGTTTTTCAAACTTAAACAGGGTAAAGAGAACAATTTGGAACTAAATTACCAAAAACAATAAAAAATATCTATAAATTAAAGATTAGGCCTACTCATATCAAAACAAAAAATTCCGGACAAAATATAACGAAATTAGGCACACCCACCCTATTTTCTTAATTTTGGAAAAACTATTTCAATGGAGAAAAAATATTGACGTCCTTACAAGGCAACGCCTACTGGAACTCCTTATTGCTATAGGCATGTTGTGCACGTTAAAAACAAGATTAACAAAATCGATTGATCATTTTATTGAACTGAAAAAAAGAGCGACCCATTTTTGAAAAAAAAGAAAGATAAATATATTTTCTTGAAAGGAACATATACTTAAAATATTTGGTATTCAAGTACACAATTTTTTTTAAATATACAGATAGGTTTAACAAAAACAGCTTTGTACAGGTTTTGAAACAGTTTAATGACCACTGAAATGATCTTTTTCACGATTCTTGTTCGAGATAAGTAGACGCGATGCTCTACTAAATTCAATTTTAATACAAACCGGCAAATGTTGTTTAAACTTAAGAAGATTTATAAAAGGTTTATGACATAAACTTTCAAAATCGAGCTGGTTTAAAGAATGATCTATATTGGTTTTCAATGATATGCTAAATCCATTGGGGTCTGAGGACCACTGAACTCAACCTAAAATTTCGTAGAAACAAGAAAGGGGGGTTCATCAAAAGCGTGGCAAGACGTGGGTATGTATGTGGACTTTTGCTTTGTCTTTCTGCTGCTACATATCGACCATGCCTAGCTACTACTTGAGAACGCTACTAACGTGTTGATTAAATTTGAGCGTCAAACCGTGGAAATAGAACCGTGTAGGAGCTCTCTAGCTCTTGAATTCCGTGGTGGTTTTTCAGCTGGAAGGAGACGGAGACGATGTTAGAGATTGGGGGAAGTTGAAGGTTAGGAAAGCAGAAGATTGTTTCCTTTCCCTCGTATACCTAGTTTGAAGACACCCGAACACAATGGCACTAGCGCATCCTGAAAGGATAATAATAGCAACGTGTGAGCAACTCCTCAGTCCTTCGCGAAGCCAATTGATGCTACTGAGTAGGTGTGGGTGTATGTGTGTGTGCCTTCTGCCGGGAAGACTGTGTCGGTACCAGATAACCTGATCCCGGAGCTCCGGTTGCATTGCGACTTGTCGACCGGAGTGATACACCCGAGAGGTTGTGCGCTTTCTCCACCTTTCCAAAGTGAGGGGTACGGTAATAAAATATACAATGACAACACACAAATACACGAAGCTAGTTCACTTTCCATCCGTTGTCGTCGTCGTTGTCGAATGTTGACAAAGTTGAAAAAACTGTATTCCAAAGTTTTCTTGGAAATATTTCTGCGGGTCTCAAAGACATTTTCGTCACTTCAACTGTACGAACAGGAGCATGCCAAAGCAAGCACCCGTGAAGCACAAAGGAACCAACCGAGCAAACTGAGCCCCGGAATTGGGTGGCATGAAGTATTGATATTATATCACTTCCAGTGCCAGTTTTCTCGCCCTTTGCTGTGCTGATGAGATTATCGACTTGGCATGGTCATGGTTTTGCCAGAAAGATCGATGCCAGAAGAAAAAAACCAACTTAGAAAGATAGGGAAAGAACGCCTAAATATCGGGTCGTAAAAATCATCACATGAACACACAAAGAACCATGGAAAGCACTGAGCCGTACGACGACGTCCCAGTTTTGGACGAACGAGCTGCTCATTAGTTATCTGGATTCCCCATCATCTCTCTGGATTGCCTCCAGCCAGGGTTATACGAAATGCTTCGGAAATCCGTTAAATTGATAAATTTTAGGCTTGCGCTAAATGACTTGCATAATGATTTTCTCTTTGAAATTTTTCAAATTGGTTTTATGTTTTATCTTCAAAAACTAACCATACTAATCTAACCATCAAATCTTTTCACTTTAATTTCAATAAGCTTAAACGCCAGAGCATTACTAGCACAATGTACGATTCAGCTTCTGGAAAAAAGTGATACAATAATCTCTAGTAGACTTTCTTATGTGTGGCAGCAGCCAGCACTCTTATCACTTCCCAAGCTTCATTGTCGTTAAGCCGAATAACCGCACCATGAGATTAGTGTCCGGTCTTTCCATCGTTCATGGGTTGTTTCGGGTATCAGGAGAAAGCAATATGGCAGCAGACTGTCCGAAGCTGGGATGTGAAATAAAACACATCCCCAGTATGGTTTGTACCTACTCTTGTTAGATATATGGATGGTGGTAGATATCTACTATCGTCAGTCAGCATCTTGACTTGCTGGCTTTGATCCGTTTCTAAAGAGGAAAGATTTTCTTGGTGTTTCAAGATTTAAGAACCTAACTAAAGATGTTTTCATGAAATGAGATAAGTTAGGTTAACTTTAAAATCAACAACAGATGTTATTCCTATTGCTATTTTGTGTTTGGTGCTCACCGTTGGTAAACCACAACGGGCTCGTTGGTCTAGGGGTATGATTTTCGCTTAGGGTGCGAGAGGTCCCGGGTTCAAATCCCGGACGAGCCCACCGGATATTTTTTGTTGCTCTATGCATCTTGTGACAAAAGTTGCGTTTCTCGTAAACAAACTGTTTTGACCCTGTTGTGTATACAAATACCGCTAATTGATTGAAATCACATTCGAATGACATAGACTTTTTTAGAGTTGTTGATTAAAATGTGGAATAAGGTTTGTAATACGCGCTTTCATTTCAGATGTTTCTTGAAGATTTCTTTTTTAATTTTTGTGAGTTTATGGTTAAGTTACATAACGAGATTTTTTTTTATTGTCTGACGGGTTTGCGCCGGGGGTCTTAAAATCTTCCCCAGAATTAAAAATTCCATTCATTTTTAAGACTTTAAAACAAATGTATTTTTTCAGATTTCTAACATTTTAACTTTTCGAGTAAGATTTGGTTAGTTTTTTTTTGTAAATAATTACATTTTACCAAATTTTCAAACAAAATATCCGTGTTTGCCAATCCATCATTTTCACCGGAAGGCTAAATCAAATCAAACAATCAGAAGAAGCTGGTTCAAAATCTGCGCTTTCTAGACACATCCGTTTTTTCCCAGGAAGGCCAAATCAAAACAAACAATCAGCGGTAGCTGCAGCAGCATCCTTAATAATTTGCGCTTGCTAAGCCAATCCGTCTTTTTCAATCAGAAGGCCATAAAAAAACGAACACCAGCAGCAGCCTAGAAAATCTGCGCTCCCTAAGCCAATCCGTCGTTTTCCACCGGAAGGCCAAATCAAATCAAACAATCAGCAGTAGCAGCTTTAACAATCTTTACTTACTAACCAGGGCTTTGCTTTCAACTGTTAGGCCAAATCAAAACAAACAATCAGTAGCAGCCTTGAAAATTTGCGCTTCCTAAGCCAATCCGTCTTTTTCCAGTCTCTCCGCCTTATTTACCGGGGGAATAATTAGCAGTGATTTTTGATATGATTTATGTTCTAGAGTTATGTTCTAGAAACAGTAATATTGCACATTTTTTTTTTTTTTTATTTGATGTCTTTGACTATGTTGTCATACAGACCATGAGTATCTTAAATTAGGTTATATAGTTGGCTTAAAATTAGGTTACATCACGAATCAAACATTTAAATTTTGCTTTGGATACATTGAAGTCGAACAAATAAGAAACATCATTAAACACTAGGCAGCATCGTTGGAGTGGATGATTTTATCCGAATACTGTCCTGCTTCTTGGTAGCCAGAAAAGAGTCTGGTAACGAAGTTGTCGAGTTGGAGCGTGTAGGTTCAAAGAGTAAAGCAGTTGCGGACAATCAATAGCATTCGTAATGATGTCATAGACAAACATTCGTTGTAGATAAATTCTCCTTCGGCTCAGCGACGTCAACGATAATAGACCACATCTATCGGAGTACGGTGGCAATCGAACGGGATCTCGCCAAGGCAGATGACGCAATGCGAAACGAAGAAATCTTTTCTGGACCCTCTCAATTCTGTCTATGTGAACGGAATGATAAGGTGTCCAAACTGGTGCGGCGTATTCCAAGACACTGCGTACGAGCGAGCAGAACACAGTCTTTAGAGCATAAGGGTCTTTAAAACTCGAAGTATTTCTGCGCAGGAAACCGAACAAAGCGAAAGCCTTTGCTGTAGTTGTTGCCATATGCTGAGCGAAAGAGAGTTTTTGATCGAATGTTACTCCAAGATCTTTTATCACGGTTGTTCTTTCTAGTGTAGTGTCGCGGAACGAGTAGTCGAAGGTAACTGAAGCTCTGGTTCTAAAAAAGCTTATGCATTTACACTTTTCAGCATTCACTTTCATTCCATTTGTTTCACACCAGAGCAATAACCTTTCTATATCCTCTTGAAGCGCTGCGCAATCCACAATTGAATCGATTACTCTGTAGAATTTCAGGTCATCAGCATATAGAAGCTTAGACGACTTAAGACAGGTTGCCAAGTCATTTACAAAAAGCACAAAGATAAGCGGGCCTAAATGACTTCCTTGTGGGACTCCAGACGGCATATCGAACACTGAGGAATGTGTTCCACGGATGTTTATGAATCCTTGGCGATTTATCAGGTACGAGTGCAGCCACCTGGTTGCCCATGTAGGAAAACCATAGCGCTCTAGTTTCATCACTGCAATGCTGTGGGGTACTGTGTCGAAGGCCTTGGCGAAGTCGATATATACTGAATCCACTTGAAGTTTTTTGTCGGTTGCGGTGTGTAATTCATTAACATAACACATCAGGTTTGTCACAGTCGATCTTTTCTTCACGAAACCGTGCTGGAATTCGGTAATTATCGGAGTAGCTGCAGAATAAAACCTTTCATATATCAAAACTTCAAGAACTTTGGAAAAACAGCAAAGAATTGATATTGGTCGGTAGTTCTCAACACGGTGAGCGTTTCCAGACTTATGAATTGGAGATATTGCAGCCATTTTCCAAAAGCTTGGAAAAACACATTCAGAAATCGATCGGTTAAATATCATACTGAGCGGTGTGGCAAGAGAAGCAGCGAGTTTTGATGCCAACGACGATGGAATTCCATCCGGACCGGGCCCTTTCGACGGGTCTAGGTTACTTAAAACATTGAAAATCTCCTGGGCAGTTAAATTAGGCTGTGGCAGTCTAATGTCATAGTTTGGTAGAGCATCAAAGTAGATATCAGAACAGTTTGGAGATTGAAAACTATACACGCTGCTAAAGAACTCGGCATACAAATCAGCGGACTCTTTAACAGTTTCCGACGTGCGGTCACGAAACGATACAGACGACGGTACGGTGTTGGTAAGACGGCGACTTTTAACATATCTCCAGAATATAGAAGGATCTTGTTTTACGTTGCGTTCAATTTTTAAGATGTATAGTTCAAAGGCGGTATTACGAAGAGCTTCATAGTCGGCTTCTAGTCTCGATAAGTAGGCTTTGGTTTGATCCGTCTTATCTTGGAAGTAGCGTTTTCGCGCTTTACGAACTAAATTACGGCTTCTTCTTAGCTCGGAGTTCCACCAAGGGAGCTTATAAGGCTGATGACGGTTGAATCTTCTAGGTGGCGTGTGTTGGCGTAATGTATCCCAGAGACGTTCGTAGAATGCCGATACTGCTGCATCGACAGATAAGTTTATAAAAGCTGATTGCCAGTCAATCTCTCCTATTGCTTCTTCAACACGCTCGATGTCACAATTCCCAAAGTTCAGATTATGTCCGAGGGCGCTGCTGGTGTACATACGCTCGTCGCAAGTATATTCGAGAAGTAAAACAGAAGGATGGTGATGTCGGTCAGTTTTTAAAATTGGATTCGGTGGGTGTATTATTTCAGCTTTTTCGGGTCTGTTTACAAAGATTAGATCCAGCATTCTACCGCTAGTATTAACGAGTGAGCACATTTGCGACAGCCCGGAGGCTATTGTTGATTCGATGACAGCGAGCTCCTGCTCAGTGGAAGCATTCACTGGCAGGAACCCATTTGAATCCTCGTCAAAATTCCATTGCAAATTTGGCAAGTTGTAATCTCCAGCTACAGCAATAATGTCTTGACTAGCGGCGATATTCATAATATAGTCGAGAGCAGTCATGTGAGATACGTACAGAGCAGTTTCGCTGTTAGGTCTCAAGTACACACAACACAAGTAGACATAGTGACATTGATTTTTGAGTCGAACAACAACTTGTTCAAGACGATCACAATCAGGTACTGTGACAGAGGTTGCATCGATGCCGTGTCGTACAGCTATCAATACGCCTCCGCCACGTCCAAAATGACTAGTACTGGAGTTTCTATCACAGCGGTAAATATTATGGGTCGAGGCCAATTCGGAGTTGGCTATATCGTCTTTCAACCACGTCTCTGTTACCATGACGATGTCATATTCGCATGAAGACAAAGCTAATGAGAAATCGTTGGTTTTGGTGCGCATACCACCTGCGTTTTGGTAGTACACAGTTAGCTGCTGGGATTTTTGATTCGGCGCAGTATTACAGTTGTGTGAAGAGGGGCAAATCGATGTTGTGGACGGAGCTGGTGGTGGAAATTGAGATGTGGTTGCGGGTCGAATTTCGTGATATTGTAGATTATCGTCAATGATTGGACCAATTAAATTGGAGTTGCGAAAGGAGTCGGCTGTTTTGGGTTGAACTCTAAACGAGGCAGCTTCGGGTTGGGAAAAAAAGGTTCGGAGGTATTATCGACAAACTGGCGAAAGCGTATGCCAGCAGGCCATGTATCTGACGACAACGCTTTATCTTTCAACTCCAGTGAGAGGCCAACTTTAAACGATACAAATGTTAGAGTGCTGACTTCTCTACCCTTGGGGATCAATTTTTTTAGCTGAACCTCGTCAGTGCCAAGCTGAGAACGCACCAGTTGTGAGACACTTTCCTCAGTTGCGGTTGGTACTATACCGGAGAGATACAACCAGAATGAAGGTGTCGTGGACATACTGTTTTGTGTTGCGATTTCACTATTAGCTGCACTAGTGCCTACAGCACACAGTAGTTTGGGTTGACGCGAAGTGATGCTATCAATAAACGGGGGTTTTTCGCGGCGCCGTTTAAGATGAGCTGAAGAAGCAGTGGCAGATCTCATGGAGGATCCATTTCTCGGAGGTAGAACTGGAGTGGCACAAACGTTTACAGGAATTGGGTTTGCTCGTAGATCATTTCGAACCTCCTGCAAAATGCTATCGCGAATCTCAGTCCTTAGAGAATCCTTCAGAGAGTCGATTAATGTGTTGTTAGCAGTGTTGGTTGATACCAAAGCATTAGAGAAACGAGCTTTCGATATCATGATTTTACAACCGTTGCACATCCACACTAAGTGACCATTTTTACGTAAATCTGCTCTGGAATTTTCATGTATTCCTGAACATTTTAGACAGACGACAAGCGAACAGAAAACTCCACATTTTACAAATTCGCCGTCAAATGTTGTTGCACACTTTTCGCAGAGATTCGCCATTGTGAAAAAGTATAGCTTAAATATCAGTTACCAGATCTGGCGTCCAGATGGCGTTGCTGTGAATCGCGCGTAGCCACTGCGTACGGTCGCTGTTGTTTGACACTTCGGCGTAGCCTGTGCTTACGTTCGGATAAATATGACGTTACCTTGTTATTGTTATGGGCAGCAAATCCACGAAGGCGCGAGCGGGACCAAAGTACAGTAGCAACTCTGAGCGGGACGGAAGATGTTTGTTGTGGTTTCGGTTGTTCGGCGGTCCGTACGAATAAAAACAACAGAAAGAACCAGTTTCTTTATTGATCCGAATTGCAGTGAACAGATTTTGTGCGGTTTTTGGTAGCAGTAAATTTATGCGGTGCGGCAGCGGATTTAAAAGCGGGAGGAGCGTGGTAGACGGTTCGTTGGAGGCAGCAGCTTGGGCGGTTCGGTTGCGGAAGGTGAGGTGCGAGGTGGGAGAGTTAAATGGTGGACGGGCGCTCAATCGACCACTTCAAGCAGCTATCGAAATTGTGAGTATTTCGTACCTTTCCGAGGGAGCAGGAGCTGGTCGGTATTTGTGCGGGTTCGTGCGGTTTCGGTTTGCTGGGTGGTGCAGGAATCGGAACGGTTAGAATCGGATTTCAGCCAGAAAAATGTTTAAAATCAGAGCGGTTAAAGCAGGTAAGTAATAACAAACACAGTGTTGCTAGATTTTTGATGAATATATTGTAGGTAAATTTTGAAGCTTAAACGAAATATATTAAATTTTTGATGTAAATTTATGTCAAATTGGAAGCACAAAACTGGAGCAACACATTTGATTTCTCCGACTGAAGATAAGTTTCGTTCTGTATAAATTCGCCCATCGTCAAATCACCACACTTAAGTAAATGGTAATTTTCCCGAAACTATTTCGTTACTAACGGATTCAGATTTGCGAAATAATGTACTTCTGCCATCAAAACAAAATATTTCAGTAAATTTTTTTCTTAGGTACTCATATCTTTCACAATCGAATTGCGCTTTCTTCGCATTGTTACATCGTTCTAATTATGAATTTCAATCGAGAACTAGTAGGTATTTACTTTCTCGACATCATTTTTAGCAAGTTGTGTATATATAGAAGGTGTAACGATATGAGAAACTCCCGATTCAGCCATTTTGATTTGGCTACTATGGAGTTCGTGGAATTTGTTTACCAACAAAGCTCGAACAAATTTTCCGATGTTTACAAACAAACTCACTGAACCTCACCGCGCTCTCCTAGCCTACTTTCTGACAAAGTCAGAGAACCTTGTGATCTAATAACCTTGATTTTTTGTAACCCGCAAAAATATTCATAGGGAAAAGTGGGGTAAAACGTACACTTTCAGTATTCCGAAAATTTCAACGTTTGGCACAAATTTAATGATGGGAATATGTTCGCCTAGCTGTAAACATATTTTCGAGAATCTTTGTTTATTGATAATAAGCAAGGTCTCAGAATAGTAAACAAAACAAATAAAAACTTTGAGGATCCACCATTTGATGTATTTTCCTCTACTTCCTAATAAAATGGTTCACAACTCGCAACATTTTCAGAAATTTCAACCGTTTCTCCAGGTGCAATGTTAATAAGGCAAACCAATTGAGGAAAGTCAACTCATTTCGGTCGAAGAGCTAGAGCAACGTTTTGAAAAAAAGATTTTAAGGCGGGTGTAAAACGAACACTTCAAGGTTGGGTAAAACCGCAGACACCAGATACCCAGACTGACCACTGAAGGCTGATTTTGGCGCTTGTTCCGCAGCGCTATCTACGGGTTATCGTGAAACTAACGGCCACATACACAAAAGGAAAAATCTCGATATATCACACACACATCTGCATTGTGCTATTTGTTTTTCTACATCTAGCGATGAACACGGTCGTTTTTGATTACCTACTTTTGATAGAAAAAAATAATACGATATATTTCGAAAACCACTAAAGAACCGTTTTTGAATTGGAGCGCATTAACCAAATGTGGTTAGAATTCAACCATAAAGCTTCTAAAAAATACATCGACTTCGACAGAAATGAAAATTGAATGAAAACTTGAGTTTTTTTGCTCCACTTCCTTATTGCGTTGTGGTTGAAAAATAACCATTTTATGACATCTTTGGCTTCATTTGTGAAAATCACTTTCAACTGCAAGATTTCGTTAACCCCGAAACCTCCGTCAAGGGTAAGTTCAAGTTTCCCGAGTAGAAAAATATAGTGGCAAACCCAATTATTTGTAAATAGTTATAAAACGATCTAGGACTTGTTGAGAAAACGACAAATGACATCGTAAAACATTCCACTGATTGTATAATGCAAAACTACAGTATATTGAATGTGGCTATAAATTATATTACTGTTTAGAACTGTTAAATCAGTTGAATGGACGAGATTCTTACAAAACTTTACCTGGCCGAAATGCCGCATTTATAGAGGTTTACAAAAACTGAATAAAACAAAAGTAGAGGTGATATTAACAAAATTTGTAAAGCAATGTTTTGTTAACAGAAGAAGCTTAATGAAAATCGCAACAACGAAATATACCATACCACCATACCACCATCTACAACAAAAACCGGTGTCAGATTTTTATTTACTTTTTTCTCCAATAAATCCTAAAACTTCCCTTTCTATGAAAAATTTAGTCACATTCAAGAAACGTCTTCTTTTCAAAATATCTAACTAAACTTGGATATCGTACTAGCCCTTTTACCGCCCACTTGAAGAGGCAGTTGTGGAAAAAATATTTTTGGCTTCGAGATGATGCCTTTTTCGCAAATTTAGTACAATTTCTAACAAAGTGCGTTGGTTGACATAATGATGATTCCTGACAAACAATCTCAATTATCCGAGTCTGTTTAGTAAGAATAGCTTAGCTTTTTCTGTTCTGTTGTTAAGTTATTTTCTCATTATTATTTTTTAGGTAAATTTCGAACCATTTTTTGAATATCGTACGAGTAATTGATTCTATCCATGGGTAAAATAAAACAAACGTGAACTCGTCACATAAAAATCAAAACATTAAATGAATTCACTCACACAGCCATACGATATTTGACATTGCATAAAACGACAAGAAAATATAAATGACTTTTATTTGCATCAAGATAGCACTGTTCTTTTACCATTCAAAATTCGTTTTGGTGGTGTGGAAAAGCATTGAAATCGATATCTTAGTTTAGTTTCAGCGAAGTTGTTTCTTATTTACTGGGCATCGGTTAAGGAACATTAAAATTACCCTTATTCAAAATTATACTTTTTGAAGAAGGGATTCATTTATTAAACTAATTACTTTCGAAATATGGTTTTAACAAAACTTTGAATCAAAGAATTTGGTTGAATGTCAAAGTTGAAAACATTTCGGAAGCAAAGAGAAATGGATTTGAAACATACATTTTGAAATATTCCAAATTCAGTGCAGTTTTTTAACAATTTTTTTTTCGAATAAAAGATGGGGAAAAAAGTCTTAAAGCATGATCGCTTTTAAGGTTAATTTTCCAGTCCAGTACAGAATTATGCCAAAATATCGCGTGAGCTTTCATTACGTCGTATGAAAAAAAAATGTAAACAAACAGTTTTATAACAAAAAAAACAAAAATTGACTTAAACTAGTAGCAATTTCTTTCCATTTAGAATATTTGTAGCCTGGACAACATATTCTATATGTGAAATACAAATTTTAAAGTTGTTTTGATAACTTTTGAAGCAATTTTCGGTGAATTTTCAAGATGTTTCATACGGCGTAATGAAACCTCACGCGAGATGGTCATTACAGTTGTTTTCTGACATTTCTCACGCACATTTGAGCAGGGAAAAATACCCGGTCGACAGACACGGTCGTTTCTGGGGTTATTTTTCCAAAAATTATAAGTTTTAGTGAACTACCAGCATTATATCACGAACACTTCCAGCGGCAATTAGGATTGAAGATCTTATCAATACATTCATCACATTTAAATATTATTCAATATATGTCAATAACTTATTTCACTCCTCAAACCTTTTTTTTTTGCCAGGAATTTACCACATCGTGGCATTCTTCCCTACGACTCCTCAAACCTATCTAGGTACGAGCCAAAAAACAGTTAAGATAAATTAGAATTCAAGTTTTTCAAGGAGTTATGTATAGTTTGTCTATTTGGTCGCAGTCAACTTTTCATATTAAGACAAACACTTCCGAATTATTTATAATAGACATTATAATTTTCATACTGTTACTCAGACGGATAAATTAATTTTGAAATCAAAACTGAATCGCAAAATTGATTGGCTCTGAACTAAGGACCGCTATAACGTTGCGTTTGTTTTTTTCCATCACAATCGATCAACAGTCATTGTTTGTATAACATTCATCTCTTATTATGATACAGTAAATTAAAGTAAACGAAATTAAACGAAATTAAAGTAAATCAAATGTTAATTACATTGAAGACAAAAACGATAATGAAAATATTTGAGATAGAATTTCAAATACTGATAGGTGATTCAATCAAGACGGTTTTCATTTGGCTTGTTAATTATCAAGTGCAATTTTTTTTCTTGGTGAAGCACAGTAGTTTCACGATGCCCCGTCAGATGGCGTATGATTCTGGGCGACATGTAGTTGTATGGATTCAAGCGCCACTGATCAGTCTGGGTATCTGGTGTCTGCGGTAAAACGGAAACACAATTTTCTCCAGGTTTTTCAAAATTTTCATCAGTTTGATTCTTCATACGCCTCCAGTCGGTCGAAAAGAACTCAGCATCCCAAACGGGCCATAAATATGGTAAATCTGGGTCCTCGGTGGAGACAGCGCCAATAAACTGCGGAATTCCGAAAACCACAATTTTTCACTTCTGGGCCTGGACCAGTTGGTTCCAATATGGTTTAAAAACGTTCTCAAATACTTTATTCACAAAAATATGTACTTTTACAGCAATCTAAGATGTATGTATGTTATAAACATCATTCCGTGTCCAAAAAATTATGTAAGCTGTACTTGAAAGGCTGTTTCGTTAAACACCCATTATTTATAGGAATTTTTTATTGTAGAAACTCTTTCACATGTATATATTTCCAACCAATGAGTTCTACTGATCCTAGTTTTTTAAACATATTTTCTTTCCCTTCGTGGTGGGGTAATATTGCATTAGCGAAACAGCACTGAAGCATTTAACGTGGGTTATTTCAGCTTCAGGTGAGCCCTTCTCTTGTTGTCGAGACGTTTTGAGCAGCAATCTTCAAGATGGAAAAACAGCTCTCATCCCCGCAGCCATAAGTTGCCCACTTTCACCGAAGTCCAAGCCAAAGTCTGCATTTTCCGCTCTACCCAAAGTTGAACAATTTTTCCTTCTTTTCAACCTTACACAAAAACCCTGGCGGATGCAAATCAAATCATGCTGGTTCTGACAGGATATGGGCCCCCGGGAAAAGAAATCACCCACATTATCCCACTTCTGTTGCTGCTCTTGCCTTGCCTTGCAAGAAGATGAATTCCGTCGCAGAATCCCATTTATTTTGCCGAATATAGGTTTGCGGGAGTATCCTGTTGTGTTTTTCTTCTTGCTTCTTGTTGTTTATGTTGGCGTGGCGTGGCTCAGGGCCTGAGTGTTCCCGGGCTAGACCCTTGCCCACCCCCTAAGCCCAAATTTCCTTTGCTTTTTCTTCTTTCCTTAGTAACGAACGACCAAATCGTCTGTCTCTCTCGCCCCAACCAGCTTTCCCGCCATTTATTGTCTTTTCGTCATCGTCGCAGGATTGCCATTCAAAGTTTCCAAAGAACAACACAGTTTTCAATTAGGGATTTACCTTGTTCTTTTGGGCAAAGATTTTTTCTTTTTATATTTCGTTTTAAAAAATGCAGCGGGGGCTCGGGATAAATATGTGATCCTCAGGTCCCGAAACAAAAAAAAAAAACAAAACAACCGAGAGGTTTGTGGCTAACCGCAAAGGCCCGTTTTACCCCCAGGGGCCAACGACAACGACGACGACGGAGACGTTTATGTTGCGGCCATACGTCAACATCTTCCGCACCAGGAGAAGTTTCGAGGTGGGCTATTTTTTTCCTGCTGAGCTGTTGAAGAAATCCATTTTCTTCGAGGGAGCAAAAAAAATTATGTTGCTGCCTCAAACGACTGCAGCTTTCTGCAAACTGGGCTGTCAATTTGAACACGTTTGTCACAGTGAAACGAGGAAATATTTTCATTAAATCAGATGTGCTGTATGTAGTGGAGAGAACCTTATTGCAGTTCATTTTTGAAAATGCTGTATAAGTAGCTAAGGTATTCAGGTCATGATACGAAAAAGTGTATTCGAAAAAAAATGCAACACTTTGTTTTGTAATTAACTTTTGAATGCATGGAAGGGCAATGAAAATGGAAATAAATGAACATTTCAGTTAAACTACCTTGTTATGTCCGATGAAGGAGTGCATCGAGTGTTTTTGGGCGTCAAGTGTGCCATCTATAATGCATATTGTGAACCACTTCTTTTAAAAATCATTTGTAATCAGTTATGGCAAATTTATCACATTGTCATCGTTCGGCACGAAAACCACATCGTTCACTTTTTTTTTATCACTATCCAGATCAAAATATTTTGTGCACGATTTGACCACCTAATTATGTTTATTTTTCTAGTGAGCTACTTTTTTACCTTGTAGACTTCACGTCAGACCTGTGTATAAGTCAGCAGAATGAACCAAACAGAAAAATTAACCCTTTTCATCACGAAAATTTTGGATTGCGCTTTTTTAAACCTTTGACATTCCTTTAACATTTATAGAATGAATCATCAACTTGTAACCGTCGTTACAAAGTCCTTAGGTAATTTTTCCATTTTGTTTTAATTGTTGTTTCGAACTGTTGTTTTTCTATTTGTTAATTTAGTTAGGATTAGGAAAATTTTAAATAAATGTTTAGAAGATAGGGTTTAACAAATACAATAATTGTTAGTTTTAAGTTGGGCGTGTGGCATCTTCGTCAACAAGTCTGCATCCAAGACTGGTTGCAAGGTCGAATGCATGTAGGCAGGCTTCGGACGGATCCCGAGGCGCGACTCAAAAGAGGCAGAGCAGTACCACTCAAAGAGGAGGAACTCCCAAACTCCTGGCAGTTGAAAATAACTCTCTCTCGCTACTCCTACCGCCAGAATCGCCGAGAGCGCCAGTCACTCTTTGCTCCCTCAGAGGCTCAGCGCTCCTCCCAAAGAGGCCTCCCTGGGAGGAATCACTTTGCGTGTGACGATTCAGAATTGCGTTCAAGTTCAGTACATATTTGATTGCTTCAAGTAGCTCACAGCTACTGGCTGGCTGATGGGGTGGCTGTGCGGCGATGTAAGCACAACAAATTTTAGACTATTTTTGAATCTTAAAAAAGTTTACATTATTACTCTTAGTTCCATTCAATGTTCATGTAAAACGTTTGTCGCAATTTAGGCTTTCAGATAATATATATTACAAAGAAATCGGCCGGTGGCGAAAGAAGTACCGTCCACTGAGGCAGCATGCACACTTTTCAACTTAAATGACTTCTAAAAACTTAACGTTTACAGATAATTATTCTACTTGTACATCAATAGTTTTAAATTTGATGGGACATCAAATTAACCTAGAGTAGTCAGAAAAATTATTAGTTTCCCCAGTTATTTTTAAATTTACAAAGCATGCGATTTTCATCCTACTTAAAAAGGGGTTGATTGCAACAAACTTTGTTTTTAATGAAAAATCAAATGAAAACGTTTGAAAATTTAGTTTTAGATATATTTGTGATGAAATAACGCATAAAGCACCTGTTTGGAGTCTATTTGGTTTCACTCACTCGGACTACTCAGCCACCAAATGATTTTGGAAGATGTTCCACCAAGGTAGTAAACGGTTCGTGGTGGGTTAGCGATGGCACAGATTGGAACCATCAGATCCCATCCTACAACGAGAGCATGCAGAAAAAGCAATACTTCTCACCGCGGCAGTTAGTGGATGGAGAGTATCACCTTCGTCATCATCAGCAATGATCACTGATTGGAGTTATCAATGACGCTGTGGGCTCTCAAGGCTCTTGATAGGGAGAATTTCGAAACACGGGAGCTAGCGCCGATGGGAGTTGTGAGTGGCCAAATGGGGGTGCAGGAGTAAGCTTAGGTTCTGAGTTAGTCCTCGTTTGTTCACGAATCAGTACGGTACATTAGGTCAGGTTTTAGGCTACAGTTTAGTAATACAATTTTTATAATTAAACCCAAGTACTTAGTTTCATTAAACGTTTGTTTTTCTTAACCCGGTTATTGTTTTTTGGTTCGAGAGTTAGAATTAAGAATAAAATTCATAAACGGAATAAACGATTGTTTTGTGTATCGAAGTTTGGCGCCAAATTCTACTTCTTTCCAACCAAGTGTTGGGATCGTGCAAACGAGCAGAAGGAATCGAAGGAGAAATCCAGGGTTAATCCGGCCACATCCCAACAGCACCAATTGTAGTAATTTTGATTTTGTTCGAAAAAATTTTGTCAAAAATTATTTTAAAGAAAAAGCATAAAGGTGTTGCATACATTTAGGGGTAAAAATTACTAAAAATCAACTAGCTTAAATCATAAAAGTTCATGTTATCTTAGATGAAATTTTGAAATTAACAGACGTGTGATGCAAAACAATCATGTCCAAAATAATTTAAAAAAAGGCATGAAGGTGCTGCATACATTTAGGGGCAAAAAAAATACAAAAATCAAATAGCTTTAACCATAAAAGTTCATGTTATGATTGATGAAATTTTGAAAAAAAAAAAAACAAACGTGTGATGCCAAAAATAATTTAAATGGAGAGGCATAAAGATGCTGTATACATTTAGGGGTAAAAATACTAAAAATCAACTAGCTTAAATCATAAAAGTTCATGATATAATAGATAAAATTGTGAAATTAACAAACGCGTGATGCAAAACAATCATATCCCAGCATATGGAATCGAGAATTTAGAAATTTAGTAATTTTTCAAAACATGTTTTCACACCAACAGTGTTTGTATGGGAAAATAAAAACAGTATAAAGTTTGATATCATTAAGCCCATCTGTCAAACTGGGTAAAGCTTTTTACAGTATCGAAAAATGTAAAAATTTCTACATCTTTTGCTCAATTTTTTTCAAATTTTCTATGAGAATGAAAAACTATAAAAATCTATCTCACGATGTAAGAAACTTAGATATCATCATTTTGTTATCATTTAATGATTACTTCATTACATTACATTTAAATAAAAATTGGAAAAGTGTTGTGGTATACAAATGAAGCATCTAACCCTGCTGTTGCATTATGCCCCGTTTAAAGGTTATTGATGAAAAAAAGCTTCTCGAACAAAATATCTCAAACTTTTTTACAAACGAATCTTCTTTGCATGTAAACTTCACGTAACAATCTGCTTATTTTGGCCACTCTACTTAACAAACCAATCAGCGAGAACACGTCCTAGCTCTTGCTATTCATATTAAATCATTTCCAAATGACACCGCCGGCGCAAACCAAAACAAACGAACACGGGCCAGTCAGATTTCCAGCACATAACGTTTGCCTCATTCGTTCTCCTAGGGAGCTACTCCCGTAGAGCGCTCTTTTCTCCTTTCAGAGTAGAGTGAGAGGTAAAAAAAACTCCTTAGGAGCATTGCATCTTCGAGGCAAATGGTCACTCTTTCTCATTCCATCTTGCCGCTGAAAGAGTGGGAGCGAATTTGAGCTCCGTGGGTGTTTGCTCTCAAATGAATCCGAAGCCTGCATGTAGGTTGCATGCAAGGTGCAATAACTCGCCTAATATTTTTGAAAGGAGAAGGTGGAGGAAAGGAGTGAAGGATCGCGCCAAAAAGGGTCTTTGACTCTGGGCTTTTTTCTTCCGGCGTTCGTGCGAGTCAGGTGTGTTCCCCAATAGCCAAGAAATTTGGAAAACCAGTGTGTTTTGTTCTTGTGCCATCCCGTTTTGTGTTGAGGAATCCCTTCGTACGATTCGGCCTAGATTACCTGACGGTAGTCTACGTCTTACCGTAAAAGATTTCGGCCTCTGGTTCAGGTAAGAACCATAATCGCAAAGGAGGCCTATCTCTCGGGACTTCGAGAGATTCTCGAAGTCTCTAATTCTCAAGGAGAGCCCTTCTCAGCGCGGCCAATACGGCCTTGCCGTGGTCCGCTGATCCCCGTCAACGAAGGAAGACGCCGTATCCAACCCGTTCGTCAACGCCAGACGAACTGCCACCATTTTGGCAAATTGGTCAGGACACCAGTTCCCGTTTCTGATCCGCCATTGTCGAATCCAACACCCCGGTAAAGGTAACCAGTGAGCGCTCACCAAAGCAGTCATCGAGCATCCGGTACGTACCGCAACGGTCATCGACGACCGTCCAACCCACACCCTACACTAACACACCACACAGTAGCGTGCTTAATAAAGCTTAAAATTCGAAAACCAAAGTTTAGATAGTAGTTTTTCTTGTTTTTAAATAAAAGTAATTTCTCGTCCAAGTTTTTAATTTGTTAATTGTTTTGGTTGTAGAAAATCCACAGTTTGTTCCCTTAGTTTTTGTCCGCGTTCACCTCCGATTACCCAGCCGTAGGCCGACCCTGAGATTAGTCAAAGGGTCTTCTGCGACTGAGTTAGTATTATCCGGGAGTTGCTGGCCTACAGTCTCAAACTCTTTAATTCAAATTTTGGTTCACTTGTTGATTTTCAAAGTTTTCATTCACGATTTACCATAAGAAGTTTGTTCGAATAGTTGATTTCCAGTGGTTTTGGGGTGTTCCACTTAGAATATCCTTAATTGTTCATGATCCTGCCCAAAAATGTAGATCAATGAGTTTCTTTATTGAACGATATCTCAAAAACCACTTGAGATACATCACAAAAATTTGCACATGTAAAATTTTTTATACTTGGTAGTTTCACTGAAAATTTCATCAATTTCTATCCACATGTTCAAAAGTTATTTGCAATGCATTGCAGTTGTTGCATTGTTTTTCGAATACACTCCTTCAAACAGGGAGAACGGAGTCTTGAGATTGTAGGAAGTAAAGCTGTAGTACTTTTGATTCATTTTTAAATAAAGTTTATATTATTAAAACTTATATTGCATAATCGCGTTGAACCAATAAGTGAGCATTGGGACATTGAGTACAAGAACAGAAAAACGTATGCATGTCTTCTCAAGACTTAAAGCACTAGAAAATCAGGAAAAAAAATGTGAAAATATATCGAAGTTTGCACATTTTATGGCTTAGCACACCTATCGAATATCTACGAACTAGATTTTTCAATAATTATTGAAGTTTGCATTTAAAAATGCCAAATCTTAAAATTAAATTCACAAACTCGAAAAACATTTGTTGGACCCCCACCCCTGTAAGTCACAAATCATAACGCTACAACGCACCCCTTCTAAAAATTACGTAACGCTAGGAAGGAGTTTCGCTTCTGGATTTGCGCTGTACCAGCGCTTCCGCTTGGGGCTTGGCGTCACTTTCCAGTCCACTAGCTGATCCACCTGTGTTCAATCAAAAGGAATCCGAATGAACGTGTCGATCATTCGGATTCCTTTTGATTGAATTTTTGACTTTTTCAGCACAGTTCTTCTTTCGGAGGAAAATACTACAAACTTTAAAACCGTTTCAATTATGCCAGAGATTACTGATTTTAAATTGCCTTCAAATTGCTTCCCACCCGATATCTGGCAAAAAATTTTATGACATAGCATCAAAATAGCTGCGAACTTAAGGGAAAATCGTTAAGTTACGCTGAGAATATCTCCCCCTGCCCTTATAACTCAACTTTAACGCTTGTTTTGATCCCCCACTAAGTGCGTTAAACGCCGCCTAATTCGATTCAAACAAAATAAAACAATTTTGTAACGAATTTTACCCACCGTTAGTTATGTTTGTTCATTAGTTAATCATCACACGCCGAAAATAGTATAGTTTTTCCAACTATATTCCGCCTTTTTCCAACTATATTTCTGATTGATTTTCCACCAACTTTAAATCTGAAGATTTCAACTATATGTAGAATAGACTATCGGATTGATATTTTGAGTTCAATAATACACATACATAATAGATTCAACTACAGTTGTATGATTGATTTTATGCATTCAACTATAAATATAATATATTCAAATATAATCATATGATTGATGATGTGTATTAAACAACATATATTGTCAACTCAATTATACTGATATTGTTTATTTAACAGTAAATATAATAGATTTATTTATTTTTATGATTGATTTTGTGAGTTCAACTATATTCAGATATTGTAGTATTTTTATTTTGTTTTTATTTCAATTATGTTTCTGATCAATTTAATGGCATGTTGTTTGTTTTCTTTTCATTTCATATTCAAAAAAAATGTATACATTTAATTGAAAATTTACGACGTTCATTGGGCTGCCCGTTATGATAATCAAAATTACTTCAGCAGCAGGACGTTGCGCTCCGCTTAATCTCTACTGGTTTTAGGTTTTAGGTTTGTTTTTTAGCAGCTTCAAATCACTTCTAGGACCTTTTTCTATGTCAATTTCCTCCACAAATTGTTCTCGGCTTTAGCAGTCTGTATTTTAGGAACTCTGGGAAACGTTCCGGCGACACCCAACCAAGGTTGCCGAAAAAAATTCTGTGTTTTTGAGAAAAATAATTCTGACTTTCTGTGATTTTACCCAAAAATTCTGTGACAGATTTCTGTGATGCTATTTCCTTGAATTTCATAGAAAATTCACAACAAGTTAGGTGTTTTTTCACAATTTAGTTGGGCAAAATCAATTACCATTACAAATTTGATCATACTTTTCTAATTCAAAGTAAGAAATCTAAATTTGAAACAAGCCGAAAAAATATAATTTCGGAATTCAATTCAAAATTTAAAAATTCTGTGGAATCTGTGAAAATTTCAAAATTCTGTGTTCTGTGACACAGATTCTGTGATGAAAATTTGCTTAAAATTCTGTGAAATTACAGATTTTTCTGTGTTTTCGGCAACCTTGCACCCAACATCTTGCTGCAGCTGATAACTTGGCCGTTATGGAAATGGAAATCTTCCGGGAAACCCCCAATTGTTTTAAGCTTTGGGATAGGAACTTTCCCTTGATGGTCATCAAAAACTGGCTGCTTCCGACCTAGAAGCGGGAAAAATGATTAGTATTTGTATTAAACAAAAAAAAAACTGCCAAATTTAATAAATTTACCCGTCGAATTATTGTAAAGTTTGGCCATCTCCACTAACAGCCCTCGGAGCTGGGCTAGACGAAAATTCCAAAATTAAGTAGGCGTTCCGACAACACATGACTCCTCGCTCAACAAATGATTTGGCTGGTAGCTGACCGGAAATTTTCTGGGGAGCCGTCAGAAGTGCTGTTTTAAGACTTTGAATGAGCCAATTCGCCGATTAAGGACCTCAAAACTCGCTGCATCCGACGGAGAATAACCTTAATGCGGAGAAATATGATGATTTTCGCTCAAACAAACAAAATTCAATAAAGTTAAACAAATTTATCTGACGATTTTGCCATTTTTTTTTGTTTTTTTTTTCTGCAGCACAAACTTCACATGTATAGAACACTCAAATTGTGGTTTAAATTGAGCTTATCGAAGAATTTAATTATATCTAGATTTTGATTTGATTAGGTCTTATGAACCACATTGCATGTATCGAGAAAATCGCTGAAATTTTGAAACACGTTTTTAATTCTAGTATTTCAAATAACTCTAAGAGTTGTCTGGGAATTTTGTATGCGATTTGAAGTTATTTATGAAAATTTCAAGGAATTTATAAAATATCCGTTAGATTACAAAAACAAAAGCCAAATTGATGTAGATGGGTGTTTTACAACCTTTTGTAATCTTGATTTTATTGAATTTTTCGGTAAAAAATTACTTTATTTATAGGTTTTGTGCAACGATGTAGTATGCAATTTTGTTGCATACAAGCTTTCGTGCAATTTATTCCAATTTATTTGTTTTTTTTTTTTTCATTATTTTCTATATGGTATTTCAGAGCAAAATATTAAATTTTTCCGTACAAACCTCAAAGTTCAAATTTACTCATGTAAACGGTACTTAAAAATTCCGCAAAAAATCATGGATAAATTTTGGACAAAAACAAAGCTTTTAAGCGCTGATGTCGTCTAGTGGAAAGGCTGGCGCGAGTCTAGTAACCCAGGCGTACTGGGTTCGATTCCCTGTATCGGCAAGAAAAACTTTTGGGTTTGAATCCTATAAGTTGCCGGCAGGTAACATGCGTTTCATTGTATAAATAATTATATATTTCAGAGGGAATGCATCTGGGGTTAACCTGAAGAGACTATTGCAAACGGAGTGGATTGCCAACCATTGTAGGTCTCTGAAGGTTGGATGCCTTCCTTCGACGAACCATTGGCCGTGGAAGCCTGAGAAGCAATTCGAAGGCCAAGCCACACAGACATAGGCTGGACCTTGCTACCGATGGGGGGGACATATACTTACATAAAACAAAGCTTTTAAGACCCCAAAGACCGAGAAATTCAAAAATGACCCAAAATCGACTAAGTTTATTTAACATCTTTGGCATCGTTAGCTATAAATTTTTTTTAAATTTTCGTTCTCAAAAACTTGAATTGAGAGCTGTTTTCCTTTATAAGTAGTTTTCCTTTATTTATTACACCTTCGACTTTGACGTACAGATGTGTACTTTTAAACTTATTCTCAATCTAAAAGAACTTTTAGATTTAGATTTAAATTTTCGTTTCATTCATTCATTCATGTAACATAAGACTAGTCTTTTTAATCATTACAATTTGAGTTACAATTCTGATTTAGTTTCTGAGGTGTTTGATTGAGATAAAAAAAAAATTAACTTAAGTTTGAATTGAAAAAAAAACATAAGAAAATGTCATAAAAATGCCGATAATAGTTTTCTATGTTTTGTATGTTGTTCATCAAATGATCGTGAATTTTTCAACAAATGTAGCTTGATTTTAAAAGATTGTCGTTAAACATTATCAGCACTTCCATTCGTAATTACTGAAAGAAAGATTTCAGTATGAACATTTTAGTCACATTGCTTTGTTGGTGTGTTTTACTTTTCATAGAAGAAAAGATTTTAACAGACATGACACACAGGGTTAAACTAGATCCTTACTACTTAAGCAATGTTGACCACATAGTAACAAAACGAATCTTATCATGCGGGGGTGATTAGAACCAACGAAAAAAAAAATAATAACGGAGATCAGCACTTCCAAAGCCCCATTAGAAGATTATTGCGAAATCCGTCCTGTGGGGCCCCCTTTTGCTGTAAAGCTCTGCAAATTCTCTACCAGCTTTGAGTGTCCCCGTTTATATGCGCTGGAAATTGACTCAAACTGGGGAGCCAGGAACCAAAGGGATGCAAAAATGAAAGAAGCTACCTATGTTCATATAGTAATACGAAAGAAGTCAGCACATGAAAACGACGCGGCACCACATGAGTATTATTACTACGGTTCAGAAATTTATGAATAAATAATGAATTTGCTTAATGTGCCAGAAGAACAGAAAGGGGGTCGTAAAAACGGATGTCAGCCGCCCGCCCAGAAAGAATATGAACCCCGAGATATCCGGTGATTGTGTACCATCCTCGGCAGTTGCTGAGATGAGGACGAGCATAAAAACCAAGCAAAAGCCCGGGCCACTCGGGAAGGAGGAAGTAGCAGGACAGACTCAGGACAGAATGAGACAGCAAAAAAAAAAAAAGACGGAATCTAAAATCCTTACGCTGCTGGTTGTTTTAGCAGTGAAGCTCCGTCGTTGGTTTGCGGATTGTGTGGTTGGATTTCGGATGTGCTGGGATCCTGCTGCAGGAATACCTCAGACCCAAGGATACGACGAGCAGCAACAGGCAAAGTGTAATAGATTGGGGCTTAGGAGCTTTAACCACAGCAAGACCATCGCGCTGACAAACAAGTCCTTCATCACTGCGGCTGTGGTTAGATATGGTAAGTTTGGAGCAGCACAGATGCCCAGGAAGTAACAAGAAAAGGAAAAAAAACAAACCAGTGCGTAGGTGGATAGGTACCTAGCACATTCGTTTGGAGTACATCTGAGCCGAAAATGTGCTTCAATTCGGCAAGCATCTTTGTCTCCGGGGAGGGAAATCTGCAGAGTTGAAGAAATTTGGCAAGAGAATTTGTCTTCTAAGCTGCAGGTCTTAGCAGTGGTTGCCTAGATCTAGGGGCAGACAAGCCGACATGACTGATTCGGATCTAAAGGATTCATATGTCTTGTTTTAGTTGTGTTTTATTTTAAAATTCATCAGGATTATATGAAGATTTTCGTTAAAATGCAATTCGAAAAATGGCAAAACCAAGGAAAATGTCAATCTATTGCACCTTTATAAAGTCATAGAAAAGCAAATAAATGCAAAGGATTTTTTTATCTGAACTCAAATTCTGAACGAATTATTATTGAGGAGCTTAAAATATTTTTGAATATGTTGTTAAAGAATGATTTATATTTAATTATTCAATTTATTTAACGGGGTCGACCTAAATTGGCATAAAACCAACGCCAATCATCATGTTTACTTACTTTTTGCGTAGAATCTTTCAAAATATGGTAAACAATCAATCCATTCTAGTAAAAACAGTTTGGTAAGCAATTGTCAAAGGCTTCAGCAAAACGAAGCTTTCAAACATGAGAAAACTGGAAATCGACATATTTTTGGAAAATTAATCAATTTGATAGCCTCAGAAATCCTTGAGAAAAAAGAAAAAAAATGGATAAGGGATAAATGACAGCTTGCTGTTAAATTCCCGGGAAAAACCTAAAAAAATATTTGCAGTAAGGTCAAATATTCTAAGTAAGGTAGGAGAGATGAAACAAAAAGCCCTTTCCAAAGGCGGGGCAAGCGGGTAAAGTATAACAAGGGTCATAATTAAATATTATCTATACTTAAAAAAACTATAGAGTCAGTGTCAATATGTTTTAAAAATTCAGGAAAAAGAAGGTTGAAGTTTGTTAAAACTACAACCGAAAAAGTACTGAAAGTCAAGTTCTTTAGGTCCTATGGCTATGTAATTTTTGCAAAATTGTCAAAAAATGTTCTCAGTTTTTTGTAGAACGTAAGCTTTTTGTAATATTGAACTAAGCTTCTGTGATTTTTTCAGCAAAAAACACTAGGCTATTTCGACTAATAGTTATACAAGTTCGAATTCAAACGTGATAACGATTGAGGCGGCAGGGTTTTGGTTAAAAAATTGATAAATAAGGATTCTTAAAATGTACAAATACAAAGAATTACTTCTTAAAATTGAAAAATGTTCATCATTATCTGATATAAAATTTAACAGTACTCGGGCAGTTGAAAAGCAGATCGTTCATGCTATTACAGGTTCGCTGCTTTGATTTTTTTTTAAATGGAAATGCAATAGAAATTCAGAATCAAATTAAAACATTAACCGTTAGTAATTCTGATAATAATATATATGTAGATTATAAGATTTCAGTCTTTGACAAAAATAACTAAAATTTTCAAAAGTTATAGCACTGACCATACTGACTGGACACTCGATTTCGTTTTCTGGATAATTTTTCCAACAGTACGCAATGTCGATTCCAGAGTGCGCATCGATCGATTCGAAGAAATGCTATCCTAGTTAGGAAATGCCACCCAACTAATAAAACACGCAATTTCTACGATAAAATCGGGCTAAACAGGACCATTTTTCCTACAGGGCATTTTTTGGCAAATTTTTCAGGTTCGCCACCTGCCGTCGGTATTGCGAACCTGCAAAATCTGAGAACAAAAAATTAGACAGAAAATGGTTGAATTTTTGTTCTAAGTGTCATGTCAGTGCACACTGGTATAGAACATCAATCTAGCGGAACTAAATTAATAGCGCCCAGGGATGAAAATATAGACTTTTGATGTCTTCGACAATATTGCATAATTTTATAAGGCGCATACTTTGAAAGAAAATATAGAGCCGAGGGGTCCACCAATAGCAAGATAAAAATGCTAACTTTTTTCTAGGCATTTTAGAGCTTTGATTTCTTGTACAAAGTTGTTTATCTTAACAAAATACATAACTTTGCTGAACAAGTCAAAGTTCTACAATTGCATTCTAAGGAGTTACAATAAAATTAAAAATAATACCTTGAAAAAACAGTTTTTTAAATCTGAAACGTTGTAGGTAAGGCAAAACCATTTTCAGTCTTCGAAACAAAGTTGAAAAACGTTAAGATCTACAATCTTTCAGTACATTATGATGTGTTTTGAAATTGCTGAAGCGCTGTAGAAAGCATTTAGTGTAATATATTGACGATTTTCAAAGAAAAGTATATCGAATTGCGCAAATTTTCGCACCATCAGCCAATGTGGATTTTATTTTTGGTGTTAGGAGGAATCATTACCATATAAAACTAGCGTGGAACTCGGTGGAACTCGAAGCAATTTTAAGATTCAAAATCTAGTATTTTGTTCACAAATATCACTTTTTTTAGACACTTGTTTTTACAACATTTGCTTCGGTCAGGAGTAAATGGTGTATGTCAACGTGTTTACAGCTCTGGTTTCAAAATGGTCATAGATCCTTTTCTCAAATTGAGTTTGAAATCCAACGAAAACTTATTATCTCAAAAGTGTTTTATTCGTTAAACAGAGCAAAAATTGGCCTGCCATCAGCTACTGAAAGCTGAAAGCTACTTTACTTTTGGAGTTAAATCACTTTCACGTGTTGGTACAGATATCATTTATATAATGATGTACTAGAACAGATTCCATTGATAAATTCGAAACGGAAAACCGGTTGAATCATCTAGTTTTTTTCATATTCTCAAATTCTGCAAGTTTATTGCATCAAATAAACTAAGAAGCTAATAAAGTGTCTAAAAAAGTGATATTTGTGAACAAAATACTAGATTTTGAATCTTAAAATTGCTTCGAGTTCCACCGAGTTCCACGCTAGTTTTATACGGTAATGATTCCTCTTAACACCAAAAATAAAATCCACATTGGCTGATGGTGCGAAAATTTGCGCAATTCGATATACTTTTCTTTGAAAATCGTCAATATATTACACTAAATGCTTTCTACAGCGCTTCAGCAATTTCAAAACACATCATAATGTACTGAAAGATTGTAGATCTTAACGTTTTTCAACATTGTTTCGAAGACTGAAAATGGTTTTGCCTTACCTACAACGTTTCAGATTTAAAAAACTGTTTTTTCAAGGTATTATTTTTAATTTTATTGTAACTCCTTAGAATGCAATTGTAGAACTTTGACTTGTTCAGCAAAGTTCTGTATTTTGTTAAGATAAACAACTTTGTACAAGAAATCAAAGCTCTAAAATGCCTAAAAAAAAAGTTAGCATTTTTATCTTGCTATTGATGGACCCCTCGACTCTATATTTTCTTTCAAAGTATGCGCCTTATAAAATTATGCAATGTTGTCCAAGACATCAAAAGTCTATCTTTTCATCCCTGGGCGCTATTGATTTAGTTTCGCTAGATTGATGTCCTATACCAGTCACGGTGTCTCTGATGGAACGATTTTATTTATCGAAAATTAGCATCGCTAATTTTTGCACCATTGTAACCAAATAGCCTCACCCGGAGCAAAATTATACTCGACACGCAATTAACTAGATTTAAAGAATGATGTTTATTTAAATTAGGCTTAATGAGCCTGAGGTTTACTAAACGCACGGAAAAATATCATCTGAACAATATTAAGCTTAATCATTAGTTGTGTTTTGCTATAAGCACTTCTTTCCATGTAAATCTCGAAAATGTACAATTGATTTTCAATACTCTGTCAGCATAATACCGCATATCCTTAAAGCTAATCAAACCTGAGCCGCTGTAAACAAACTCTCAGCTGTTCTCCAACGTCGACGGGGCCCCGGACTCGTACACTGCAACCTCCGCATGCACTCCTTTCACAATATCGAAAATACACTATCTCCGCTTCGCACTCACACCAGCAACATTCTTCAGCTGTTCCCGTGCAGCCCGCGTTCGGAATCAACTCATGCGTGTGTTGATCTCCTTCCTTCTCTAACATGCATTCATGCAAACTATGGCTTCACCAAATCCTTCACAAAAGCTTGCTGTAGTTCGGGTGATGTTATGCTTTCCCCTCCTGGTACGTGAGACGAGTGCGTTGGTATGTAGATCTTTCTCACGCACACACCGGGTGATTGAAACTATCGATCAGCTGACTTGCCTGGGCCTCATGCAATTTGTTGTTTTCGTGTTCCTGTGAAAGTCAGGCCTCTTTTAAAAGGTCCTGAAAATCATTGTTAGCTAGCTCAAATGTTGACTTGTGCATTTTCATCATACCTGCGTCGTTGACGAGGACCTTTTGGATTCTTGTAGTGTACCGATCTTGCGTCTCGACGCAGGGTGACCGGGGTGAATCAAACCGATTGTCGTCAGATAATTTCATGCGCAATTCCTCCAGTGGTGACGAGCGACCGTATTGTCTTGCAGGATGGCAATGTCAACTAACGCAAGATCATACATATAAGTGAATGTAGACTATGATTTTGAATCGACTAGACTTTACCTTATATTCGACGGTTTCCTCTAACTGATCTGTTACAGATGGTTTGCTTCTCGCCAGGCAACGTTATTTCCAACATTTGATTGTTGTGTACGGACCTTTGGTGGCATCAACACATGCAAGGACTGCCAGTTAGATCCACTTCATACTGTGTAGTTGGTGGATTGTAAATTTCGATTGGCCTGTTGATTATGAATGAGGTTATCCTTTTTGTGGTTGTTCGAGGACGGTTTTGGTTACCTGCGAGTGGGTGTTCCGCTGACGACTCAGTGCCTTTTCCAGCTTTTGTTTTTTTTCTCTTATCGCGAAATCGGGCGTGTGTGGCGTATCTTTCGTTTTGTTTGGCTTTGTGGTGACTTCAGTGATCCCGTGCCATCAGAATCGTACCTATAACATGTAACATGGGTCATGTAACGAGGGTTTTGATTTTCCGCTAGTTTTACTTACGGTGTTTCACCTGGATTCTAGCTCACGTGCACTTGAATCTCAGTCACCTGTTAGCGCGATTCTTTGCCTCGATTGCCTTTTAGCTGAGATTTGGCCTGCTCGTTAGTTTTAGGCGGAACTGGTAATGACAGCCCAGACATTGACAGTTGAATTCATGCGATAGAGCGGCTCTCGATTGTGCGATGATTTAAAGAGTACAGTATTTATGCGGTTTGTGTGCTGGGTATCAGTGATTCTCATACTTAAACTTCGTTGCTTTGTTATACAACGATCGACAGTACAGTAACACCATTCGAAAGTAGGGACTTCCTCCTTTAATTTGAGCCCAAATTTGAAATAATCCACCGGGGGGTCTAGAACATTTTATTTTTTTGAAGATTTTTTAACCTTTTTAACGGTGTTTTTCAAAGTCAAAATCGTACTAATCACTGTGAAAATGAGTGTCTTTCCTTTAGCGCAAATCCAACATCATATGTCAATAACATGATTTTATAGGAAATTTCCCTGGCTACAATTTTGTAGAAGACATCAAAGTGATACAAATTGAGAGAAAAGAGTTGGACTGTCACAAACAGAGTGATTATTATTTCATTTGAAAAATCCAATAAAACTTCTCACCACTGATTGTACTAAGACAAGAAAAAGTATTCTACAAGCTTAGTTATTGATTGTAGAGTGTATTAATGTTCAAAACGGTTTATTTACATTAAAAATCAATCTTTCACATAAAGTTGATCAGGATTATCTGATGTTATGAGCATTTGTAGCGTTTTATTATTCCGGAACAAATATCAAATTCTTTTTTTTTTTCAATTCAATATTTCCAAAAATCCCTAAGTGGGGAATAAATAAAGTTTAAGGTATTTTAACAAAAATTTGATACATTCTTCGAAAATTCATACAGTTGAAAGAGCGAAAGCCAAAATGTAGATGCTGGGAGTAATATCACCTGTCGTTTAGAATTTTTTTGTTTAAATGTTTGATCTTAATTTTCTCGATTGTTTGATTTTGTGCAATGTAGATTGTATACAAGTTTATTGCAAGCCAGCTTTGGTTCAATTTGTTTCCAATGTATTGAAAATTTGAATTAATTTTTATTTTAAATCCCCCCTCCTTCTCCCCTACTCGTGATGTTTCAACTCCTAATGACAAGAGATAGATTTCAAATTTGATCCGGCCATATAAAACAAAAGTCACCTGCTTGACTTGAAAATTAGGTTATTCAATTCATACTTTGAGCAAAGTTACATTTTGAATAAGTGCCTAATCTGGGCAAATATATGTAGAAAAAATATTTTAAGCATTTCAAGCCACTGCTTTAAATACTAATTATGACACGATGTTATATTTTGTTTTCATACAAGTAGGAAAATAACATTCTAGGGGAAAGTCAAATATGCAGAAATCCACAGACAAATGTTTGCAGTGTTCCATACTATCAGATAAAATCCCCCTTTTTTATCTAGGAAATTTGAAAAAAAATCATCAATTTGAACAAATGCAAAATTTTCAGAAAACGAACCAAAAAATTCGCAAAAAATCTGATGACTTCAGATCTGAAAACTTAAAGTTGAGAGAATATTTTCAGATAATAGTATTACAACAAATCAATCTTTTAAAATTGTTGGAAACAAAGTTGATGTTGAGATTTTGTTATCTTTTTTTTTCCTTTTTATCAAAAAAAAAACAATGAAAGACAATGAAAGATTAGGTTCAGTTCGTGTACGTTTGAGAAAAATGAACAATCTAGAATTTTTGCTTGAAAACTTAAACTCGACCAAATTTTTACATACACCAGTGGTTCCAAAAACCTTTTTTTTTTTTTTTTTTTTAAATATGTCTTTATTTGTATCAAATCATGATTACACTTATATTACATTATTGCATTAAACTAGGTGTTCAGCTCAATAATGAACTGTTCATAGCCCTATAAGTAACTAGATTATAAAAATTTATTTATAAGATTTAAATTTGCTGAGCGCAATCAAGTTTTTAATGTAGGAGAACATCCTGTAATAGCAAAAATATTTTATACTTAAAACTAAACACTATCTTAAAATTAAACTAAACATAAAGAGAACGAATCTCTGCGATGGAAGACTGCATCGATTTGCCTCTGAAGTTGGAGATGATTTTGTTGGTCATCTCTTCGATCGATTCAATGCCTGCAATCCGATGAAGATCTTCGGTGCTGTGCCAAGGTGGAAGCCGCAAAATCATTTTCAGAACTTTGTTCTGAATCCTCTGGATGACTTTCTTCCTCGTCGCGCAGCAGCTAGACCAAATCGGAACTGCATACATGATCGCTGGTCGGAAAACTTGTTTGTAGATGAGCATCTTATTTCGCAGACACAACCGGGATTTCCTGTTGATGAGAGAATAAAGAGATTTAGTGTATTTATTACATTTAGATTGAATATCTTCAATGTGATTTTTAAAAGTAAGATTCCGATCAAGTGTAAGTCCCAAGTACTTCACGTGATCAGACCATTCTAATGAAACCCCATTAAAAGTTATGGAATGATTTTCATTAGGTTTTAAAAAATTTGCTCTTGGCTTATGGGGAAATAAAATAAGTTGAGTTTTGGAAGCGTTAGGAGAAATTTTCCACATTTTCAAGTAATTCAAAAAGGAATTTAAATTTTGTTGCAATCTACTGCGTACCACCCGTAAATTTCGACCTTTGGCTGAAAGCAAAGTATCATCAGCAAATAATCTTCTACCTTTTCCTTCTGGTACATCAGGAAGATCAGAAGTAAAAATATTGTATAAAATTGGCCCAAGTATACTGCCTTGAGGGACACCAGCTCTTATGGGTGTCCTTTCAGAGCATGAATTTTGATAGCTTACTTGTAAGGTTCGGCTAGTCAAATAATTTTGAATAATTTTGGTGAGATATACAGGAAAATCAAATCGAGCTAATTTAGCTACTAAACCTTTGTGCCAAACACTGTCAAAAGCTTTTTCAATATCAAGAAGAGCAACACCAGTTGAATAACCTTCAGATTTGCTAGCGTTAATCATATTAGTTACACTCAAAAGTTGATGTGTAGTAGAATGTCCATGACGAAAACCAAATTGTTCATCAGGGAAAACAGAGTTCTGATTAATGTGAATCATCATTCTATTCAAAATAACTCTCTCAAATAGTTTACTTAAAGAAGGAAGCAAACTAATTGGTCGATAACTTGAAGGCTCTGAAGCACTTTTTCCAGGTTTCAAAATTGGAGTTACTTTGGCATTTTTCCATTTATTGGGAAAATAAGCCAAGTGAAAACATTTGTTGAAGATTTTAACTAAAAAATTTAAAGTGCTTTCAGGCAACTTTTTAATAAGAATATAAAAAATCCCATCTTCCCCCGGAGCTTTCATATTTTTAAATTTTTTGAAAATCAATTTAAGTTCATCAATATTTGTCTCACAAGAACTTTCAAACACATTTTGCTTAGAAAGAATATCATCAAATTCTAGGGAAATTTGAGCATCAATTGGACTTACAACGTTTAAATTAAAATCATGAGCAGACTCAAATTGTTGGGCTAATTTTTGAGCCTTTTCTGAATTAGTTAAAAGAAGTTTATCCCCATCTTTCAAAGTAGGAATTGGTTTCTGGGGCTTTTTCAAAATTTTAGTTAATTTCCAAAATGGCTTTGAGTAGGGTTTTATGTCCTCTACTGCTTTAGCAAAATTTTCATTACGAATGAAATTTAAACGACGTTTGATCTCTTTTTGAAGGTCGCAATAAATTAATTTCAAATAAGGATCTCTAGTTCGTTGAAATTGGCGTCGACGAATGTTTTTCAGTCGTATCAAAAACTGAAGATCATCATCAATTAAAGGTTGATTGAATTTATGTTTAACTTTAGGTATTGAAGCGGCTTTAGCATTGACTATTGCAGTTGTCAAATTTTCTACAGCCAAATCAATATCTTCTATTGAATTCAGTGGAACGTTTACATCTAAATTACGTTCAATAAAATTCATATATCGCTCCCAGTTAGCCTTTTGAAAGTTAAAAGTTGATTTTAAAGGGTTTTCAATGGGACTCTGGGATAAAGAAAATGTTACTGGAAGGTGGTCTGAATCGAGGTCCGCATGAGTAACTAATTGACTACAATGCTCGCCTAAATCCGTTAGAACCAAATCAATTGTGGAAGGATTTCTAATTGAAGAAAAACAAGTATGCCCATTAGGATATTCAACAGTATAATAACCTGCAGAGCAGTCATTAAACAAAATATTCCCATTTGAATTTGATGAAATATTATTCCAAGATCGGTGTTTTGCATTAAAGTCACCAATAATAAAAAATTTAGATTTATTTCTGGTGAGTTTTTGTAAATCTCCCTTCAAAAAATTTTTCTGTTCACCGCTACATTGAAAAGGCAAATAGGCGGCAACAATTATAATTTTCCCCATAGAAGTTTCTAATTCAATTCCAATTGTTTCTAAGACTTTTGTATTGAAAGAAGGAAGAAGTCTAAATTTGAGTCGACTATTGATGACAATAGCTACACCCCCACCTTGTCGATCAAGTCGATCATTTCGTAAAATTTTAAAGAAAGCATTGCTTTTCAAGTTATTGTCTGGCTTTAAAAAAGTTTCAGTGATGGCAGCAATATGTATGTTTTGAGTTTTCAAAAATAAAAAGAACTCGTCTTGGTTAGCCAGCAAAGATCTAGCGTTCCAATTCATAATATTTAAACATCTATTTAGATCCATGAGGGAATCGTAAAGTCATAATAATTTTGTTAGCATAATTAAAAGAAGTTTGGAAAGCTTCAAACATTGAATTTGCTTCCATCATAAGTTGCATCATTTCCATTAAATTTTGATGCAAAAATTTTAATTTTTCCTCAGTAATCTCACCCAAATCAACAAAATTGTTAGAATCAGAAGAGGAAGGAGAAGAAAAAGTATTTGAATTTCGGGGATTTTCCCAAGCCTTTGCATGAACGTTGAGACTTGGTTTTTTCCCATTTTTATTAGTTAAACCTGAAGAGGGCAACCCATTTTCAACCACCTCTGAGAACGATAAACAACGAGTCTGGGGCGCAGAATCAGCCCAGGTAACATTAAAATCACTTCGGGTATTACCCAGCCGTGATTCCAATGTAGGCCGAGGCTGACCGCGAACAGGCAGGTTGTTTGCCGGCCCGACGTGTGAAGACGAAAAAGAGGAAGGAGGAGAAGAAACTTTTCTGGAAACTTTGGGATTTTTCCTAGAAGCAATAATTTTTGCCCTGATGGGACAGTCTAGCGAATTCGAGGAATGATTACCTGCGCAATTTGCACACTTAAAAAATTCTGTTTTTGGCTTATCACCACCAAAAAGGCATTTAGATTTTTCATGATCGAATGAGCCGCAAAACATGCATCTGGCATTCATTCTACAATTTTTAGTGCCATGACAAAAAGCTTGACAACGACGACATTGCGTAATATTTTGAAGAAAATTGGTAGAAGATTTACGAAAAGGTTCAAATTTGACTCGACAATGAAACATAAGACGAGCCTTTTCAAGAATTTGCAAATTATTAACCTGATCCTTTTTAAAATGGATCAAATAAAGTTCAGGAGCAAAACCAACACTACTGATATTATTCGTGTTGGTTCTTTTCCTCATTTGAATTACTTGAATTGGAGAAAAACCTAACAAAGAATTTAATTCAGCTGTGATCTCATCCGGTGTCTGATCGCCAGTGAGACCACGAAGTACAACTTTAAATGGACGATCACTTCTAGTGTCGTACGTAAAAAATTGGTGTTTTTTATTATTCAAATAATTTAAAACCTTTTGAAAATCATTAAAAGATTCCGCCAATATACGAGCAGTTCCCCTTCGACCGATCTGAAAAGAAATCTTCACATCCTTGACGGAAGTGACGATTTCTTTTCGAAAGGCATTGAAGTCAGGAATCGTGACCGTTATTGGTGGAATCTTTTCGTTTTTAAGAGTATAAGAAGAAGAAGAAGGTTTCTTAGTACTCTTATCAGAATTAAATATGAATATTTCCTCATCACCGATGTTATGAAGGACATCGAATGAATTGGAAATTTCAACTTTTTTGGCAGATGGCCCTGGATTAGGTTCAGCAATCCGTTTTCTTCCGGCCCTTGAGCCGGCCGAAGACTTCCCCATGCTGGAAAGAAAAGAGAAAATATGAATAAAAGAAAATGAAAATAATTTTAGCACTGAAAAGTGCTGATTGAAATACAGGTAAGGAAAAAATAAATAATGTAAAATGTTCCTGCAGGTACACAGCAACGATACGATGCTCCGGCGTACGTGTTGACGGCTCAACGGTACAGATGGAAGTGAGTTCCAAAAACCTTAATTTATGCAATCAAACATAAAGAAAAGATTGAGTTTTTTTTTAAATTTTATATATGACACTTTATCATGCTTGTGATACTCTTGTTTAAGGTTTAACAATCAATCAAAAGTGAAAAGTATGAAAACCTTCAGAAATCATCAAAAAGAATGAAAGATTTTCAACCAAGATGTTTGATTTTGAAATTCAGGTGAAAATTTTAAATTTGGGCTTAACTGTAAGAAGTAAATCTGATTTGTTTCCTAGTGCCAAATGTTTGTTCATAAAGTATTCAATCTAACTTAGCTCAGAATACAAATAACTAAATTTTCAAGACAGGTGGAAGACTTTTTTTCCAGAATAAAACCCTACAAATGCTCATAACTTCAGATAATACTGATCAATTTCATGTAAAAGATTGATTTTTCAACGTAGTTAAACCGTTTGAACATTAATACATTCAACATTCAATAACTACGCTCGTTGAATACTTTTTCTGGTCTTAGTACAATCAGTAGTGAGAAGTTTTATTAGATTTTTCAAATGAAATAATAATCACTCTGTTTGTGACAGTCCAACTCTTTTCTCTCAATTTGTATCACATTGATGTCTTCTACAAAATTGTAGCCAGGGAAATTTCCTATAAAATCATGTTATTGACATATGATGTTGGATTAGCGCAAAGGGTAAGACAATCGTTTTCACAGTGATTAATATGATTTTGACTTTGAAAAAAACCCGATTTAATACACTTGACAGTGGATTGTAGCCTTTCTTACAGTCTGTAAATTATATTTGGGTACATATAAAACAAAATGAATTATGAATTATAATTAATGAATTTCATACGCAATAAATCCAAAATGAATTTAGGAAATAAAGATTCAAAGTTTTTATTAGGATAAAAGTATTTTTAATATAATCATAAATTTCATATAAATAACCTTATTTGCAACTAATTGAAGATTTTTGAATAACTAGATTCTGGAATATCATGTATGATTCCGTTTCTAAGACATTATAACCTAACTCGATTTACTCCTTTTGGAGTTACAGCATATGATATCTTCAAAATGGAAGGGGTATAAAATTAAGAATACAATTTAAAAAAAGATACCTGACCATGTATTTCAAATAATTCAACCTCTCAAGTAGAGGAAACAAATACATAGATAAAACTATTGGATAAAATTTCAATTGCTAGAGTAAAATACGATACCAAAATGTAGAAAATCGGTAGAATAAATTTTGAAAATTAATAATATTGAAAATTTTGAAAGCGTAGTATTTTGAATTTTGTTATTTTGAGATTTTTATTCTGTTTTGTTGATTTTGTCTATTTCGTTAATTTTGTTAATTTGGTCATTTTTTCCATTTTATCAATAATGTCAATTTTATCAATTTTCATGATTTTGTCAGCATTGTTAGTTAGTAAATTTTGTCAATTTAACCAATTTTCTAGATTTTGTCAATTTTGTCGATTTTAACAATTTTCATGATTTTGTCAACTTTTTCTAATTTGAAAATGCTGTCAATTTTTTCAAATTTGTCAATCTTGTCAATTTTGTCAGCTTTGTCAATTAAGTGCATTTTGTCGATTTTGTCATTGTCAATTTGGCCAATTTTCTCAATTTTGTCAATTTTCTTCGATTTTGTCAAGTTGGTCAATTTTGTCAATTTGTCAATCTTGTCAATTTTGTCAATTTGGTCAATTGGGTCAATTTTGTAAATTTCGCCAGTCAATTTTGTCAATTTTTTGAATAAAGTGAATTTTGTCGATTTTGTCTGTGTCAATTTTGTGAATTTTGACAATTTGGTCGTTTTGGTCAATTTTGTCGATTTATGTCAGTTTTATCAATCTTGTCAATTTTGTCAATTCAGTGAATTTTGTCGATTTTTTCATCGTCAATTTTGTCAACTCTGCCAATTTTCTCGATTTTGTCAATTTTATAAATATTATCAATTGTTATGATTTTTTCAGCTAAGTGAATTTTGTCAAATCAATGAATTAAGCCAAGTTTGTCAATTTGGTCGACTTGGTCAATTTGGTCAATTTTGTCAATTTTGTCGATTTTTGTCAGTTTTATCAATCTTGTCAATTTTGTCAATTTAGTGAATTTTTTCGACTTTGTCATCGTTAATTTAGTCATTTTTTTTTCAATTTTGTCAGTTTTATCAATCTTGTCAATTTTGTCAATTTAGTGAATTTTGTCGATTTTGTCATCTCTTTTGTCAATTTTGTTAAATTTGTTAACTTTTTTCAATTTTGTCAATTTTGTCAGTTTTGTTAATTTTGTCAATTTTGTCAATTTTGTCAATTTTGTCAATTTTGTCAATTTTTTCAATTTTGTCAATTTTGTCAAGTTTTTCAATTTTGTTAATTTTGTCAGTCTTATCAATCTTGTCAATTCAGTGAATTTTATCTGCCAATTTCTCGATTTTGTCAATTTTATATATTTCATCAATTCTATGATTTTTTCAACTAAGTGAATTTTGTCAAATCAATGAATTATGTCAAGTTTGTCAATTTCGTCAATTTTGTCAAATTGGTCTATTTAGTCATTTTTTTTTCAATTTTGTCGATTTTGTCATTTTTGTATTTGGTCAACCTGGCGAAAAGGTTTTTTTTCTGTTTCTTCAACTTTGTCAATAATGATAATTAGCTTTTTAGCTTTATATGCATGTTCCAAAAAAAATCCCAAATGCTTCAAATTCTACTATGGAGGGCTTGGTGGCGCTACTGTTTGGTTGTCATCTTCCATTGGCTTCAGCAAGTGAAAGTTCAGATTGACCTCCAAGCCGTCATCGTTTTTCTCTAGACACCAACCCCAACAACAACAACGCAACGTTAGATCTGAAGAGAGGAAGAGAAAAGGGAACAAAAAAACAAGCCCGAGAGCTTAAAGCTCGAGAGCATTTGGCTTATTGGATTCAATTTGCTTCCACGGGCGAAATACTCTCCTGTCGTTGCTGCTTAAGAAAAAGCTTCGTAAGCACGAACGGCATGTGAGAAGATGAGAGGACATACATCGTCCGCGTACCCGTGTTGTTTTCCCCTTCTCAGAGCAATCTGTGCCTGAATATAATGTTGGGCGAAGTTACTATCGCTTCCGTACCATGCAGTGTGGGCATGACGTACTCATCGACGACTTCATCAATTTTGGGGTCGTACCCCTTGGTGAAAACCATTTTTAAGTTTTATAATTCGGGGCTTCGGTTCCGAAATTTTTGAAATGGATCGGGTTCAAACTGATCCATAAAAATGAAAAAAAAAAATAACCATTGGTCGGGAAAATTTTAGCTGTTATTTTCCTCCCATACGGCTTCTGTCAGGATGTCATCAAGACCTTAGTGGGAGTGAATTCTATCTGTTCTCCCTTCCACACATCGACAGGTCCATACTGATAGCAAGCGCGTATCTATGACGTTACGTATAATTTGACGTCATACATACGATAATCTTGATTTTAGTGATTGCTGGTTGTGGCTAGCCAGCCATATTGACACGTTTTTTGGGGTGATGATTTGATGATAATTACTATGAAAATTTATTTTTCAAACTATTTTGTTTTTTTTTCTTTCTTTTATACATTGAAGAGGGAAAAAAATCAAATTTTTTAAGACAAAAATCATTTTTACTGTACTTCCCAGTTTCGCAAAAACGTAGTGACAAAGTTTATAAAAAAATCACACCAATACATACAAATACACTGACATCGGCAGAACTCGTCGAGCTGATTCGATAGGTACCTATAAAGGTATATCTAAGACCCATAATTAAGGATCTCCCAAATCGACCGATAACTATACCTTTCTGTAAGAAAGGCAAAACCGTTAAAAAGGTTAAAAAATCTTCAAAAAAATAAAATGTTCTAGACCCCCCGGTGGATCATTTCAAATTTGGGCTCAAATGAAAGGGGAAAGTCCCAGCTTTCGAATGGTGCAAAAATTAGCGATGCTAATTTTCGAAAAATAAAGTTTTCTCCCAGAGACACCGTGCCAGTGTGCAGTGTGGCCAGTGGATATAGTAAAAGATTTCCGTTTTGCGGTTCAAATTTCAATCCTGCAAACTCGATTTAAACTTAAGATTATAGTTTAACAAAAATGTAATATAAATAATGTTAACCAATACACCAGAGAAAAAATTAATTTATAAAGTTCTTTGTACTGAATAGGCAAAATCTTAATCTGAATTTTAAATAATATTTCTGGTTTTAAATTCTGAACCTGAATTCAAAACTCGAATTTTGAATCAGTTTCTTAATCCCAGGTCAGAACATTAAATTTTAGAAAAGTAGTGCAATTTGTTCCATAACCTGTTATTTAAATTTAGAAGATTTGGGATTCAATCTTAATTTAAAATTTCAAATATTTATTTTCCAAAATTTTGATTACGATAAGATGTCCAAGTGCATACGACTTTGAAAATTATAATTTTTCAATTTTGTGCTTGCAAAACTTCAGGATAAAATTTTAAAACGCAACAGAATTCACTTTCAGGCGACTTAATGATAGGTTAATCGACTGGCTAGTTTTGCTAGACTGGACTGAAGTCCTCGATTGGAAACGTTGCTTGATTGGACTTAAGCCCTTAACTGGACCGAAGTCCTAAACTGGACCGAAATTTTAAACTGGACCGAAGTTGTCAACTGGACCGAAGTCCTCGACTGGAAACTATGCTTTTACTGGAATGAAGTTCTTAACTGGACCGAAGTCCTTAACTGGATCGAAATCCTAAACTTTACCTAAGTCCTTCACAGGCAACTATGCTTTGACTTAACGTAAGTCCTCAACTGGACCGAAGTCCTCAACTGGACCGAAGTCCTCGACTTGCAACTATGCCTTGACTTGACCTAAGTCCTTAACTGGAACGAAGTCCATAACTAGACCGAAGTCCTCGAATAGACCGAACTCCTTAACTGGACAGAAGTCTTCAACTGGACCGAAGTCCTCGACTGGCAATAATTCCATGACTGGACCGAATTCCTCAACTGGACCGAAGTCCTGAACTGGACCAACGCCCTTAACTGGACGGAAGTCCTAAACTAGATCCTAAACTAGTAGCCTCGACGGGCTACTATGCCTTGACTTGACCTAAGTTCTCGACTGGACCGAAGTCCTCAATTGGACCGAAGTCTTCAAGTGAACGAAGTCCTCGACTGGATCGAAGTCTTTGACTGCCAGCTATTCCTTAACTGGACCGAAGTCCCTAGCTGGACCGAAATCTTTTAATGGACCGAAGTCCTTAACTTAACCGTAATCCTTAACTGGACCGAAGTTCTAAACTTGACCGAAGTCTTCAACTGAATCGAAGCCCTCGACTAGACCGAAGTCCTCAACTGGACCGAAGTCCTTAACTGGACCGAAGTCCTAAACCTGACCAAAGTCCTTAACTGTGCCGAAGTCTTCGACTGGCCGAAGTCCTTGACTGGACCGAAGTCTTCGACTGGCAACTATTCCTTAACTGGACCGAAGTCTTTAACTGGACCGAAGTCCTCAACTAAACCGAAGTCCTTAACTGTACCGAAGTCCTAAACTGGACGGAAGTCTTCAACTGAACCGAAGCCCTCGATTAGACCGAAGTCCTCGACTGGACCGAAGTCCTCGACTGGAAATAATTCCTTAGCCGGACAGAAGTCCTCAACTGGACCGAAGTCCTCGACTGGATTAACGTTTTTAATTGGTCCGAAGTCCTTAACTGGACCGAAGTCCTTAACTGGATCGACTGGCAACTATTCCTAAACTGGCCGAAGTCCTTAACTGCACCGAAGTCTGTAACTGAACCGAAGTCTTCAACTGAACCGAAGTCCTAAACTGGACAGAAGTCTTCGACTGGCAACTATGCCTTGACTTGACCTAAGTCCAGATATACTAGAACCGATATACACCACTTAACGAGAAATCGGGAGACACGAATAGCGCTATCTGGCGACAGAAATGGGAGTATTACACTGTGAATTTATTCGGAGCTTTGATCAGAGATGCCAGGTGTCCTGATTTTTCAATTGAAAATTGCAAAAAGTGTAGCGTAGCATATAGAAAAGGCGGAAGTAAAATGATTACTATTTGAATAAATATGAATTATTAACAGCGCATATTCTTACAATTCTTAAAACGTTGTCTAAACCCTTAAAACATCGGCAGCGGTAAGTGCTATCCCAGGTGTGAACCCCGGACACATTCTAGGTCCTTTTTTAGCTTTAGCAGTACATTTGCGCACCGGTAAGGCTAAACTGGTTTCCATTTTAGCCACTGGTGACGCTCCGATAGGTGTTGTTGTTTTTTTGATGCTATTTCCTTTGTTAGCATCTGTCAAATCAGGAGCTGGTCGGTATTCAAATATGGCTCCTGGCTTGCTTTTTCAATACCGAGGAGCAAGTGTTAAAATTGAATGTTATTATAGCTTTGACACCTGACCGCTGCTGATACTCTTATACATCGTGATTGTAATATTCCTATCGATTTAGCGCAAAGTTTAAAAAAAGAAAGAATGAAAAGGGAATGTTATTAGAATCAAAAACTTTTAGGTCAAGAATTCGTAATAAATGACTAATTTATTATGACTTCATAAATAAATAAAAACACATTTACGACATTCGCGATAAAATCTGCATGCGCCTTTTAGTTTCTTTAACTCAAATTCCATAAGTTTTATTTCATCCTTGTCTTTATTGCGAGTTTTTAACAACGATCCGTTACCTAGAATATGTCATACAAAACGGCAAATCAAAATAAGCGGAAGCTTTATACAAATTTTAAAAGCTCAGCTAAGAGACGAAAATTAAATAAAGTAATAAAAAAATTGAAATTCAAAAATGATTATTATTAATTTTTCCTAGTTATATTTAAACAGTTTTTTGTGTTTTGGAATATCATTTGTTTTGCAATAGTAAAGAATAATAAAAACGTTTCATTTCAAAACCAATATACATGCCAATACCAATATAATTTCGTCACATTCCATGGCGGGAACAGAATTTTTCCTTCTTGATAATAACAAATGACAGGATGCTTAATGTGCACAAAGTTTTCGTATTAATTTAAAAAAAAATGTGCTTAAATTTTGTTTTCTTCTTGATAATCGTTTCTGTGAAACTATTTCAGTTGTGATTTTTTATTTGTTTAGATTTTTGTTTTGCGTTCACGTGCACAAATAAATGATGGGAAAACATTAAGAAATATATCGCATTCCGATTATTCATTGCGAATCGAAAGAGTTTTTTTTTATTTATTTCAGTACAATTGGTTTGATAAAAAAAATCAATCTGTGCCCTTTCAAAATGTTAATCTGGAGTTGTCAAAATGCTGATCAGGGATGCCGTCCGAACATATTTTTATCACTTTTTTTGTTTAGTTTAGGAACACATAAAAAAAATTCCGCTCATTTAAGAAATGAATTCAAAATTCGCACCACCAGCCTTTACTTCTTTCATGTTTTTCAGAAGATATGTCACAAGTCTCTCAGGCATGATTCCAAGTCCATAATCAGAAAACATGGATATTAGTTGTAAGCTCTTTGTTTTTTTTTGGAACACTGGCATTTCGGAAACGCTTTGTTAGCATTGATTTTTTCAATCAATTTATTAATTATATACATTCAAGAGAGATTATTGTCATGTTATTGCTGGATAAAAGCTCGGTATAATGTCCTTTGACCTAAGATCTGGGTTTGATAAATGATCTAACAAACTTTATAGTTTGATAATGATAAACCAATTTGTTTGAAAATGTTCAAATATTAACAAGAAAAATCTAGCATGAGAGAATAACAATACCATCTTTTAATACGAATCGTTTAAAACCCCAATTTGCCAAATTGAAAAGCGACACCCGTCATCTAGTAAAGAGAAAATAACGATATTTCTACGTAAATTTTGTGATATTTTTTTCCTTAACTATTATTAGTAAGCAAAATTTTGATAAACAGTTCAGCAGTTGACCAATTGAATTTAAAATCCTTTTCTTAAAAAAAAAAAAACACTTTATGCGCATCCAAATCTATGTATTTTTTGAAACAATCAAATTTGTTGGTTTACTAAAATTTTTATGGTGCAAGAATAGAAACAAACAATTTCATTTATTATAACTGGCATCCCTGATCAAGTCGAGTCGGAATACACGCTATTCACAAGTTAGATGAATTTCTCGAATTAATGCTTCCATTTTGTCCGCTAGAGGATGCTGATGGTGTCGCCATCTCATTATATGAAGAAAATAAGTGTGGTGAATATTGTTTCAATTATATTTGCTTAGTCCTTAACTGTACCGAAGTCCTAAACTGGACCGAAGTCTTCAACTGAACCAAAGCCCTCGACTGGACCGAAGTCCTCGACAGTAAAATATTCCTTAACTGGACAGAAGTCCTCGACTGGACCGAAATCTTCATCTGTACCGAGGTCCTCGACTGGACCGACTTGTCTTTCAATTTTACCGCCACTAGCGATTCTACCTTTCGATTACTTATCAAAAACATACTTTCAAATCACAAAAGAAGAGCATACTCATCCAATAACTTTTACTTTACTCGAATAAAATTATTCTCTGGCTTACTATTTTTATCAAGCATCACTTTCGATAATTTACAATTTACATTGAAAAAATAATCACACGTTGAAATTTTTCCATTGAAGCAACCAGAGATCTCCTCTAAACTAGAGATATGCAATTATAAGTTGGCTATTAGAAAAACAAAATCCTGGAAGGACCGCCATTGTGAAAACTGGCATTTCAACTGACAAAGGAAATCTCTGATTGTCCTGAAGACCTTCTGGACTGCTTTCGTTGCTCACCGCACGCAAACTGGCACTAACGGTTTTTCACCAATATGACAGGTGGTCCGGGAGCCCGTGTGAGTCGATCTGTCGGAGAGTTGAGCTGTCGGAAAGTCGAGCAATCTGAGAGTCGATGTATCTTCTTCTTCTTCTCCTCTTCTTTATGGCCAGCTGATCTTTCAGCTAAACTGCCAAGGATGTATCTTAAGATATCGAAGGGTGATCGAATGTAAATGTCGATATACACTCTGAGATTAATTTATCCTAACAGATCAACTACTCACAATGTTTGTAGTTGTTGATGTCATCACAGCTATGCAGGCAACCTCTTGAGAGTTGACTCCAATAACGGCACATCCTCCTGAAATAGGCTTGTTTCGGCCCAACTGTCGAAAGTCAAAACTTCATTTTCAGTTTTCTATTTCCTATCAGCTTTTTAAAATGGAATGTTAGATATTCATAATTAGGATGATAGGATGGAGCTTTAACTATTTTTGTTCAAAATCTGAATGATGAACTTGATTGATGAGTTAAATATTGGAAATAGTTGCAAGGTGGTCCAAAATATGCACCCGGTCCAAAATAAGGGCGTTACCCGGATTAAAAAAGTTTACAAAACCAACTGACACTTCTTGAGGAGAATACAGTTTTCTTATCATGTTCAAGACACAACTTTCCCTTCAGGAGTCAAAAGAAGCTTCTATAAATAGATCATTCAAATCACCATTACCAAACAGATGGCAGAATTAATCTTAAAGAGGTTACACAGTTTTTGCTATGGGTGAGTACGTCTTCTGTTAGGAAGCAAAAGGGGCACAGATCGGCTAAATATTACTCAAACTTCCAGTGTTTGCTTGGCTGTCATCATGTTGCTGCGGTAAACAAGCTTCAAGAACGTGCATAAGATGACTTTCTTGAGCTATTTAAACTGCTGGCTGATGCTGAGACTACCTACCCGAGTGTATCAGAGCTATTTTCAAAACACATATGCATGGTTCAGCAGCATATTGTTTTACGAATATTCATCTCCTATATGCTTAAAGTGTTATTGAACACAGTTCAGATCCATTAAAACCCCTTTAAAAATTTAAGGGGATAAAATAAAAGAAGAAATTCAATGATAGAACACTTTATATTTTTTTCAATGAAAAAAAAAACATTGTTTCAAATTTTTCTCACACATTAGTTGGAAATAGGAACCGATCCCTTACCCACATGCAAGCACGATTCTAAACTCAAATGTCCCCATCAACGCAGAAGCTTTGGTTGGAGTCACATTTTTTTTCGGGATGATGTTCTGGTTTGTTTCTTCAGGAAGGAAGGTGGGTAGATACCCAGCTATAGAGGAAAAACGGAAACAGCTGAAAGAGCGCTTAGTTGAAGCAATTTTGCGGCGGGTCTCCAAAGTCAACATGTGAAGTGGAAGAACGAAGGAGCCAGTCGCCTGTGTGCCTGTTTACTCAGGGGAACATGTCCCGGCTGTTATTGGATTTTTATGAGCTATTGAAACTGACTCGGAGGTCCTCCTCCTCCCCTCGTAGTAGGTATCGTAGGCCTGTTCAATGTACCGAGACTACCGAGTGTTTTGGAAAGTAATTTTAAATTTTATTGAAATCGATACTATCCAAAGAGAAGATTTTGGTGTTGGAATCAGAGGAAAGAAAAAAAGATTTTCGTAAATTATATCATATCCTTATGAGGGAAACAACACCAAAATGTGAAAACAAAATAATTATGAACTATTGATATTGCATATGGGTAGTAAAATTTCAAATTATGAACTAATTGATGAACTATTGATATTGCATATGGGTTATAAAATTTCAAATTCCTGTTTCATTTTGAATATTCAACATCCAATTTTTTTTTGATAAACCTAAATCTTAAAGTTTTGAACTCGTAACCTTTGTTTATTTATATACTCTCAACATAAGTTTTCTTTTGTCTTTTAAAAAATCATAATGCGATAACTTTTTACAAATGAAATTTTTCCACATCGAAACCGCAATAGTTGCGGAAAACTTTCTACTACTTTTTCGTGGCACGAGAGATTAAAATAATAAAATAGTACAATTACAAACTCAGGTACAGAAAGAATGAATGAAGCGGTATGGGCGAGTAAGTAGTTTACACCCAGTAGCGCGAAAGCCACAAAATAAATAAACACGTAAATAAAACACCCGGAAAACAGTTGTTGATGATGCGGTTGACGGAGCGCGAAATGCGATGATAGTAGTCTACCAAAATAGCGATAACATTCGCTGGGAGACAGTCGGAACAGAAGTGATTACGCATTCGAAAATTTCGTACTCGATTTAGGAGCATTGGTTTATCAAAAAGAATCTCGATTATTGGAAATAAAAAAGATTTCAAACCAATCGCCTGATTCTATTTTTAAACTAGCAACAACCTAATTTTAGATTAACCCCGTGTAAACTTTTTTTTTTTAAGTTTTGATTGGTTATCAAAATCAAAGTTGTGTTTTTTTGAGACATGTTTGTTTTAAACACCTTTGAAGGGTAAAAGTTCCACATTTTATGTTATCACTTAAAAAAAATCAAAAAAAAGAGACACATCCTATCCTAAACTCAGTTGAGAGGTCTCCTCATTGCTGCGTATGGGTTAGGATAATTTGAAAAAAATCAACAAATCATAGAAATTGACTCAAAAATGGTTCCTTGACCTTAGGTTTTATTTCTGCTGATTGTGCCAGCCAGCACACTGATTGCCTTCTAGACAAAAACAACTGTGATGGCTAGGTGAAGTTGTTGGTCGCTGGTGGATGATAAGGAAAAAGGGGACCAAATAAATCGCTCGTATTGCTCGTACCCTTTCATCACCAATGGGGGTATAGCTCAGTGGTAGAGCATTCGACTGCAGATCGAGAGGTCCCCGGTTCAAACCCGGGTGCCCCCTCACAACGATTTTTGGTGGGGCATGTATTTTGGTTATGAGTTGACGAGATCATTGATTTAGTAACCTATTCCTGTATGAGAAGTTAAAATGAGGTGAAATGTGTTACTTCGGGTTGACTCCGGAAAATGAAGGCTGACAGAGTATTTTGGATTCCAAGTACAACATTGTATGGTCCCATTTTTTTATATGTTCTTTATTTATGCCATAAAAACTTAGAAGGGACCCCTAATCTTTTCCCATTCCGTCCCCCACAGCTTGAAGGAAGTCGGCTGATTTACCCGGCTTGGATTGAAAGAGAAAGATTATCGTATTAGAATTCATTGTATATTGTACTTTATCTGCCGTGATATGCCGAAGTGACGTATATACCATTCCCAGATCTCGTCATTAAGAGTGACGTTCTCCCTTCCCCCACGTTCCACTTCTCCACGACTTATCATGAAATGTGATACTGTATACAGATCACATCTTATGAGGGGTCCCGGAGAAGTGGAAAGTGGGGGAAAGGAGAACGACACTCTTAATAACGAGATCTAGAAATGGCATATACGTCACTTCGGCATATCAGGGCAGTTATGGAGATAGAATTTTGAAAACCGGTCAATAGCGCGATTCGGGACAGTTTTTTGAGCATTTTTCTTATATTCTGCCGGATGAGAACTTCCAGCTCCCGATTAGCTTTAGATGGTGTATTTTTCGGAGCTGAAAAAATAAGCTATAGAAATAAAAAAAAAACGTGATCAAAATCATGATGAACAGTGTTTAGCCCTATGCCAAACTTGTAGACATGAGACATTACAACTTGTGTTCTCAAACAGCACTTGTCATCGTGGTATCAAAACTGGTGATTTTATCCAGTGCAAATTAGTTTATTTTTATTTATTCATTCATGCAAAAAATGCAAATAAAATTCATATAAGCTTCAAGGAGAAGAAAATGTAAAAATTTTCTTCTGATTCGACCGAATTAAATTAATTTTTTCTGTTTTTTCATTGAAGTCAAATGTCCCAATTACACCCCGTCAAAAAAAAAAAAAAAAAAAAAAAAAACAATTAAAGCATATGGATGTTTTTATTTTAAAAATTTCGGAACATTGTTACCCTCAACGGAACATTGTCACCCTCGACCGTCGTTTCTATTCAAGATTGAGTGATATAGTTCAAAATTTTAACTTAACGGCTTTATCTGTTCAATAAAAATTAAATTGATAAAAAAATCTGTTCAGGCTACGATGGTTTTATGCATTAATTTTATTTTCTGGAAATTTTCATGTAAACATCGCTCAAAACCTTAAATGAAAATTTTTTTTTCTACTTTTTAATGTCAATCTTAATTTTTAATGAAGGTACATCGGGGCATTGCAAACCGATTCCAGCATAGTTCAACTATCTTGTGCCTTGGAAAAATATGATATCTTCAAAAATGTATCAGTAACATCACTAAATCATCACTGTTTGTTTGTTTAATCAAGTTTAACTGATACATCTGCTGTTTTTCTCTCCACCGTGTGAATTGACAGGATCGAATATTATTTTTAACACTTTAAGAGTATATTAAAAAAAAAAAACAAAATAGAAAAAATTGTTTCCAATTGAATATCAGTTTTAAAAACTCTCTTTTCAAAAAAGAAGCGTATCAAAAGTTTCTTTTATGCGGCCAAAATATGTAAAACAAAAACAGACTTTTTATGTTAAGTACGTACTTAAATTGGTATGTTATACAGTATTTTTTTGGAATTATTTAATTTACAAAGTTACATTTTCATTTCAAAATCCATTTCCAGAAGAAAAAATAATTTTAAAATTTTTTGTACCAGAGAAAAGTTAAAAATTTGAATTCGTTCTAGTGTATCTCAAATGATAATTCTCTCGGATAACGAAAACCCTCACTTTTTGTACTAGAAAAAAAATCTGGATTTTTTTTAAAAACCCTCCCTAATCTCAGTGGGGAAATACAATTTTTTGTTAACTCAAAATCTTATCAAGCAAATGGAACCAAGTATAGCATGAGATGGTATTAGGGTACGAGAATTGTTTTTATGTTAATTTAAGACCCCTCTCTTCTTTCAATGCACTATGGGACAGCCCCATACAATGAGGCGGCAAAAAGTTTATTTTTGTTATTTATGAACCTTTTTGAAGATTAAATGAGTTGTTTTCTTTCAAAACCCAATATAAACTATTTTCAGCTTTGGTTTTACATGTGTGCTTAGAAAGGACAATAAATTTGGAGCATTAACTCGCAAAAATGCATATTTAGTTTAGTTTTGAAACAATAATTGTTCAAATAAACTTATTTCGGAAACGTGTGAATATTTTTAAGTTCTGTGTTCACAAAAATTATTTGAGAGATTAAAGCAAAACCACTCAGGGTATGTTTGTTCAAGATTATTCAGTTTTGTATGAAGAATTAATGAGTACACGCAAAAAAAATGCAGTACAAAAATTTTATAATTTTTAGGAAGTAAGTATTTAAAAAAAATCTCAGTCATTTCTACAAATATCTTAATTCTTTTCTTCTTTTAGTCACAATTAAATACAATCATCTTCCTGCACGTTATAAACAATGTTTGCTTAATGATGTTTAACATGAAACATACTATTTTTCCAAAATGGTTAAAAATTACCCATTTTTTGTTTTTGATATAACTTTGAAGGATGCAAATATATGCAACTATTTTTTCTTGCATTCGAATTATTAGACCCTTAGCTATCTTTAAAAGTCAAAAAAAATTTTGGGAAACGTAAGGCTTTTTTCTTAGAGACCAAAATGTTTAAACCTTTTGAGTAAATCATAAAATTACACACTTTTAACACTTTTTTGTTAAACGTGTAAATATGAAAAATATTTCGACAAGAACCTTAGGAAATAACGATGTATTTAGAATTGGTGTAGCATTTCTTTTAAAGGAGAAAAATTTATTTGAATATTATTTGATCTAAAGTAAATTTTTCAAAATTTTGTTAGTCTAATGTCTGTGTAACGATAAGTGCTTATGATAATGATCTGAAAAATTGAGGATATCTTAGTTAAATATAAAACTAAAAACTAATATATGACAAATATCATTACGATGAAGTTAATTTTTGACTTTTTGCCGCCTCAAACCCCATAGTGCAATGGGAAAATTGTAAAAAAGGGAAGAAAGCAAATAAATTACAAGTAAGTAAACACAATAAACTTCAGCTATTGTTTTGCTGATAGAGCTGACAAAGAGTAAAAGTGTTTGAGATATTCATAACAGATATTTAAGTGTTTTGAATCGTTTAAAAGCTGAAATACTTTTTAATGATAATATTTGATTGAAGATATTTCTTATGAATTTAGCTGTATATTTTCGAAAAATCATACTTTTTATAGGAATTTTAGTTCTAGGTCCAATGAAAGGTACCAGTTGAGTACCAAAAAAGGAACAGTAGGTTCAATGATGGAAATTTTGATCATCCATATCTTTGCAAATCTTTCAATAACGGCGAAACCTATGCTGAAATTTTTTTAAATTGAAACTTGCAGATAAGATCATGAACTGTAAATAAATTTCCTGAAAGATATAAACCTTCCGTCCATTTATGAGAAAAACATGTTTATTTGAAAACTACCGCTTAAAGGGTTCAAAGTAGGCCAACTAACCCTAATACATTTCAATCCTTAAAGAAGAAAAAATGTCTTTTTGAACTTCAGGGAGCAGTTGATTTCAAAGGTGACATTATAGAAATGTTTTCTTAAAAGAATGATACAAATACAATGCCGGCCAAAAGTTTGGTATCACCCGCAAAAAAACATGCAAATTTTTATTGTTCGTATCTCAGCCGTCTTAGGATATATTGCATATCTTCTGATCTCATTTGAAAGATAATGAGCAATAGCTATTTCGGAGGTATTTTGCCCAGAAATAATGTTTTAGTTTTGCACCTAAAACTTAACCTAAAGTTAGAACATTTTCAATAAATCGCACTCAATATTCAAAGCCGATCATCTCGGGATAGGGTGGACCAAATTTCAAAATTTGAGTTGCATTAGAATCCTTATTCTATACTTCTCAAAACACAATCAAAAAATTTTGTGCAAAAATTAAAGAATGTGCTTTAAGACACTTAAGTTATCGTCCAAAAGTTTGAGACCACCCCTCAGTATGGTGTATCGGCCAAAAGTTTGGGATCATTCTTTTAAAAAATGCAAACTTATCTCATTCATGTCTTTCTGATCTAACATCGTATTGCAGATCTGAAGAGTTCATTTGGAAGTTTAGGTATTGTTGTTTTTCCATAACTTCATACAAAAATTTTATTTTAATGTGATAACCATAAAAAATTTACCTAAAATTATTTGTTTTTTTGAAAATTCACACTTTTGATTCTGAATTTTTTATGGTTATCGTTTTAAAATATAATTTTTGAATGAATTTATGAAAAAACTACAATTCCTAAGCTTTCAAATGAACCCTTCAGATCTGCAATACGACGTTTAGGAATACGTTCATGCAAACCTCCCCTTTATAAGCAGAATCCGTTCTGAGTGACGCGATTCATTTGCTGTAGGGAATGGATATCCCTCAAGAGGTTCTTGCTTCCTGATGCCTCAAGAGGCCGAACGATCGATACTCGCTTGCCTTATTGAATATGAATGCCTCAAGCCAGTATTTTGTGTTGAGGCAAGCATCTTCAAGCTCGGCGCAAAGGATGAGGCAACAACAAATTTTGAATTCTTCAAGCCTCGAGCTTAGCACGAGGCGCTGGAAGCTACCTAGAAGGAACTTTTTCAATGCGTGTTGAATAGTGAAATCCAAGGTGCTGTGTGTGGAACAGTTGGTCACTGGACAATGACATGACAATGACATGACAATGACATGACAATGACATGACAATGACATGACAATGACATGACAATGACATGACAATGACATGACAATGACATGACAATGACATGACAATGACATGACAATGACATGACAATGACATGACAATGACATGACAATGACATGACAATGACATGACAATGACATGACAATGACATGACAATGACATGACAATGACATGACAATGACATGACAATGACATGACAATGACATGACAATGACATGACAATGACATGACAATGACATGACAATGACATGACAATGACATGACAATGACATGACAATGACATGACAATGACATGACAATGACATGACAATGACATGACAATGACATGACAATGACATGACAATGACATGACAATGACATGACAATGACATGACAATGACATGACAATGACATGACAATGACATGACAATGACATGACAATGACATGACAATGACATGACAATGACATGACAATGACATGACAATGACATGACAATGACATGACAATGACATGACAATGACATGACAATGACATGACAATGACATGACAATGACATGACAATGACATGACAATGACATGACAATGACATGACAATGACATGACAATGACATGACAATGACATGACAATGACATGACAATGACATGACAATGACATGACAATGACATGACAATGACATGACAATGACATGACAATGACATGACAATGACATGACAATGACATGACAATGACATGACAATGACATGACAATGACATGACAATGACATGACAATGACATGACAATGACATGACAATGACATGACAATGACATGACAATGACATGACAATGACATGACAATGACATGACAATGACATGACAATGACATGACAATGACATGACAATGACATGACAATGACATGACAATGACATGACAATGACATGACAATGACATGACAATGACATGACAATGACATGACAATGACATGACAATGACATGACAATGACATGACAATGACATGACAATGACATGACAATGACATGACAATGACATGACAATGACATGACAATGACATGACAATGACATGACAATGACATGACAATGACATGACAATGACATGACAATGACATGACAATGACATGACAATGACATGACAATGACATGACAATGACATGACAATGACATGACAATGACATGACAATGACATGACAATGACATGACAATGACATGACAATGACATGACAATGACATGACAATGACATGACAATGACATGACAATGACATGACAATGACATGACAATGACATGACAATGACATGACAATGACATGACAATGACATGACAATGACATGACAATGACATGACAATGACATGACAATGACATGACAATGACATGACAATGACATGACAATGACATGACAATGACATGACAATGACATGACAATGACATGACAATGACATGACAATGACATGACAATGACATGACAATGACATGACAATGACATGACAATGACATGACAATGACATGACAATGACATGACAATGACATGACAATGACATGACAATGACATGACAATGACATGACAATGACATGACAATGACATGACAATGACATGACAATGACATGACAATGACATGACAATGACATGACAATGACATGACAATGACATGACAATGACATGACAATGACATGACAATGACATGACAATGACATGACAATGACATGACAATGACATGACAATGACATGACAATGACATGACAATGACATGACAATGACATGACAATGACATGACAATGACATGACAATGACATGACAATGACATGACAATGACATGACAATGACATGACAATGACATGACAATGACATGACAATGACATGACAATGACATGACAATGACATGACAATGACATGACAATGACATGACAATGACATGACAATGACATGACAATGACATGACAATGACATGACAATGACATGACAATGACATGACAATGACATGACAATGACATGACAATGACATGACAATGACATGACAATGACATGACAATGACATGACAATGACATGACAATGACATGACAATGACATGACAATGACATGACAATGACATGACAATGACATGACAATGACATGACAATGACATGACAATGACATGACAATGACATGACAATGACATGACAATGACATGACAATGACATGACAATGACATGACAATGACATGACAATGACATGACAATGACATGACAATGACATGACAATGACATGACAATGACATGACAATGACATGACAATGACATGACAATGACATGACAATGACATGACAATGACATGACAATGACATGACAATGACATGACAATGACATGACAATGACATGACAATGACATGACAATGACATGACAATGACATGACAATGACATGACAATGACATGACAATGACATGACAATGACATGACAATGACATGACAATGACATGACAATGACATGACAATGACATGACAATGACATGACAATGACATGACAATGACATGACAATGACATGACAATGACATGACAATGACATGACAATGACATGACAATGACATGACAATGACATGACAATGACATGACAATGACATGACAATGACATGACAATGACATGACAATGACATGACAATGACATGACAATGACATGACAATGACATGACAATGACATGACAATGACATGACAATGACATGACAATGACATGACAATGACATGACAATGACATGACAATGACATGACAATGACATGACAATGACATGACAATGACATGACAATGACATGACAATGACATGACAATGACATGACAATGACATGACAATGACATGACAATGACATGACAATGACATGACAATGACATGACAATGACATGACAATGACATGACAATGACATGACAATGACATGACAATGACATGACAATGACATGACAATGACATGACAATGACATGACAATGACATGACAATGACATGACAATGACATGACAATGACATGACAATGACATGACAATGACATGACAATGACATGACAATGACATGACAATGACATGACAATGACATGACAATGACATGACAATGACATGACAATGACATGACAATGACATGACAATGACATGACAATGACATGACAATGACATGACAATGACATGACAATGACATGACAATGACATGACAATGACATGACAATGACATGACAATGACATGACAATGACATGACAATGACATGACAATGACATGACAATGACATGACAATGACATGACAATGACATGACAATGACATGACAATGACATGACAATGACATGACAATGACATGACAATGACATGACAATGACATGACAATGACATGACAATGACATGACAATAACATGACAATGACATGACAATGACATGACAATGACATAACAATGACATGACAATGACATGACAATGACATGACAATGACATAACAATGACATGACAATGACATGACAATGACATGACAATGACATGACAATGACATGACAATGACATGACAATGACATGACAATGACATGACAATGACATGACAATGACATGACAATGACATGACAATGACATGACAATGACATGACAATGACATGACAATGACATGACAATGACATGACAATGACATGACAATGACATGACAATGACATGACAATGACATGACAATGACATGACAATGACATGACAATGACATGACAATGACATGACAATGACATGACAATGACATGACAATGACATGACAATGACATGACAATGACATGACAATGACATGACAATGACATGACAATGACATGACAATGACATGACAATGACATGACAATGACATAACAATGACATGACATGGTTTGAGGGTTGAAAATAATGAAGCTGAAAATCGCAAATATAAAGTGGAATTTGAGGTTATTTTTAAACTTTTAAATTGTTTTATGAAAAAAATCTAATTTTTATTTTGAAAAATGGCTTGTTCAGGATTATCATTATGGAATTGATTCTCCATGGAAAATATTTGTCGATAAAGAAACAAGATTAAGATTAAATAAAGATAGTTTTTTCCGGTGTATTTTTCACATTAAAATTGTATTTTTCTAAATCCAAAATTCAAACTGAAATTATAAATTTTTATTAAGTTTGCAAGAACCATGTTTGAACCAAAAAAATGGAATCTCTTACTTTTGTTTTTGAAAATTTGATTTATGTTTTTCAATATGGTTAAAAAATTTGAATTTTCTCAAGTGTTTGTAATATGAAGTTTATTATATTTGAGCATATATAAAGTTTTACTAAAATTTTTATTATGAAAATATTGCTCACCAATTAAAAGATTTCAGGACTTTAGTTCTAAAGTGAGTTTCTCTCTAGAACCCAATATTAAATAAAACTATTTCATCAGAATGAACAATAGAATGAAAATAAAAATTCAGCAATAATAATGATGATCAATCATGGATAGAAATTCCCATTGAAATATTTTTGTTCTTTATACTCATCAGAATATGACAACTTGTAATTGGAAGAAATGAGAAATAGAAATTTAGAATTGGAATACAACATAAAAGTTCCAAATATGAAGATAAAATTCTGAAATTCATTAAAAAATCAAAGTTCTGAACAAAAAAAAAAATCAAATTTCAATATTGCAATAAAATATAGCTTTTAAATAACGAATTATGTTTTTGAATAAGAATAAAAAATTTAATCCAGTAACTTTTTGAATACAAATACAAACATAGAATAAAAATACAAATTTATAAAATAAAAATTTTTAAATTGCGACCCAGAGATGGGTCTTGACTCAAACATTCAGTCAGCGAAACTTTTTTGTAGAGAAATGAATCCAACTTAGATGAAATTTCAGGGACTAGATAAGAGAAAATCGATGTTGAAAAACATGCGAAAAAAAATTCGCCTTGTCTCCCGGTGAGACTTGAACCCACATCTTGCGCCTCTCCGGGGCCCATGTATTAACATTCTACTGCAGGAGACCAAACTGGCGTATGAATATTATACTGGTTGAGTGTCGATGTCTATCGGAATGAAGGGAATAGTTCTCCCATGTGATCATAATCATTTTTCTTGGTTTATTTCTATTCCCATCATTTCATCTTACGGTAGTTGGAATCAAGTTTGGACATACCGTAAGATGAAATGATGGGAATAGAAATAGACCAAGAAAAATGATTATGATCACATGGGAGAACTATTCCCTTCATTCCGATAGACATCGACACTCAACCAGTATAATATTCATACGCCAGGTTGGTCTCCTGTAGTAGAATGTTAATACATGGGCCCCGGAGAGGCGCAAGATGTGGGTTCAAGTCTCACCGGGAGACAAGGCGAATTTTTTTCGCATGTTTTTCAACATCGATTTTCTCTTATCTAGTCCCTGATATTTCATCTAAGTTGGATTCATTTCTCTACATAAAATAAAAATGAATTATAATTACCGATATGCCAAAAACTTGAAAAAAAATTATGTTAGAAACATAAATTATGAACATAATTTATGTAGGCTTAGGTCAGTGTTGAGCAGTCTTTTGAACCAAAGGGTCAGTTTGAACTCGAAATCTTTTCGACAGTTTTCAATCATTTGCAGAACTTAATAGCACAAGAACGTTGATTTTTAAACAATAACAAATTCGTAGAAAAGAAAATTAAAAAGTATAATCAAACAATTTAGAAGTTGAACATGTCTGTGTAAGTTGTGTGATGAGTATTAGATCAAAATCTGTTTTTGTGGTTATTTTTTAAATAATTCTAATTGATGATGAAATACAAATCCGCTTCTATTCCAATTATTAATGATTACAATTTTTTGACAGATTTGATTGGTAACGAAACTTGCGTTTTTGTTCAATTCGTTAAAATTATTATCAGTAAAGTATATTTATCAAACAACATTGTGATGGACAGAAATGAAATAATAATCATAACCATGTTCTTTTCAGTGGTGTTTCGATTATTTTACTAGAATTTAAATTACTATAAAAAAGTTCAACCAAATGATTGTGAGTTAAATGCAAAATAAAACACGTTAAGTGCAAATTTGAACAAACCATTAACATATCATTCATCTCCGATTTAGTATTAAAAAAATTAATATAATTTGAGAATACATTCGCAGGCCACAACCAGGTCGCAACCAGCCCGCAGGACACGTTTTGTTCATTTCTAGTTTATGTATTATTAATGCAATCTGTCTTAAATATTCTTATAGGGGAGGAGCGGGCTATATGCGCCTATTAAGCAGAATACTGATTTAATCAAATATCACATCGAATATGTGTACAAAAACTATATACACGTGTGCAGGCATCTGTTTTCTATACATTGGAGTAATTTTTATGTTAAAATTTTCTTCTGTTTCCGAGAAAATGATTTTATTATAAGTGTTGTCTAAAATGCAGAACCTCAAACCGTGCGGGCTAAATGCGCCTATTTATGTTTTGAACAAAATGACAGTTTATTGGGCAATATTTCCGTATAATTTCATTGAAACTGCTAGAAAGTAATAATTTCCGTACAACAAAGCTGAAGTTTTATAAAAATCTATGTATATTATAATTTTATGGAATAAAACAAAAGTTAGGGTTGCCATACTATGGAGGCATTTCATCCATGAGAAATACTTTATCAAATCTGTTTTTAGATCTTCAATTCTCTCTTCAGATGTTATTCAGAGCTCAGATTTGAAGGTTCAATGATAAAAATCATTTATTTATTCTATTTAACCTGATATTTTAGGATGGAGGCATTTTACAAACATGATGGGGGCATACAAAAACACTCTATTATTCCACTATATAATCATTATTAAACCTCCACAAAAGCTGAAATATGTTTAATTTCTGAAGTTCATTTGAGTAAGAAACAAAAACCATCCTAGTTTTAGTTTTAAGCTTCTTTATGTATAATTTTTAAAAGTCGAAATATTACATCAAAATGTATCAAAACCTTGTATGATTTTTTAAATTTTTTTGAGTTTGTAAATTCAAAAAATTCTTTCTTGCCTTATGTTCTGAGCGTATCACCCTCAAAATGCATTGGTCAGATAAGCTGTCTAGTCAGCCACTTCATCAAACAGCCGTAGGGTCATTTAACCCGATAGGCCCATTTAGGAAACCTTTCCCCTACAAGAATTGAAAAAAAAATTTTTTTTAAGAAATGCTCGGTAGGCTGAAATTTGCTTATCCCTGGTTTGAAAAATTCCAATTGAAGAATGAATTTCAAATTTCGTTTGAAAAAATGGAAATATGTCATATTTCAAATAGTTTTTCCAGCAATCAAAACCATATTGAAATTGAATTTGAATGCCTCATGCCGACAGCTTGTGTTGAGGCGAGCATCTTCAAGCCCGGCGCAAAGGTTGAAGCAACAACAACGATAACCAAACGATTCGCACAAGTCGTTTGAAGCTAAAGGAAAGCGCCCAACATGCGGTGCAAAGAGGGAAAGAAAAAAAGAACGAAAAAACGAGCTGCCCGCCTGTGGTAGCTGAGCAATAGCAGAATTACCTATCCTTGAGCATTCGAACCAGGCGCAAACAAGGCAATTCGACATTGTGTGTGCCTTCGAATTCGGTTGCCTCAAGCTTGGAGGTCGTGATGAGTGAGTTCCATTCGTTTGCTTTTTCAATTTTGCTTCCTCGAATGCATATTACTTCATGAACACCAGCCAAGTTGAGTGAGTGTCCTTCGTGTTTTTGTGTATTTTCCCCTCTTCAAAGCATCGTTCACTCGCGAGTGTAGCGTTGAACGAGGCGAGGATCTTCAATTCGTACTCGTTTTATTTGAAACACTGATACACAGAGTCATAGATTCTTCTTCTTCTTTATTCTGGTTAGGAATAAGAGGCAGGGATGCCAGGTGATAAGGATAAAATATCTGGGCAATTTGGAAAAAAGCTGTGTGTGTGCACAAGGAAGATCACAAAAACAAAACAAAAATTTTGGTGATGCGTGTGAGCGGGGGGTGGGGGCGACGTGGGGGGTTAGGGTTGTTGGTTTGGTTTTGAATTCTGGTTATTTTCGTGACGAATACTGATAACACCGTTCTAATTTTAAAAATTAAGTTTCAATGAATGATTGCTGTCATATCAGTGTATCCAAGCAAGATTTCTAGTTTAATCAGGCACTTAGGGATCGTATCCGGTACATTAATATTGATTTCACTCAATTTTGAAAGTTCGTAAAATCTGGGCACTCAGCAAAAACTTGGACAACTTGTGTCTGACCGATATCTTGGCGAAACGTCAAAAGTCTGTGTAATACAGACAAATCTGGGCACCTGGTAATCCAGGTGAGAGGGCTCCTAAAGGGAGGGCCAGTGAAGACTATGTATGCCCTAAAGCCATCGCTGAAATTGTTGCTTCTACTGGCAACATTTTAATGTTTATTGAAGTTGGTTTTTATTCCATCTTGATGAAAATAAATAATGTATCTATACTCCCGGCGAAAAGTTTTTGATCAGCTCCTCAAAACCATATAAATTATGTTTATCATCTTTCGAATGAGATCAAAAGATATGCAATATTAGACTGAGTCGATTTTAAGCTTCGTTTTGGTTCAAAATTCACCCATGATTTTTTGCAAACATTTTAAGTAATCTTTTCATGTGTAAATTTAAACTTTTAGGTTTGTTTGGAAAAATTGAATATTTTGTTCTGAAAAATCAATTGACATCACTACTGGTGCCTCGTGAAGTATTGCATGAAAGGTAGTCATGCAATACCTCGATAGGCACAAGCAGTGATGTCAGTTGAATTGATTGTTTTTTCAATGCCAAAAGACAAACCGGACAAATCCCTACTCATCAGCTAATATCTTTTTTACCGGAAAAGATATGAAGTGACCGTCTTGGACATAGTTGTTGAGCGGAAAATTTCATTCAACGAATTTATTAATCAGCACAAAGACCATTTGTATGCTCGGTTTCATAGAACAAACAAAAACGACGCTTATGAATTTAGAAACAAATAAACGATTGCGAAAAATTCCACTGAAAGAAGACTGCTATAGTTTTGTCCTAAATTAGTTCTGAAACCCGATACAACCATCATTCCATCTGGGGAAAAAATTGTTATTACTGATACCGATTTAAACGCTCACCGAACTGGGTAACTGTGCAAGGTGCATCTGTGCGGTTTAAAGTGAAGCCACAAAATTATGGCAATAATAGTGTTATCTGCTGTTTGTTGCAACTCGATTTAAGCAGAAACATTTTCAAGCATTTAATTCACCGACATAGTTTTGCTTTTAGGGATAATTAATTTAAAAGGATAAAAGTTCGCTGTAACCGAATTTCAGACATTACAAAAACGTTCAAAATACTTAAGATAACTCGAAAACTTTCCTATGGTTTCAACAAATATTAAATTTTTCAAAAACCTAATTACTCTATAACGTCATGGATTGCTTTCCCCATTTTCAGCTGGTGGTATCGATATTCGCCGAAAAGCGAACACCTCGGGCAAAAACTAAAAGAGCTCTCCACATCGATGATTGATGGAAGTCATTAATAATCACTCAACATACAAAATGTTCTTGATGGAACTGGTTCGATGTTATGGTTGGTTGGTTTGAATGTTGGATGTTGGATGGAGCGTTGTTCGGTTTCAAGCCCCACACCCATTTCGGAACCTTGCTTGCTCGGTATCTGGTCCTAAGAGTACATCCTCCTGGCCTGGCAGATCCTGGCAGATTACTATTAACTGGATGGCGGTTCCCCGGTTTGATGTGATGTGCATTGCCTTCCCTTTGCGGTGGTAAACCGGATACTGATGGTGGAGCTGGGAAGTGTAATGAGAAGACGTAGAAGAACGGAGCAGGGAGCTTGGGAATTCGCTCCGATGGCAGACATTAATCAGAATCCGGGGCACCAGTGCCAAACTTGACGTTGCCGCATGGAAAGTTCGTTTTTATAACGCTGGAAATCTGTCATTTGCTGCTCGGGTGAAATCTTCAACGAATATGAACGACCATTTCATGTACACCCACTCTACCCTAAAAAGATTGATGCTGTTTATGTTAGTCAGTCCACTGGAGCAGTTTTTGTTTCGAGTTTTTTGGGCGACCGAGTTTCTAAAAGTCAAAATTTGAATTATAGTTTTTTTTTATTTAAACTTGTAATTTTCATGTTGTACACTTCCTTTCTTTTTCATTTCAACGCGATAAAAGTAACGGATTTGCATCATTAAAATCAGTCTTTTCTTTCTAAACCGGATATAGAAAAACAGGTTGTACTGATTTCTTCCTGACTCGTTCCAAATTAGAGCATTATTGAATGAAAGCAGCAGTTTAGCTTCAACGTATTTTTCCCCTGTCTTCAAACTTCCGTCCGTGAATTCAAGAATATAAAAACAAACAAAGGGTTGCCATAAGATTGCCGTTTGTTTTGGCAAGTTTTCGCAATTTGTTCAACATTTTTTGCCTCGTCGGCAGTCGCCCGCTCGCTCGTATTTGCCATTCCGGTTCGGAGCTCGCAAATAATGAAGAAAATACAGTAGGTACCCAGAGATAAAGACTAATTAATCTTATCGTCATTGCATCTCTCTAGACCCCGAGACTACAGGGCTGAGCTGTCTGAGTAAGTATTCCCATGCCTTTTTCTCAGCTTCCCTCCAGGTTTTCCGGGTTTCTCTTTCTTTAGCCGCAACCAGCTCCCCGGAAAAAAGGGAGGAAATTTGCTTCCGCAGGGGTCATCTCCGGCAAATGAAGCAAGAAAGAGTCATTTCTACCTTTATAAAGGTATTAACGGGTGTTCGGATCAAAAAGTGGTCAAAGTAAATTACAGTAAACGATTATTTGTTTGTTAATAAAAATAGTTTGAAGAATTTGTTCCAGTGAGTTTTGTTATATAGGATGCCGAATTTTTGTGTTTCCTGGTTAAGATTTCTTTGCGGTCCTCAAGCTGAGATTCCAAACGATCTAGTCCAAATTGGCGAGCCTTTCGGTTGACTCATACCATAAGAATTTGTACTATCATCTTATCCACTTGCTGGGAATAAGGTCCACAGTGCTGGGAGGGTTCTAATCCTCAGGCACAACCTGAATGCTGTTAGCGGCATACCACTTCATGGTGTTTTTACATAAAGCATGGATCATCCAAAATCTCCTAGTTGTCGGAACTGGAATGCTTTGACAGTACTTTGTTCGGAAATGTTTCCTCTATCAGTGCTGAAAATTTCATAACGATTCGTTTTGTTTCAATAAAGTAACACGTAATGGAAGCCGCGAGGCAAAAATTAATTTTGGACACCCACGTCAAAAAATCGTGAAATCTGATTTTGGACGGCTTCCTTGCCAAAAATTTTACAAAGCCACTGGTCGGGGTGATGTCCTCGCCAAGTTCGAATTCGTTTTTGCCGATAAGTTGGCAAAAAAGTGTTTGATCTGGTAAGGTATTTGCAGCTGCGGACGAGAAACCCCGGTTTTTGTGAAAAACAAGACCATGGACTCCGAAATGTACAAGGAGGAGTGCCTTAAAAACGTTTTTTTTTTTTCGAACATTAGATTTCACAAAGGACCAGTAAAGTTTTCGCCAGATTTGGCAAGCTGCCACTACAGCTGAGAGGTATGTACAGTGGTATCGGGCCAACACGGGTGGATTTTGTCGAAAAGGACATCAACCCACCCAACTGCCCTCAATTCCGCTCTATCGTAAAATTTTGGGCAGTTGTCAAGCAGAAGATGAAGAAGAATGGTAGGACGACTCGGGATGCAACAGAGATGAAGAGATTGTGGAACAAAATGGCCGCTGAGGGCAGTGAATAGGGTGCCCAAACCATGATGAGTGGTTTAGACGAAAAGTTCGAAATTTCATCAAAACAACAGCGGATTTTTTTTTCTTATTTTTCTTTGAAATGCAATAAAAACCCTAAAGTAAATTTTGCACGTGTTAAATTGTTGTTGATAATTCTTTTTTGCTGTCAGGCATGCTGAGAACAGAAAGCGTCCATTACCAGGGGGCTCAACGGAGCCTTTTGGTGTGGGAGAGTGTTGTGGACCGCTTTTCAAATTAAAAAAAAAAAATCAGGATACGTCAAAGTAACGGAAATTTAGCTCAAACTGATGACCTTTTTTGGTCGTCGGTTCACATTTTCACTTAAGCAATGGTATCTAATGCAATTCCTTGCAACCCATTTTTCATCACTTCGCAAAAATCAGGAAAAATGAGGGTTATTTAAAAAAAATCAAGAAAATCCAATGGCTTATCAGGTTGAATGGTTGCGCCTCGCTAAATCAGGCACATTGGCATCTCGGCTCCCGGTGGGAAGAAAAAGAGAAAATAATTCTTTCTTGCAAAAGAACAAGGTTGCCATTCCCTTTGTCAAAACCCAATAGAAGCATAATTGAAGAGTGTTCAGGTTTTTTTTTATTCGGATGATTAGAAAAAAAACGGCGAATTCAAGTTGACCACTTTTTGATTCGAACACCCTTTAGTAGAGTACTTTCGTACCTTTGTTTTGTGTTAGCTTTGCGGTGTTCATTTTGAATGCTAAGCATCTTAACCAAACGAGCCTCGGCAGATTGTGTTTGCTTTTTTTTGGTTATTATTTAAGGAATGGATGATAAACCTTGCAGTATTTCGGGCTCGAAGAATCGAAAAGGGCAATGCCAGTTGACATTTAGGGTTGTACATTAACACATTGCAGACTGAATAGGAAAGTTATCTTTCTTTTTGCTTGCCGCGAGTATGTATAGCCCAAATGCTATAAGCTGAATGAGATGAAACTTTGTTATGTAAAATCTAATGCAGTACTTTGGTTTACTGGATACTTGTAGGTATTCTGTTCTCGTTCAACCTCGAGAACATCAATGACCACGACAATTAAGTAGGGTGGTCTAACCGGTTTTATCGAAAACGGTTAAACCGTTCATTTTTTCAATACCGGAATACCGACTTTTGGGAAGGCAAAAAAACAGTATTTCCGGTAAATTTTTCATCATTGTCTGTTCAAAAATTGACACGGCTAAGTGTTTTTTACCAAATATTTAGGAGTACAAATACTCAAATTTTGTTCAATCAGCTTCAAAATCCAAGCTCAATCAACCTTACTGCAAGGTGTATATGAGATTTGATTATTGCTAAAACTTGTCGATGTAACTTTTTAAATCAAAGCTTTATCATGAAACTTCACACATTTCACACACACACACGAACTAACGCACCACAACATTTAAAGACTGTACACGTATACAATGACTGAAAAAACTGATACAGCTACAAGAAATGTAATATTGCTTCACAATAAGCACTAAATTTTTCATTGATTTGCTGGAATTTATCTACATATCTATATCTATATTTATTATCTATAAACAGCTCAAGTTTATCACAACCGTTCTAAATAAGCGGTGCCGGGCTAATACAAACTTGCAATTTAAAATGAAAAATATTGTTTCAAATCATAAAATGTTTCAACAGAGTCAGCATTCAAACACATGTTAACATCAATTCTAACTTCAGTTCTAACGAAACTTTCAACAGAGTCAGCATTTAAACACATGTTAGACTGTTTGTATGAATTTTGTTTGTCTATTTTTTCTAGGTAATTGATGGTTTTATTTTTAACGCTGTGAAGCATTTTCTTTTTCCAGACAAAGCAGTAACCAAGTTTTTATAAATTTACAACAGTATTAAAGCAACAAAGAACGTATGGATCAGATCCAAACAACTATTTTTTTGCTGAATTTTGACTTGTTTTTAAATTTTGATAGATTTTTATTTCTATACGTTCGCTTTAGTGTTGGGAATGCAAACTTAATGCGATCACGATCTAGGTTTCGGGAAAAACATCCGTCTTTTAGATAACAATAATCTGTAATTCTGTGAGTTAACCAAAAATTTGTGACAGTGTTTTGAGTTTTGTTTATTTATTAGTTAAGTCATTGTTTCAACGAAAAATCTTTCTGTATACCAATTATATGAAAGACTTTATAAACTTTAACTAAATCTGTAAAATCTGTTCTTAAATATGAATACTGTTTTACAGAGTAAAGGACAAAATTTCGTTGAAAATAATATGAAACTTCTGGAATTTCCGCAACCTCACAGCGAAATTATAATAATAAAATGCAGATGAGAAATATTATGATTATCATTTGGATGATGATAGATTTACGAATTGGGATAATTTATAGGCACAATACCATTTTTTCCATCGAAATGTTGCTAAATCTATTGCGTTATAAATTCTGAGCATTTTATGCCATTATTACTGCAATTAGCCGAAACCCTTTCATGAACTCGATGTACTTTGAAAAATACCGGTTTTATCGGTTTTATAAATTACAAATACCGAAATACCGGATTTGAATAAACCGGTAAATCCGACCACCCTAGAATTAGGCCATTGGAGACACATTTGGTGACCTGGGGACCATCTTATTTGGTCTAAAAATCATTTTTATATTCCAATATCGAAACTAGTGATTTATGAAAAGAGTTGAAAACGAGAACACCGAATGCCAGTGGATTATTTGGCACCATGAATAGTTTTTTTCTGATGATAGTTAAAAATAACTCTGGAAAGTATTAAACGTATGTGCTACGACTTTATCACAACAAAAAGTTAAAAACTGTATTTGAACTTTCTGAACACTCTGTATTGTTGAGGATACCACCCCAAATAACACATATTAAGCCAACTAGCATTAGAAAGTTTTATCATGGTTTTATTACAGGCATTATTATGGCATTTTATATGCACCTAGTTTTATAAATGTATTTTTATGCTCATGAATAATGCTGAGATTCTTGATTGAGCCATTTGTTTTCAGGTAGTTCTGAAAACGTTAATAAAGCTTTTACTCAATACACTGTTCAAAATGTTTATAAAGAGTTCTTAATGCTTTATTAAAACCACAATAAAACATAAACTAAGAGGTTTGTTCCAATCGTTTTTTGCATGTTTTTAAAGGCACGCTGTGCTTGATTATAAAACCGTAATAATATAAGGTGACAGTTCTCGATCAAGATGTTTAAACCGGACACGCTCAGGCTAGATTGCACATTAGACTGATGCAAAAAATGACTTTTAGCTCCCATATGTTTTTTAGATGCCTTTTTGGGTTCCTAAACATCAGAGTAAAATTTGAGATGATTTGTTTGTTTCCTGAGTTAGCGCAACGCTTTTCAATTTTGTATGGAAATTTGTATGGAAGAAGTAATTTTTGCACATTAAATCATCCAATTTCCATACAAATGTCCATACAAAATTAAAACTCGATGCGTTGATTCAAGACTGAATGGATCGGTTCTTTAATTGTTATTGCTATTTCTGGCAGCAAAAACAATAAAAAAAAGTTATGAGAGGTGTAACAATTAAATAATTTGAAACTTATACAAAGCTTGCAGCGGTATATTGCACATATTTGAATTGGAGTTCCCTTTTTTTACACATATTTGGAAAGTTGTTGTTGAGTTAAATTAAAAAAAATTAAAAATCTGTGAAATACTTCAAATCACCGGAGAAGACAGCGTCTTCTGCTTTTCTTATCAGAGTTGTAAATTACTGAAAATCTCATCAAATATCTACAATGTGGGTATTGAAATGGGGTGAAAGGGCTCAACGAGGAGAAATCGAATTTCGCTAGCTAACACTATCTTGAAATCTTTTGTTCTCAAACCTGTATATTACTAATAACCGCTTTAAACCCCCAAAATATGGGTATTGTATGGGAGGGCTAAAAAGAACAAATCGAATTGGCGGCTTCCGCTGAACTTTAGAAAGCTGTAAATGACTAAAAACCGTGGTGGTTAGTTTAGTTTAGTGTTTTACAGAATTCAGAATTTCAAAGGAAGCCGCCTTCTAGGATTTCGAGATGGTGTCAGAAAGCGAAATTCCACTTAATCTTGTTTTGCCCTTTCACCCAAAACCCATATTGTGGGGATTTAATACGACTTCTAGTTGATCAAAGAATTTTGAAGTTCAGCAGAAGCCGCCATCTCGAAAATATTTCATTACAATGACTTCATTCCGAAGATTTGACGAGGGGCATTTATTTTTAGATACCGTAATCCGGGGTAATATTTATCACTTTTTTCAATATATTTCGATTTTATTTTCTGTTAAGGAGAATGTGGCATGTCTTATATTTTTAAAACCAGTACTGGACTCCTATGGACGTAAAACATGGATGCAGAAATTTATTAGACCTCTTTAAATTTGATTTAAAAATCGCTTTCGCCACTGTTCAGAATTTGATGCTTTGGGGTGACATTGATCAGTCTCTATTCTGACGGTTTTAACGAGTTTTCTTGATCATAAAAGATACAAAACACCATCATAATATTTACATATGCTAGTTTATCAAGCTAACCTTGATTTTTAACGTTTAATTTTAAAAATATTTATAATCGAAAAAAGAACTATGATGCTGCCTACATTTAGGGGCAAAATTATAATAATTGCTAAATAGTTTGAGCTTCAAAATACAAATAATATTTTACCTTCACACATTTCCCTAGGCCAAAGGTCGGCAACCTGCGGCTCGCGAGCCGCATGCTCTTTTGATGTAAAGCTACCCTCACTGCGCTAATATTATATGTATTTAAAAAAAAAATTATAAAATCGTGCTGATGCGATAATTGAGATCTGGCACACATATTTACAGAGGTCCAGAAGTAAATTTTAAAATTTTATCCGCTGAAGGGGCAAGCGTAAAGGACCAAATGGAAAAATAGAATTTTGAAGCCTAATTTTACTTTTATTTCCATTTTTATAGGGATCTAATACATTAAAGTCATTAGTCCTCGAATAAATTTTGCAATTTTTTGCTTTTCACTGTTTTTGAAGCATCAGCTTAGAGATAAAGATTTAATTTATCAATAACCGTGAATGCAAAGAAAAACTGTTGTTTTAAAGCAAGGAAAACTTAAATCAAATTATTTATTTCCAAAACCTGTGAACGCGAAAGACAGGAAACTATACAGGAAAATCAAAAAAGTAGTTTTTAGACAGCCTCTGCGTAACCCTCATAAAATTTTATTTTTTAAGCAATAACGTTTTTGCCCTCAATGAAAATTGTTCAATTGAAATTTCCAAAATAGTCTTAGAATTGATCAACCAATTCGAAAAATAATCACAACTTTGACGCGTAACAACATAAAAATATTGGAAAAGCCACCTCAATCCTATCTAATTAATTTAAAAATGATAGTTTTAATGTTTCTGAATAAAGATAACTCATTAGCATTCCAGATTGCCCGGATTTAACCGGGCTTTTCCAGATTTTCGAAAAAAAAAACAAAAAAAAGGGGGATGCCTGGACCGGTCCAGATGCCCGAATATCGAGGAAAAGGCTCTGTATTTGTTCCAGAATTATTCACAATTTTCTAAATTTCAGTATTTTCAACTTGTTTCAGCGCATGCATTTTTTGAAATTGTGAATTAATTGTTATTAAGATTTTGGTTTGTTCATTTTTCAACTTTTCTCTTGCCTTTTAATGGAACATGCGTAGATGTTGGCTGGATTTTCCCGGATATTATTCGGTTTTGAGTTTAAAAATTGAGAACCCAATGCCAAAGTCTGGAATGCACTGGAGATATCGGGTTAAAAAGTCAATAAATACCCAAAATTCAAATACAAAATACAAAACTAAGAATTGAGAATTTAAAATTAAAGTTTGGTATCTTTTCAAACTCGTATCAGCATTGAGAATGAATGAAAACTTCAATTCTGAAAATCTATTTGAAAACAAAATCACAGGCTAAATACTTGTAATCATTAACAAAATTGACCTTAACACCATTTTTTTTTAAAGTATATCTTTGAGTCTTTGAACATTTTTAAAATTTTAAGTGTAATGCCTGCAGTCAATATTTACCAAAAGCATTAAAATGTTCAATGAAGTTTCCGAAACGGTCACATTTTTTTAAATAACGAGTTAAGCACCGTTGATTTGTTTTTATTAACTTTTACATTGTAACTTTAGAAGAATCCTTGAACTGCTTTTGTCAGTTTAAATCACATTATTACAGATTTATACTGGTCGAACCACAAGTTTTTTTTTCTATAATCTAAGCTTTAGCAAGCATTGCTGAATAATGTACAATGTATTGAATTTCAATCTTCATTCAATTGGACGCACAATACTGAAAATCACATGTGGCACAAAATGAGATTTTGGATTATCCAAATGCATAAAATTTTGCAGAAACGTTCATTTGATGTCCTGAATTTTGAAAATTCTGCCAGTTGTTCGAAGCATATTTTTTTTTTTTGGTTTCGGCTACATAAATTTTAATTGAATTTTATCTCATACTTCTGGATTTTGTTAAGGATTGGCTATTTAGAGAATGTAATAATAAAGTTTGATAATTCTAAGAAAATATTTTCCATTTACTTTTTCCATTTACTTCTCTTTGCCGAAGAAATTATAAATATTCTGCTTATGTGGTTATGTTCAAATCTTTCACTTTACGTCATGCAAAGTATTCATATAAGCTTTATATGGATGGAAGCTATCAAAATTCATGCTCTGAAAGGACACCCATTAGAGCTGGTGTCCCTCAAGGCAGTATACTTGGGCCAATTTTATACAATATTTTTACTTCTGATCTTCCTGATGTACCAGAAGGAAAAGGTAGAAGATTATTTGCTGATGATACTTTGCTTTCAGCCAAAGGTCGAAACTTACGGGTGGTACGCAGTAGATTGCAACAAAATTTAAATTCCTTTTTGAATTACTTGAAAATGTGGAAAATTTCTCCTAACGCTTCCAAAACTCAACTTATTTTATTTCCCCATAAGCCAAGAGCAAATTTTTTAAAACCTAATGAAAATCATTCCATAACTTTTAATGGGGTTTCATTAGAATGGTCTGATCACGTGAAGTACTTGGGACTCACACTTGATCGGAATCTTACTTTTAAAAATCACATTGAAGATATTCAATCTAAATGTAATAAATACACTAAATCTCTTTATTCTCTCATCAACAGGAAATCCCGGTTGTGTCTGCGAAATAAGATGCTCATCTACAAACAAGTTTTCCGACCAGCGATCATGTATGCAGTTCCGATTTGGTCTAGCTGCTGCGCGACGAGGAAGAAAGCCATCCAGAGGATTCAGAACAAAGTTCTGAAAATGATTTTGCGGCTTCCACCTTGGCACAGCACCGAAGATCTTCATCGGATTGCAGGCATTGAATCTATCGAAGAGATGGCCAACAACATCATCTCCAACTTCAGAGGCAAATCGATGCAGTCTTCCATCGCAGAGATTCGTTCTCTTTATGTTTAGTTTAATTTTAAGATAGTGTTTAGGTTTAAGTATAAAATATTTTTGCTATTACAGGATGTTCTCCGACATTAAAAACTTGATTGCGCTCAGCAAATTTAAATCTTATAAATAAATTTTTATAATCTAGTTACTTATAGGGCTATGAACAGTTCATTATTGAGCTGAACACCTAGTTTAATGCAATAATGTAATATAAGTGTAATCATGATTTGATACAAATAAAGACATATTTAAAAAAAAAAAGCTTTATATGGATTTGAAATTTTCTACACTCGGTATTTGCCAACGTATTTTAATTAATATAACATCAAATTCAGAAGAAAACCCATGTACTTAATCCTTATCAGAAACAAACTTAGAATTAGAGGGGTTTAGAATTATTTTCGTAAAACTAATGTTCATTGATTAAAAACAAAAACCATAAATCTTTAATGTGACTCTTTAAAACTCTGAAATTTTGAAAATTTGAAGTTTTTGGCCCTTTCAACTCAAAAGGTTGCCGACCACTGCCCTAGGCCCTCCCACAATTTCCATTTTCATTTTTTCTTCAAAGTTAACGATTTGATAGGGTTCCTATATGTCCTTATTTTTTTAAATATCAAAAATTTATCATTAAATGACATTAAAAATAGCACTATAACTGTTCATATACAAAGAAAAAAAGTTTATTTTTCACACTAAACAACCCGTTTGCTTCTAAATGCTTTTTGGCAGCTGTTTATTTGCGAGCATTGAAAAAAAATAGATATCTTAAGATTTTGAAATTAGATTTTTTACTATCAGAAAAAAAATTCAAATACAAACAAAATTTTGTTCATTTGATACTTTATTAAAAGGCTTCCAAACGTAGAAAACAGTTTTCAAAAATTCAAACTATCGACTGAGTTACTGATGATAATGTGGAAAAGTTTATTGATGGTCAAATTTACCCCGGTGATCAAAGTTACCTTATTTTACGGTACCTACTATATCATACACATTTTACCAACAATCTTGACTGGCAGTAGAAAATTTGCTCGTACAGTGAATCCGATTTTTTCACGCATCGATTTTGTCACGCACCGATTATGTCTACCCCCGATTTTGTCACCTTTTTTGACCTAATTTTATCACTTTATTTGATTCAATGTTAAAAAACTTTAAAGATTTAAACATTCTCCTTTTGGGTTGATTATTTGTTAATATTGCGTTTATTGACATCATTCTTAAGGAACATTGCAATACATGATGACATCGACAGTGAAGAAGACTTAAGGACAACACAAATAAAATATGTCCGAACCCGACCAACTATTTTGTCCAACATCAGCGACAATATCATTCATAATTTCTGAAGAATCACAATCATTTGGGGCCGATACTGTTGATTCTGAATGTTATATAAGTTCCGGAAAATTTAATAGCTTCGAGGTTCTCGTCTAGTAAGGGACGGACGCCTCCTATGGAATTAAAATTCCTTATAAAATAAAAGAAGTTCTTTTCCATTTCTGACTGATTATCAAACGTCATATTCAACATTTCTCAATCGGTAAACGCTTTACTATCATATCTCTTCTCCATGTCATGTGGCAAAAACCCAATCAATGAAACGAACACAGTTAGCTTCTGAACCATCTTTGATCCAAATAAGCAGAAGTTATATTCCCTCAGTTGTCAGTTTTGATTTTTTATTGGTTGAAAGTTTGGAATATTATATTTTAAATCTTATTACCTATTATACCCTTGTGTTTTTTTTTTATTTTTGGAAATCGGGATTTTCACCACTGAAGATCATTCATTGTTCTTGATAATACTGGTCGAAACAGAGTCTTTTAAGAAATATAGCAATAAAACTTATTGATATTTTGATGAAAAAAGTGACTTAACCGATTAGTTATCAACTAATAGCAAACAAAAAATAATCCTATACTGTTTCAAATTACGCATTTTTTATATTATCTGATAAATTTCAACAAGATTTAAAAAAAATAACGCATTTTATTCGCATGCACAAAATCGGAGATTCACTGTAATATGTTTGAAACAAAGCTTAAATGCTATTAATTTTACCAGATCATATCTCAATTAAGCAATCATCAACCATCATGGTTGCAGGAAAAAATAAAAAAAAAAACTAGGAGAACTCATATAATCGAAAAAACAAAAACTGCTAATAGGTTATATAAATGCTTTATAAAAGCTTTTGTGGCCAACAGCATAATGATTTTATCGATGTTTAAAAAATGTCATAATGACGTTTCTAAAACAGGGCCAAATTGCCAGATTTGAGATCCTGGTGATGCGCTTCAGCTTTTTTATGAAGATAAATGCTATAGCTTAAACGAAGTTGTGCTGACAACAATAAAGCTAACATTTGCACTTGAGACATCGAGCATTATGGAAGCTTTTTACAAATTGTTTGACAAAACTTTGATCTAGAATTAAAAAAAAAGTTTAATCTATTGTAGGCAGATTTTTTTTCCATGTTAATCCAGTTATTTTTTAAACTGTTTCAGTTATTGATTTTTATTATATTCATGAAACATCATTTGGTGAAGGAAATTCAAAAGCTATTAAAAAAGCAAACAAGTTCAAAGTGCTATTAGCTGAAAATTCCGTGCCAACCCTGAAACGAAACGACCGGGAAGCAACAGTCTCATTAAATGGGAAATCCCTTACAGCGCAGCCCATGGAACATTCGAAACATCTTTCATTACGAAACTAGCATCCGGCCGGCACTCGAGAGAACCATTTCGGACGTTTATTACACATAGTTGAACCGTATGATGTTAACTATATTTACGAGCTGGAAGCTGCTGGCTGGAACGCAGAGAGCACAGACAAGAAGTGGGGACGGAAGGCGGGCCAAAAGCAGGGAATCTGGCCAAATGAATCGCAAAACCATATTCCGGCGAATGGATTGGCCCGTTTCGAGATGGAAGTCCTCCCGAAAAAAAGAGGTTGAAATAAGTCTTCCAACTTCTGGATTGCTTTTCTGGGAATATGGAGAGAACCTTCTGGGCGAGAGATTTGTGTAGCCCATACATATATGTACAACATGTTCGGGCACATGATTATAATGCGGAGGTGGAGAGGTGAGTACATTTGAGAATGTTTCCTGGAACAAACCTACCGTCGAATAAGATAAAAGAGAATGAATTATTAATCAGCCTAAGGTGGAATAAAGGTAGAAACATACTTTGAACATACTTTCAACTGTAGAATGTACACTAGTAAGTTTTTTTTTATGGAATTTTCCAATTCGTCAAAGAGAAATTGGTTTCTGGTGTAGTTTGGGGAATGTTCAACCCACCTCATTTCACGGTAGCGGTCCAGAGAGAACCGGGAAAAGGAAAAGGTTTTCCCCAAACGAACACAGAAAGGGTTGGTCAATATTGGTTTTCCATGAGCCTGCATGCGAATTCAAGTAACGGAGCTGTTTGGAAGGGAAATCTAGTTTCTGAGCAAATAGACCTCTTTTCCAAATAAGACGACGCCATTGATCAATGGACTGACTTGTATGGCTTGGGCCGGTCGTCTTGGGACCGTACAGTTCCGTACAGGGAAGGAAACTGCCCAAGCTTAGCTGCCTGGGTGTTGCTTTTGTTCAGGGCTTCGTCTGTAAAGTTTCCAAGTTTGTTTGAAACAATAACAGAATCCAAAGGCTTCATGTGTGGTTTTGTGTTGAGTTGTTGAATGGTGAAACTGGCAAGATTTATTATTGAGTGAATAGCAATATTCTTCAGTAAGGTGCTATTCATTGTAATTTTCGATAAAAGATCCGCTTTTTTGTTACCTACCTTTTCGGCTGAGATTATAGTAATATTGAGCATTATAGTCAAATTTTGGATTGGAATTACCTTCAAACTTTAGCACTATTAATCACGTTCGTTTCAAGTTTTACTCACAAAAAATCTTTATGTAATCAAATGGGTTTGTAAATTTTCCAGCGATAATATCGGGAATGAAACTCCATTGAGATGATTTTAACTAACCCTCTAGTGTCCAACCCCTCCATAAGACTGGGGCTACAAAAACCGGCATAAAACCAGAGCTATTAATAATTTTTACTTACTTTTTACGAAAAATGTTTCAAAATATGGTAATCTAACAATCCATACTTAGCTTAGCATGATTGACTACTCACCTCCACCCTAAACTATGGAACCCGAAATTGCTTCAAACTAAAATTTAAGATTGTTTGTTTAACAAGAATTTACTGTTTATATGGAATGAAACCATTTCCTTACTTTTATTTTAAAGTTTATTTCAAACTTCAAAAGTTGTTTTAAATTTTCCGATACAACCTGCCTGTTTAACCAAAGAGAAAGTCTGATACTACACATGATTTTTTTTGTATTAAGAATTAAATAAACCAATACTCCTGGATTTTCATAGGTTTGGTCATCATTTAATTGATTCCAAATATTGACTAAATAGGCAGCATTACAACTTATGGAATATTAAATTCTAAGGTACGGGAAATGCAGAATTTTGTTTGGAGAAAGTCGGTTTTGACAGGTCAACGGTATTTGTGTAGTTTCAATTCTTTCAAACCACGGCATCTGGTGGCTAGAAGTTATTGGTAGCCCTTAAAAAAATTTAAGCAAAACATAGACAATTTATATAAGATCATTTTAGCAGATTTTTTCCAGATTCAAAAGTCTATAGCTTTCTCGTTAGCGTCACAAATATTTGGATCACAAATGAAAAACATTAACTTGATGTTGAACACTTAGTGAGAACTCTTGAATTAATATATAACCTAGCTTTTGTAATGTAAAACCACACCCAATATTTTTAACCTATTTTTTCTTTTCATTTCAGGTAAGATTTTGCGACTTGTCCAAAATATGAATGTTCATTTAGGTTCAAAATAAGAGGTAAGAGATAACGCTTGAGCGATTTGAAGTTGTATGAAAGTTGAAAAAATATTGAAGAAAAAAAAATAATACGTTAACAATTACCGCGAAAGTGGATCAATCGTGCATATGAGCATTAACCTTTTTTCTATGCAATGATGCAAATTTTATCTTTTTTTTTTCAATATAGATAAGAATTGTCAGATCTAAAATATGATTTTCGGCTTGTTCGTGTTTAGCATTTGCTTTATCCGAACCAAAAAATGTTGCGGTTTATCGACCTACATTGCCGAATTCTCATTATGTGATTTAAATCAAAATTTCATTAGACTTTTCTTTCCAACCGTTTGCTTGAATCATTTATATTTCTTACCAATCCTCTTGTGAAAAAATGAAGTTAAAATTTAAAAATGTACCAATAAACAGAGTGACAATTAAGTTCCCGTACTTTATTATAAATATTTCAACAACCTTTAACTTGTTTATATACAATCAAATCGAATCAACCAAACAATAGTAACGTTATATGGAATATAGGCTGTCAGGTTGAATAAAAGAAATACAAGAATAGCTCGAAACACTGTCAGTAGACCTCCATAAAATTTTCCACAATTATTTAAGAAGATAATCCTAAATATTCCGTTCCGAATTTCTGTGCTGAAAAACCTCATTTCTACCCTCAGAGAGATGATCTTACTAGGACAAACATCAAGGAGCAGAATAAATTCTAGCATATGTGCTCCCAACGATTATATTTTGAAAATTTCATAGTCGTGGAACGTATGGTACTGTTGTCCATGTTTCTTCCTCCCCTGGTTCCAGTGGTCTCTGCGTCAAACGCTGCACAGTGGGCCCGGCCGAGTAAAGATGAGTTGTAAACTACTCACCAAAATGCAAACAAGTTCTGGCTGTGTATGTATCATTAGCATTAGCATAAGCGAATTTATATACACTGAGGTTTTTTTACGAGGGTTTTTTTACGCGGTATTTTTTTAAGCGACTTTTTTTACACGGATTTTCGAATTAGCGCGGTTTTTTACGCGGATTTTCGAATTAACACGGTTTTTTTTACACGGATTTCGCGAATTAACACGGATTTTGAGAGAAAATATTCTAAGACTTTTTCAAAGGAAAACACTTCGAATCTTTTTTTTGTAGTTGGGAAAATCTTAGCTCTGAGACTAAGAACGTGATACATGAGATCTGAGACCTGAGACCTGAGATCTGAGACCTGAGACCTGAGATCTGAGACTTGAGACCTGAGACCTGAGACCTGAGACATGAGACATGAGACATGAGACATGAGACATGAGACATGAGACGAAGGAGTTCCTCTCCGAGAACACAGTAAAAGAGAGACTGATAAAAAAGATTAAAAAGCTGAGTTTACTTCAATCCGCATAATGCGTATTGTTTTATCGATCTGAATTCTACACTGTCAAATAAGCCCCACTGTATTCTACTATTCTATTTATCGAATTGATTTTGTTTTTTTATCTTATGAATAAAAGATCATTGTATGCAAAATTTCAAATAATCATGGTTCTTGCACGTATTTTAAATAACGTGCTTTTTTACGCGAATTATTTTAATTAAAGTGGACTTTTTACGGAGATTTTCAAATTACAGGGGATTTTTACGCGGATCTTTTATATAACGAGGTTTTTTTGACGCGGATTTTCGAGTTAACGCGGTTTTTTACGCGGATTTTTTTTCGCAGATTTTTTTTACGCGGTACGAAACCCCCGCTTAAAAAAAAATCAGTGTACATCGAAAAAATTCTTGAATTTTATATGTAAATACTCTTTTCGATAAAATTTTGTCTGACGTGATTTTTTTTTTCAAATCAAACGATATAACTCCACCTTCAATCAAAATTATTCAGTTGGAATTACAATTGATTTGAATATTTTGATTCTTTGAATCCTACCTGTTAGCACAACTGGCAACCTTGGTACGGGATCGGACAAACGTCAACGCGTTGGCGCCGAAAAAGGATTGTCATTGTTAGAAAATCGATTAAAACTGCGACACGTTTTTTCACGACCTGGCAGTTAGTTAGTTTGTAGTGAATTAGGATATATTGACAGTTCTACACGAACACCACTTTAACAGAAGGCCTCAGCCCTAACCTCAAACCATGGGAGAACAGAATCGATTTTTGAGAAGGGCGCACGATAAACGCGATTTTCCGGTACTAAAATCGACAAATTCGCCCTGTAGAAAAGTGATACACAGATGTTCGTGTTTTGATTTTTTTGGGTGTTCAGGGCTGCCAAGTGCATTGATATTTGGAAAACGATGATTATGCAATCAAAAGCAGTGTTATTGAAAAACCTTTTCATGAGTACTGAGAATTTGCAACTTTCTTTTAGATTTATATTCGAATGTGAAATTAAACGCATCATTTATCTAAACGAAAGAACAACTTACTGTATCGCACACTTAAGCGAAGAAGCGAATTATGTGGATTTGTTTAAAATAGTCAGAGCACGCAGGCGATTATTTTCAAATTCAACAAAGACGGGGCTTTCACTTAAGCTTGTTTGTAACAGTGAATGATTTTGCATTCGTTTAGAAGTTAGAAACAACTCTTTTTTAATCTACCGAGCAGTACATGAAAATATATTTCAGATGTTTTCAATTCACTTTGAACATTCATTAGCAAAAGATAGCTTATCTTCATCCATTTATGAACGCCCCGTAATGAATTCAAACGTTTAGCTGTTGATAGTTAAAAAATTCAATCAATTCAGAAATATTATAATTAGTTTAAAACAAGCAAATACTGATTTTAGTAACGCACCTAGCATCACTGGTGAGGCCGCCAGCAAATCAAAATTTGAGGTTATGGCTGAGGCCAATTTTTCGATAATACTATCGTCCGTATATACCCTTATAGTTTTTAGAGAAAACAGTACGTATTGATTGTTAGTTATTCCGATAATCTTCTAATGTATTTTGTTATAGTAGGTGGAATCTATTTGGCTAGTTGCGCGTGATTTGAGTGCTCGCGGGTTTGTGAGTCGGAAGAGGTTAGGTGATAGAAATTCCTTACTGCGCAATTTGCCACTAAAATATTGTATTTCCTTTGATAGTTTGAGTGACCGTTCGGTTGTTCCGGTTAGGTGTACCGGGTTGAGCTCAATAGAGCGGTAAGAAAGAAAAAGCGTAAGTACGCAAGAATACTTGTTTTGTACCCGATGATAAATATGATTTTCGTCCATTAGCTTCAAATAGCCGGTGATATCCCACGGTTTAGGGTTGCCAGAGCTAGAGCTTAGGGTAAACGGCGAAACTTATTTGAAAGTTCATAAAAGATTGTTTACATTATCACCATTTAATAATAAATGTATTTACAGTCGAGTTCGTTCGCATACAACGTACTACGGAACAGTTTTTATTTCCCACACTACCTTTTCCAGAACAAATTTCAGGAGATTTTAATTCTTTATTTTGTAATTTCCAAATAGAATCAAACACTTTGAATAAGTTCCAATCGAAGACTTTGGTAGATCTTGTGGTTTTACAAGAAGGATATTCCTTTCCAGGACATTTTAGAAGGGTTCATACTATTTAAAAAATGCTTTGAAGGGGTAAATAAAGTAATGTAAATTTTTAAAAAAATATGATTTTGAGTGAAATAATTTGAGCGCACTAGAAGAATAATTTTGATCTGATGCTTGCACAGCAAATTTTTAATTGCTGAAAACCAGCAAAATTTTGCTGGTTTTTGTCTCGCTGGTTTTCCAGCAATATAAAGCACACTCAATTGCTGGAAAATCAACAATCTTAAAGTGTTGGAAATCATCAGTATTTTCAAAAAGAACCGGAAATATTTGGATTCTAATTTAATTTTAAATGTCAATAGTTCTCAATCTATGTATAAATTGAAATTGTGTGTGTTCATTATTCTAAGGTGTCATTTTTTTTTGTTTCGATTATAGTCGTTTTACCATTTTTGTGGCATTCGCGACTTTATCAACGTTGCAGTTGGCGGATCGTTATTGAAAAACTTATACAACTGTGTTCGATGTTTACTCTTGGGCTCGAACTCGCGGACATCGGCTCAGGAGACAATAGACTTGAAAACTGAGCTATATCACAAGCCAACACATTAAAATTAAAGTCAATCAATATCCGTCCTGCTGCGAAATGCCGCTGTGCCTCAAGCCTTGAATATATCACATCAGCCTCCATCTGACATTTGGTTTAATCGATTCATCGCTGGAATGTGAAGGAAAACAATGTCAATCGTATTTATTGAAATTATTTATTTATTTACATAGTATACCGTCTCACGACATAACTTGACGAACATAACTACTATAATTCACTCGGTCCATGGCAACCGTTCTCCAATTTCTCGGGCACCCCACGTTCGCCAGATCACGCTCCACTTGGTCTAACCACCTCGCTCGTTGCACCTCCACTCGTCTTGTTCCTACCGGATTCGTAGCGAACACCTGTTTTGCAGGACAGTCGTCCGGCATTCGCGCAACATGTCCAGCCCAGCGTATCCGGCCAGCTTTCACCACCTTCTGGATACTGGGTTCGCCGTAGAGACGCGCGAGCTCGTGGTTCATGCTTCGCCTCCACACTCCGTTCTCTTGTACACCGCCAAAGATGGTTCTTAACACTCGTCGCTCGAATACTCCGAGTGCCCGTAGAGAACAACCGGTCTAATGAGCGTCATATACAGATTACACTTCGTGCGAGGGCTAAGTCTTCTCGACGGCAGTTGCTTGTGGAGTCCATAGTAGGCACAACTTCCGCTGATAATTCGCCTCCAGATCTCACGGCTGGTGTCATTGTCTGCGGTCACCAGTGAGCCGAGATAGACAAAGTCTTCGATTATCGACTGGCGAATGGCTCCCTTAACTTCACTCATCGTTGGGAGTGACTCATCTACGTCGTTGGCTACCCTGTCAATGTACCTTCCCCCACCGTCATGATCTCCTGCATGTGCGCCGTTCAGGTGTTCATCGAAGTGCTGCTTCCACCTTTTGATCACCTCACGATTGTCCGTCAGGATACCCCCGTCCTTATCCCGGCACATTTCGGCTTGCGGCACGAAGCCTTTGCGGGATGCGTTGAGTTTCTGATAGAACTTTCGTGTTTCTTGGGAACGATGCAGCTGCTCCAAATCCTTGAGCTACTCGAGCAACTACTGCCGCCCGCGCGGCATTCACTTCGTCCATCACCCTTCTACACTCCTCGTCGAACCAGTCGTTCCGTCGAGTTCGCTCCACATAACCGATGACGTTCTCCGCAGCACTGTTGATGGCTGTCTTGATGGTATTCCAACATTCCTCGAGAGGGGCTTCGTTAAGCTCCCCCTCTGCCGGCAGCGCTGCTTCGACCGATTGCGCGTAGTCTGCCGCGACCTCAGGCTGCTTCAGTCGTGCGATATTTAAACGAGGCGGGCGCCGGTTTCGTGTGTTGTTCACTACGGAGAGTTTTGGGCGCATCTTCACCATCACCAGATAGTGGTCTGACTCGATGTTGGCGCCTCGACAGGATCTGACGTCGATGATGCCGTGCCGGTTGTCAATCAAAACGTGGTCGATCTGTGATTGCGTTTGGTACGGTGATCTCCAGGTGTACTTGTGTGAAAAGCGGTTCTGGAAAAAGGTACTACGTACGGCCATTCGTTTGGAGGCGTCGAAATCAATAAGTCTGAGGCCGTTTTCGTTGGTCAGCTGGTGCGCACTGAACCTTCCAATTGTCGGTTTGAATTCATCCTCCTGGCCGACCTGAGCATTGAAATCCCCGATGACGATCTTGATATCATGTTTTGGGCAACGGTCGTATTCACGCTCCAGCTGCGCGTAAAATTCGTCTTTGTCGTCACCGGTACTTCCGAGGTGAGGGCTGTGCACGTTGATGATGCTGATGTTGAAGAACCGGCCCTTGATTCTCAACCGGCACATTCGTGAGTTGATTGGCCACCACCCGATCACGCGCTTTTGCATCTTTCCCATCACTATAAAAGCTGTTCCAAGCTCGTGTGTGTTGCCGCAGCTCTGGTAGATGGCACGACCATCTGGGTACGTTCGTACCGTGGAGCCCTTCCAGCAAACCTCCTGCAGCGCTACGATGTCGAATTTGCGGCTCTTCAATTCGTTGGAGAGCACGTGGGTATTGCCCACAAAATTTAGAGATCGGCAGTTCCATGTTCCAATTTTCCAATCGCTAGTCCCTTTTCATCGCGTGGGTCTTTGCCAACTTCCATCCGAAATTTGTTGTTCGTTGTTCGTCGCTTATGTTTTTTGTAGTCACGGGCTCGCAAGGCCCGCAGCTAACCCCACTATCTCGCAGGAGGACCGTCGTGGTGTTGCTGTTTCGGGTCCCGAACACCACCAGGACGTTGTTGCACTCCGCACGCCGCCCCTGACATAGAGAACAGACGCGTACGAAGCCCCCTAACTCAGTTTGCATGCACCCAAAGCACCACCGGGGTTGGGTACCCGATCTCCGCTAAGGTTGCTCGCACCCCAGCTGGCACCACGGGGAGGTAGAGAATCGGAGTTGCAGACAAGAGGTGATATGACCACTACCCGAGGGTTGGGTGTATGGGGTCTCGAGTTGCACATTGTCTACCGTTCACTAGCCGTATTTATTAAAAAATCATTTGTAAAACAAAATTTTACCTTGCAACTCAGTCACCGTCATTGTTGAGACGACCAACTGTCTTCACGAGCACCGAAAAAAACTGACAAAACAACAAAAAATTCAAGTTTGACAGATCGATCTCTGGTTTTTCAGCAATGCAGATCAAGTGCTAGAAAAATCAGCAAAACGGAGAATGTTTGATGGTTTCCAAAAAAAATTGGATTGCTGGACGTTTCCAGCATTTTTGTTTTGCTTGAACCGAGGCATAAATTTACTGTGTGGGCTTATAATGTGCTAAAATCAAACACCGAAAAAAGACCAGAAATGACAAAAAATACCTTATAAAAACAATCTTAAAGACGTTTCAGTTACAAACATGAGTTTTGTTTATTCATTAGCTTATAAATTGCGTTTGACCAAGGCTGGTTTCCAAAGATTGTTCGCTGAGAAGATAAACGAATCACCTTAACCAGAAAATGTGGCTACCCGCAGTGGGTACCGAGTTTTATCAACCCCAATCAAATTTAACTTGCGATAAATGGATTTCGATGGTACAAGAACGGACAGACTATTTTTCAACCCATCTGCCACCAAACTTACCTACCCCTTTATTGATGACCCTTTTCTGCTCGGAATCCGCCCGATATGCCTCAATTTTGCACCCACAACAGAAATAAGGAAAGACAAAACGGGAAAAAAGCGGGAACTAGCTGGCAGTAGTGCACTCACACAAACTCACTTGGGCATAAAACCAGACGGATCCCCTTCACTGATCCAAACAACAAGTGTATAACGGCTTCTGCTGTTGTTGCCTCCACCCCGAGACGAGAGATGAGGGAAGCATATTTCAAAAGGCCGATAAGAGCCGCAAACAAACTCTCAAAACCCCCCACTTCACGATTCGCCTTCGACGTTTTGCTTTGGCCACCTTCTTCCATTGATCTGTCATGAAGCGAGGGTGGAGTAGGGAAGAATTTCCTATACAAATTCAACCCTTCAATTTGACCAGAGTTCCATGCTGCAGGAAGTTCCTACCCAGGCCAGGGAGGTGTCTTTTCCACTTCACTTGGATCCAATTGAGATGGGATTTATGATAGGTTATCCACTCTCATAACGTCATATCAGTTGGTCCACAGTTGGCAGATCGAGAGAGGTTGTGTGTGTATGTGTGTTTGTGTGACCGACTATGTGTGTATGTATAGTTAGTTGAAAGGACCCCAGAGAAAAGCCAAGCTACACGCTACTCAAGGCTCAAGTCAGCCCATATTTACATCAGGAACGAGAACACTTCTGCTGAGGGAAAAGCGATAGCAAAGTTTTCCATCGACGCCGGCTGAACTTGGGGTAATGTAAATCAATTATGTTGTTCAACTGTTCAGAAGAATCGATTTTAAAGGCAGCTGATGGGCTCATTTAGTTTTCCATTGGTTGGAGGCGCCACCATCTACATCTATACCCACTTGGAAATGGTTCTCTCGGAGCCACTTTTATCCATTTGCCATTGGAAATCAATTTTACTGATCGAGTTGAAAGCCTATTTTGGAGCATAGGAGTGTTAGTCAACAAATCACAAATTGACCCAAATCAATAGGAAATATTTGACTGGAGTTTTGAGTAGTCTTGTGGTACATTATTTATTAAAAATGTAAAGTAAAATCTTTTGGTATACATTCGAACAACTTTCGCGCTAAGATGAGATTTTTCGAAATTGGAAGGTCATATTCACGCTGGGGCATGCCATGGCAATAATCGTGAATGAATTTCCCCCTGCATGTACTCATTAAAGACCTTCCTCTTAACGACTCAAGAATCAGTGATGCCACACTTACCTGTTTTCCGGTATTCATACCGATTTTTGACGATATTTTTCACCAAGTATCGGTATATGTAGAATACCGATTTTTGAACAAAACATACCGATTTCATACCGATTTTTGAAAAATTTGTTCTGATAGAAAAATTATTTCCAAAATATAAGCCAAAATTTCGTTTTTGTCTTTTTTTTAAATATTTCGTGCCAATGTAATCATGGTGCCTTATTAGAAGGCAAGTCTCAAGCGTAGTCGATAGCATCTTTGTCTTCTGTGTCAACTGTCTTGAGATCGAATCTTGATCATCGAATAATATGGTAGACTAGAACTTATGGTAGTTTAAGACGTTAATAGGTCATATCTTAAATTGGTACATACATAAACTTAGGAAACAAGATAAGTGCATGCTCTTGGTGGAAAGCAAATGTCAACAGAATTATAAATTAAATTAAATAATTTTGTTTTTTTTGTCTGCTCTTGATTTGGAAATAATTCTGAAAATAGGCGAAAATTCGTTAAATTGATGTGCGCACTTATTGGCAAAGCTATATAAAATTACAAAAAATCGCACAAACAGTCCGTCAAAAAATTGTCCTTACACTTATATCGGCACCGAAATATTCTTTTAAGGTAATTTTTTTATCAATAGTGGAACTAAAATATCTCTATTCAGTGTGGAAAAAGTCCTCTTTTTAGATCTGTGAGCACTTAACTCATAAATATACTGGATCTTTAGATATGTTGAATAAACTACATCAAGTCCAAAAATTATGCCAAAAATTTGTTCGTGAACTACAGTTTAAAGTGTCTTCATTTTTCAATTTTCCTCAGATCACAGCCAAAAATTTTGGGATTGTTACTCATGCAGTTTCAAACATTGCTGCCAAGTTTGAGCTGTTTTCAACAATTTTATGATAAACTATTATCAGTTTATGTGATAAATAGCTCTGTTTGCATATTTTTTTTAGTAAATGAAAGGCGATCCACTGATTCAGTAAAATTTTGATTTTTTGGCCTCAAAGGGCTGGTTTTGATTACCTGTAAACGGTCTTTGGTAATATAAGCGTAAAGGTAAAATAAAAAAAAATTAAATTCGGTAGTTACAGACCAGTATTTTTTCACTAACTGTAGATACTTTAGTTCCACTATTAATAAAATACGGAATATTTCGGTACCGATATCCCAGATAACCAGAAATCGTAAAGCAGTGTTCATTGTAGATTGTATAAGCATCCCTTTTAAATTGGAATTGTATAAACATCTTGTTGTAGCTAAACCAAGTTATATTTCATCGTTTATGGTTTGTATAGTTCATTATGTACGATAACATTTTATTAATCCTATGGAAAGATCAATTAAGTTGTTTTGAATCGCAGTAGAATTGTGTAAAGTTCAATATTATATCCCACTGTACAATTAAGCAATCTTTCATGCTTGCGATCTATGATGACATATTATTTCCATGAAAGGTCGTACAGTAATTGTAAGAACAGCGTATAATGGAATTTAAATAATCTGCGGATTGTCGAATTGTTTAACAGTGCAGTAAAAAACTAGCTAAGATCGCACAGCGCTGAAAACAATTATTGATTGTTATAGAATCGTCTGTGAGATAGGTTAAAGTTGTATTTTAAAAAACGGCATCTATAAATAGATTTGGAGTCCGAAATGATGCAGTCAGTGGTATTTTATACGATCAACTGATTTTTAAACGGAACTACCAACTGTACACGAACAAATTTGCTTGTTTGTATCAACATGAAATGGCGCCGAGGAAGTATCGAAGGACAGGGATCGGAAAGTTGTGAGTTTGAGACTGAGGAAAGAGACACATAAAGTTGTATATGGTTCAATTTTTTTTCGCAGTAAACATTAAATTCTATTGTATTAATGTTCACGGCGATTCATAGTAAAATCGTAATAAGGGAAAATATAATTGCTTTGGGATACAGTAACATTAAATTGTATTAAATGGCGAAGAAAGTTGTACAAACCTCAGGCTACCTGCAAAAGGAAATTGTAATCAAGTTGTAGGGCAAGCAATAGAAAGTTGTAAGTTGTACAATCCTAAGATTTTATGCAAAGCAAAGTTGCTATAAAATTGTTGAAAACGCAATACAAAGTTTTATATTTTCAAGGTGAGCAAAATTTGGTCCGTATATTGCCTCCACTTTGGTACGTACAGGCTCATATAGAATATTCTATACAACTTTTTCAGATTGTACATAAGTGTGTATATCTCAGAAACAACTGAAATATACAGACCAAAATGTTCACTGAGATAAGTGCTGTACGGACAATTTCCTGACCAACTGTATATTTTGAGTTCAGAACGCCATTTTTTAAACTATGGCACCAAAATGATGTTCTCTTGAGTATTTAGTATTCAGTGTAAATCATTAAATAGCATAACAATACTAAATGACAACAGTGTTTAGAGTGAATAGTGGACTGTCTCTGTAAAAAAAATTAGTATTTAAAAATCGCGTTGCTATCAAAATAGACATTTAAAAAAAAAAATTCAAAAAACTTAGTTTTAAAAGCTTTGATAAAAAAATCGGTATTGATACAGATTTTTGGAATTTCACACCAATTACCGATTTTTCGGGCGGCACGTTATCCAAACATACGGGAAAATTGTGCCTAGCCTTTTTTTTATTCAAGATTTCATCATTTACATGAGAAATCTGAAAAATCTATAAAAGGAAGAAATAAATTCAATCTATTTAAGATGGCATAAAGCCTATTCACTAGGAATTTTTGGGGGACCTTTCGGAGGATGAATAGAGAACGTCGACTGATCTCTTTGAGTGTCGGTTTATTACTCTACTATGTACAAAGCTAGATTGGCGAACGATTGTGAACAATGCGTGTTCGAACAAAAGAACGATCGAGTGTCGTGTGTAAGTAGTGTGTGTGTGGTAACGATCGTTCGATCGTGTGATGTGTCGGATGATGATTGGTCGGATCAATTATAGGGTAATTCGACAATTGTTGCCACAATACTCCCCCCTTTAGTTTTTCCAATAACGGCGAGGGATTCGTACGAGGCATCCGGAGCGAGTATTGTAAGGTGTTGGTTCCGGGTCGGATGAAGGCTTCGGTTCAGTTGCGGGTGCTGGTTGTGGTTCAACGATCGGTGCTGGTGGGGGTTCGTCAACCTGAACGAAAGCGGCCTTCAGTCGGTCGATGGAGATTTGCGAAGGCTTACCTGATATCGATGATAAAAACCTTCTTCTATGGGCCTGGGCCGTCGAACGATTGCGACAGCGGTGGTTTGATGGTTCTTCCCTTGGCAGTGAACAACTGGTCCGTTCTTATTGGATTCAGAAGCTCACGTGGTGTGGGTGGAATAACATAAATGTCGATGATGATGAGGATGGATTATGTTCGTTCAGGATGACGGTAGTTGGGTGCTGGTGGGCTGTACGTGGTTTAGTCTTCTTTACGACGGGTGTAGGTTACGAGACTGCCGTCGTAAAAAATGCACGGGACATTTGGGTTGTCCCCTTTCTGCTTCTCGCACTTGGTTGCCTTTGCGCCGTGCCGGTAGTGGAACCAGCAGATCCAACGACGATTTCCTTTCGGTGTAGGGGTTCGACTTTCAGACCGGATTCTGGAACGGACGCGGGATCGTCCTCTAGCACGGAAATCACCAGACAACACGTCCTCTAGCCGCCTTGAAAGGGCATCGATGCGGCTCTCCAAGGTGGCAATCGTGGTTTTTTCACTAGCACTCACAACGGCAACTTCATTCCTGGGTGCTTCGAGGATTTTATCTGCGACTTTAGCTTGGTCATCGAGGGAAGACGAGGGCATTGCAGCGATGATCGAACGAGCGGTAGCGGGAAGGGCGCGTAACCAAAGATTGGCTAGCACATTGTCGGTACATCCACTACCACCCAAACGGCGCATCTCGGAAAGCAGAGCGCTAGGTTTTTGGTCGCCCAGCGTCATTCCCGACAGTAAACTGGTCAGCCTTTGCATTTCCGATGGTCGAAAATGGTCGATGATGGCTGTTTTTAGCGTTTCATAACGCTCGTTGTCCGCCATCGCGTTGCACTGAGCGATGGTACCGTACACGAATTTCGCGCGCGAGCCAAGGGCCACTATCACGGCATTAAATTTGTTTTTGTCTTGCCGGATTTGGTTCACAGAAAATGCGGCTTCCAAACAAACGAACCACATATCCACATCTTCCGCATCGAACGGCGGATAATTAATTTTCGCCACGACACTTGGGCCCACATCACTTTCGGCATGTGCTTTAGGGCAAACGCCATCTTCGTTTTTCGGATCGGTGTTCGGCATCGCGATCACGTGAATAACGGATAGTCTTTATATATCACTTTTAGTGAATTCGCGATTACTGCGGTAAACGGTTAAACTGTTCGCGGGGCGCGGTTAACTTTTATGCGTGTAACGTATAAACGAACGAACGTCGGGGTCACCAAAATTTGGGGGACCTTTCGGAGGATGAATAGAGAACGTCGACTGATCTCTTTGAGTGTCGGTTTATTACTCTACTATGTACAAAGCTAGATTGGCGAACGATTGTGAACAATGCGTGTTCGAACAAAAGAACGATCGAGTGTCGTGTGTAAGTAGTGTGTGTGTGGTAACGATCGTTCGATCGTGTGATGTGTCGGATGATGATTGGTCGGATCAATTATAGGGTAATTCGACAATTGTTGCCACAAATTATTAGCATTAAAGCTCTTTTCTACATTCGGTAAGGAATGATAGCATGTCTTTTAAGTTTAATTTCTTAAACTCAGATTCGCTTATAGCGTTAGATTCCAGAGTACAAAAACGTAGACTGGCAAATGAGGGACAGTTACATATAAGATGGAAAGGATCTTCCACATCTATTTCACAACTACCACATACTGGAGATTCAGCACGTTGAATGTTGTGCATGAGATAGTTGAATTTACAATGACCGGAGAGTGCTCTGATCAAGATGCTGCAATGAGATTTACTTAAAGTTAACAAGTAACTCGATATAATTGGTGATGGTTTTTCTAAAAATAAATTAGTCTGGCGACAAGTGTCCAATTCTTTCCAGTATCGTTTATGCTGGTTAGAGGACCAAGTTTGAATTTGGTTTCTGAACCAACATGGCGATATTGGGATAGCCGGCTCTGGTCCCCAATATTCCTTTTCCGATCCAGCTCTGGCGAGTTCGTCGGCGCACTCGTTTCCAAAAATTCCCTTATGTGCGGGTACCCATAGAAGGTTTAATCCATTGCCTTCAGCAAGTTCTTCGATTGCTTTCCGGCTTGCGATTACCAGTTTTGATCTAGAACTGGAAGCACTGAGTGATTTGATAGCTGCTTGGCTATCTGAACAGAAATAAATTGTTCTGAACATAATTTTCTTTTGAAGTGCAATTTGCACTCCATACTTAATAGCATATAGCTCAGTCTGAAAGACTGTACAATATTTTCCTAGAGATTGATGTTCTATGTTCAACTATTGACAGTAAATTCCTGTACCTGCACGGCCGTTTGATAATGATCCGTTAGTATAAAATACAATTTGAGAGGTCATTTGTGTCCTCTACGAAACCCGATAACCATTTTTTAAGGAGAAGAAAACTTGACTTTAAACCCCATGTAGGGAAAACTACTCGAGAGTGTTAAATCGTTTGGCGCTAAATTAAACTCGTTTAATCTAACTAATTCAGGCCACACATTTGTATGGCTCGATGATCTTTCGATATTTCCTGACAGCCAGAGACCAACTGCCTGTAGACGAAAAGCACATGAGAAGGCTTCCTGTTTTAGGAAAAAGTTTAGAGGTTTGATAGAAAACAGAGCTTCTAGTGCTGCAGTAGGAGTTGTAGTGAACGATCCGGACATCCCTAAGAGACACATTCTTTGAAGGTGATTTAGTTTTGTCCGAAGTCCGAACTTCTCCTTTCTGCCACCACACTAGACACCCATAGACCAGAATTGGTCTTACTATTGTGGAGTAAATCCAGTGAATATGTTTGGGTTTGAGTCCCCAGTTTTTTCCGATTGCACGTCGGCATTGTCCGAAGGCCATGCATGCTTTTTTGATTCTGAATTCGATGTGATCAGACCAGTTTAATTTGGAGTCAAGAATGACACCCAAATATTTATCTTGATTAGACACGGTGATTTCGGAACCATAAAACAGCAGAGGGCGCATCCCGCGGGTGATACGTTTTTTAGTAAATAAAACAATATTAGTGTTTAGAGGATTAACTGAAAGTTCTACATGAGAACACCATCGTTCAACAGAGCGCAGAGCTTGTTGCATTATATCAAATAATGTGCTTATTTATACACAAACCTCCTACCGGCAGAAGATAATCATCTGCGAATCCATAGGTTGATATTTCACGGTCATTGAGTTTTCTCAACAAGCCGTCTGCAACTTGGTTCCTCAAAAGAGGTGATAGAACACTTCCCTGTGGGCAACCACGTGTGCTTACTTTTGTAATTGAAGCCTGTCTTAAAGACGAATGAAGATTCCTGTTTCTTAGCATTGCGCTAATCCAGTTAGTTATTACACTAGGCACTCCATGAAGTAGTGCCGCATCCATTATTGATGTAAACGAGACATTATCAAATGCTCCTTCTATGTCTAGAAATGCTCCTAGACATGATTCTTTCTGTGAAAAACTATTTTCAATATTGTGTACCACGTTGTGCAGAAGAGTTAATGTTGATTTTCCTGTTTGGTATGCATGTTGTGTCGCATTAAGCGGATGTTGGACAAGGCATTCTTGCCTGATATGATGATCGATTAAACGTTCGAGTGCTTTTAATAGAAATGAACTTAGACTACTAGGCCGAAAGCTTTTGGCTTCGTCGTATGATGATCGTCCCCCTTTAGGGATGAATTTCACGGCTATTTGCCGCCAAAGTTTAGGAATATATCCATGAGCAAAACTGCTTATCATTATTTTTCTTAATATGTGTTTGAAATGATCGAAACCTTTTAAAGCAAAACTGGAAATAAACCGTCATTTCCATGATATTTGTATTGAGCAAAACCATCGATTGCCCATTTGATCGATTCTGTAGTAACTATTTTCCGAGCAAAATGAAAGGAATCTAGACTTCCAGAAAAGAACTCAGGCTCTATCGATGAATCTTGATCAATATATCTTGGAAAGTGAGTATTGAACTTAATGTTTCATCGTCGTTTGATGTATAATCACCACTTGGGGTTTTAAGGTATGAAACCTGATAATCTTTTGATTTGGCTAAGACTTTATTTAACCTACTTGCTTCGTGCAAGCCTGAATTGTTTGTGCAGTAGCTCTGCCAACTTTAGCGCTCGGCAGCTCTTATTGCTTTTCGGTAAGCTCGGCGAGCCAACTCAAAAGCATCAACACCTTACGTGCACCTTCGGTTCCAAGAGCGTCTGCAGTTCTTTCATAATTTACTGAGATTTGAGTTCCACCATGGTGTACTGTTTTTGTTTAATTCAAATGTGCGTAAGGGTTATGCTTCTTTATAAGAATTCAAAATAATTTCGGTGGTTTTTGCAACTACTTCATCCAACTCAAGAGGACTAGTAATTTCAGGTGTATATCCATGAAATTTAGTAGCGAGATGCTCCAAATATAGGTCCCAATTAGTTGTTCTTGGGTTTCTGAATGTAATTGTTTCTAAAAATTCACCTGAGTGTTCAAAATAGATAAACCTATGGTCAGAAATAGATTCTTCGTTAGGCACATGCCAATTTGAAATTTCCTGAGAAATTATTCTAGAACAAAGTGTGATGTCAATCACCTCTTCTCTGTCACACCTAACAAAAGTTTGTTTATTTCCTACATTTAAAATTTCTAAATCAGTGCTGTTTAAATATTCCATTAAATTTGAGCCTCTTAGATTGATATCTGAGCTACCCCTTACAAAATGATGAGCATTGGCATCACAGCCTATTACAAGAGGTATATTTTGTGATTCACAGAATGAAATGAAATTTTTTAAATCATCCGTAGGGGATGACTGTTCATATGGTGAGTATACTGAACAGTAGACGAATTTTCCATCAGGCAGCGAAACCTGAACGACGCAAATATCTCTTGTTTTTAGATTGGATAAAAGTGTTGCATTTAAAGTATTGTTTATCAATATACATGCACGAGGCATTATTCGGGCATTAGTGATTCCAGTTACACTGAACACAGTATAGTTTGGTTTGAGCAAATTCCCTAAGTAAAAAGTTCCATTTCGGAAATAGGGTTCTTGGACCAAGGCGATTGATGCAGTTCCATTAAGGATTAAACGACATAAGTTCAGTGTAGCGGTTCTTTTGTGCTGCAGATATATCTGTGCAACCTTAGTAGAAAGCACTTCTTTCAAAGAATTCCACACATATTTCCATCACACACAAGAACCACTGCACCTTCATGTCAATGCATGAAGCGGGGTATCCCATACAGGATGAAAATTTAAAAATTGTGTGTATTATCTGAATCCCACGAGTTGCCAGGAAAAATACGGCCCTTTGCACCAGTGCCTGGTTATAGTGCAGACCTTAACAACGTTCTGCTTAAGGTAGGATTATTATTCACCCTCCTACCCCCACTTTGGGGCCCACAGGCACAGAACCACCTTGAAGCGGATGTTTACAAAATTTAGGAGAATTCAACCCGTGCATGCGCATTAATAGCAATAAGCACAGTTGGTGAATCTTCCCTGAAAAAAACTTGGCTTGGAACTTCAAAATTCCAAGCCAAGTTTCCCCCATCCCAATGCACATGTGATAGTCGAATTTGAAGAACGACTAACGCATATGGCAAGTACTGGATGAGTCGCCTTTTACGACGTGGATCAGTATCCCAGTGGTAGTATTCTATAAGCCGCCACCACACAGCCGTTGAGTAGCATTCTGGATTTGGATTCCAATAGGGTCTCAATCCGAGACTCCACATTGGCTGATCTTACAGATCTTAATGATTCTTCTCAGGTAGGAGGGAGGAATGGAGTTTCTCATGCTTAAAAATAGTCAATTACTGTGGAGGTGGCTCCATAGACTTGACTGCTTGATTAATACTATTACTTGTCTTTTTAAAATATGAAACAGTTTTTTGGGCCGAAACACGTTCAAGAAGTTTAATTTTCACCCAAATAGTATTGAAGAAGTATAAGACATGAATATTTTTCTTAGATGTTATGCTGTTACTGTATTACAATGATCACTTTTTCGTTTAATTGGTATGGATTCGTAGAATCGAAAGCTTGCCCGCAACTTTTTTTGGGATGAATCATTTCACGGTAGGAAAATCCTGGAACAATAAACTTGTCTGATTGCCAGGCTTTCTAAATTCATTCAAATTATCAAATCCACAAGCTTTCTAAAAGGAATTTTGAACCACATGAAATTTAGAGATGCATCTTATTGAAAATTTTGCTACATTTTCATAAACGAAAGTCATTTTCTATCCAAAGTTTCCGCAAGTACTAGAAAATCGCATACTTAAAAGAATTAAAAATATTTTAAAACCAATTAAACTTCTATAAGTTTGCAGCTTTTTTTTTATTGAACCACTTGACTAGCCTTAGAATTTTCAAATAAAACGCTATTACCGAAAATCTTTGTAGAAAGATGATAATGCAGTGACAGGCACCGAAAATCCTAAACGTCGTAGCCTGCAACCAAAATGAGATCCCATAAAAATCACCTACCATGATCCAAAGTGCCGGGGGGAGGGCATATTTAGGGGAAGGGTGGTCAAGAAGCTAAAACTGTCCTCCAGCAAAGCAAGTACTTTATCTCTGGCTCGCCATCATCCTCACTCGGTTGGTACCATCAGCAGCACCAAAAAACCGTACGGAAATACGAGCTTCCCAATCTTCCAAAGTGTGTCCTCCCATTCAGAGTGGTAGCCAAACCGTGAAAAGTTTCCAGAACCCACTTCTGCCCCTACAATCGGCGAATGGCATCGAAATCCTCCGGACTTCTTCAATGAAAGCTCGGCGGAAAAATGATGGTACCTCGGAACGCGGAAGATGGAGATGAGCATGATGACGTTGTATTTCATAGCAAAACTTCACTCCGGTGATTTCCTTGTATCACCCGATTCGCCGTTCTCTAAGGGTAGCGTAGTGTAAAGTACTCTTGCTGACTTGTGATGGTATAATAGAAACTCCATGAAATATACCTCAATAACCGTCGTATTGAGTAACAATGCACTTTAAAAATGCAGTTTCGTACAGTTTGCCGATGAACGAAGTTCACTTTTAAGAGAGCTATATTCACAATCCTACCACGTTTTGTTTATGGTACCCAACTACCCAAACTGTTGCTGAAAACCTACCTCATTGCCATCGCCGGGAATGAGCGATGGGACAATTTCAACGTACCCAGTTGGTATTTCGGTGATTTGGCGAGAACTAAAATGAAAAATAGCGAAAGAAGTGCCTGGTCTTCTTTTGGTTCTTCATTTTTTTTTCTATATTTTTCCGGCAGCAGGTTGAAAGGTTTACCGGTTCATTATCCAACCATAACGTTGGCTCCAGGCCAAACAACCCGGTGATCTTGTTTTCACTTAATCCGGATAATTTTGTAATCTTCCGGGAAAACTGATTGCGATCCCTTTTGAACCAATCATGAACGGTTTGAAAGAATGTTTTTCCCGATAATTCTGTTCAGAAGTTGCAGAAAGCTTTTTTTTTATTATGAAATATTGAACATTTCCACATCGCTGTTTAAAACAAACCAAATAAAAAATGTTTTTTTTTCTCAGAAATTCAAATTCTTCACGAGCTTCGAGAATGTTTTCATTAAATTTAAACTTTTAATTTGAGTTTTTTTGTATTTATTTTACAGTTCTACCATGAATGTGTAAAAATATAATTAAAAAAAAAATCCCTAACAACGTACCGTGTCGTATGTCGTTGACATCATATTTTATTTACAAAACTGTCTGCGGTGCCAGTAATGGAAAGATTTTGCGATGACATAGCCGTTTCCCTTGCTTACAGTATACCTCCAGATGATGGCTTCCCTCTAAATGCTTCCGAGAATCTGAAATCCCACAGAAACGGTCTGTGGGACCTGTTTTGCTGCACCTGGTCCTTTATACCGGAGGACTGTTCTAGTTGAAAATAATAACAGAAAGCAATTTACAGTTTGATTTTCTGGACAGATTTGAGTGATGACGTTATTTTTTTTTTTTATTTAAAGCACGTTTGTTCCAAAAAAAATTAACTTTCAAGTTTAGTATAAAGGTTTTTTTTAATATTTGGATTCGTCTAACTAAAGTTAGTTTTCAAGAACACATCGAAAATGTAAAAATGCAACAAAATTCTCTACGTTAAAAATCCTCCTTGGAAAAATCCTTTAAACTTAAAGATAGGTAGTCAATTAACTTCAGACCTCATGTGTGGTACAAATAATTTCCGGTTGAGTTAATTTCTAGGCCATCCCGACGATATTGTAACTCTTGAGTGTTGTACACTCATCAGTTTTGTCCAAGCACCAGAGAGCAGTACTTCAGTTTGTGTTTTTTTTTTCAAAACCGTGTGGTATGGAAAAGGGCATTCTGTAGCATCCGTCAACGTATCGTAAAGTAGGTGAAAGGCAAAAAAAAGGATGTGAGTAAACCAAGTGGAGTGACATGTGCATTATTAAACATCACCTGCCTGAGATGTGGGTTTGGAGCAAAACGTACAGAAGGCTCCACTCATCCAACCACAGCTCTCATTAGCCTGGGTAGGCGCAAATTCTGATCCTGATTCCGGTTGCAATAATTCCGGGTCCTGTTGACACATGGTGGCTTTTAACGAGAATCGTTATTACTTTTCGGTTTGCGTTTCTACACCCGAAGAAGAGGTTGCAAAATTTCAATGCCGCTCGGCGCTAACTTTATGCCAAAAATGCACTGAAAAGTGTACCAAGCAAAATGATGCATGAGCACTACATTCAAGAAAAACAATAAAAACATTTTATGGGATATTCATCCTATTGGATATTTTATGTCAAAATTTAAATAAATAAAATGTGAGAAACGAACCCAACGCAACATTCTTATTTTAACTTGTCAGTCTGATAATTTCACCACTGTACCAACTGAGTCAGTTTGCAAATGAAGGTTTATTGTTATAGTCTTTCTGCCACGCCACCAGGAAAAATGCACTGCATTGGTCGTCTGCCGTTTGGCCAATGGTTTTTTTCATCCTCCTTTGTCTTTAAAGGGAATAAGATGGGAATGGGATGGGAATGAGAAACGAGGAACTGTTTTCTTTTGCCATTTTACATACACACGCATAGCTGTTTACTGCCGGTTTACATACTCACACAGCGCTCGGTACATCATTCGACAAAATCTTTGCTGACAGACAGACTGTGTCCAACCTGTTTTGCCTTGTGATAGGATATGGGATATATTTTGTTTGGTTTCTTTCTGACATGTGAACAATGCCAGCGCTGAGAAAGCTTGTTAGTGCCGGCCTGGCATAGAATTTCTTGCCGATAATTCCACCTCCAAGGAAGATCATCATTGGAGTAGAGTCTGATATTTGGGTGTATCCAGAGCAGTTTCTTTATAACAAGACATAATTAATGCGTGTAAGATCGGTGAATAAAACTGTCGAAGGACTATTATTTTAGACCAGGGTAGTTAAAAAAAAACCCCAGTGTATGAAATCATTAAACAATTGTTTTGAAATGATAATTTTACCTATATCAAAAGTATAGAAATTCAAATCATGAATACTTCTGACAGGAAGTCAAATCTAACAAAGGTGTGCGGTGAACACAGGGGTAAATCGAATGTTGGGTCGCTGTCTTGTATTATCAAAAACCAAGCTGAAATATCAACAAATCAAAGATGAATCAAATGATCAAATTCACGAATAATTTACATTCTTAAAATCAAAGGAAAATTACGAAGAAATTTTTGAATTTGATACTCAAAAACTGGGGAATCTTTGATCGCATTTTTCATTCATTTTTGAATATTCTCGAAGGGTTTCTTTTTCTTAACACCTGGAAGTTTTTAAACACTTACAGTGGTAAGAAGTATGAAGCCTGATCGTTTATTGCAAAATTTTCGAACGTTTTGACCAGCTACAATTGATTATTTAACAAAAACACGATTTCATGTTTCTTTATGAATGGAACGACTGTTTTGGTTGACTTTTTAAGGATTTTTTAACGGCTAACAGAGACTGATAGCCGTTAATTTTAAAGTAAAAACGGTTGTTTTTACTCCAACGTGTCGATCCTTATTGGATCTTCATCAGGGGCGATAAAGTGTTTGATTCACCGAATCAAACATAACAAGAAAACAACACTTTATCGCCCCTGATGAAGATCCAATAAGGTTCGAAACTTTGGAGTAGAAAACAGTCGTTTTTACTTAAAATTCGAGATTGATAGCCGTTTACATATCCTTTAAAAAATATTTCATGTTTCGGAGTAAATTTGATCGTCCAGCTGATTTTAAGCCCAATTTCTGTTATAATATTATTTAAGACAAAAATGTATTTAACGCCATTCAACTATCAAAGCCTGAAAATATCAGCTGCAATCCTTTTCTGCTCTGTTCAAATATTTTTTTTCACATTGTGAGCCACCAACGCGTATATTCGAAGCATTATGATGATGTCCTCATTTAGGGGTAAACAAATATGAAATCTTTCAAAAAGATTTTAACTGTTAAATTCAAACTGCATAAGAGCTGTATTGAACTTCCTAGATGTGTCTAATATTTCTATTGTTTTTTTCTTATAAATTAATCGCTTAGATGATCATTTTTCTGTGCAGGTTTATTTTAGGAAAAATTTAGTCAATGTGTCATTTTTGGGACGAATCCCAAGCAACCAAAAGTCCTATAAAACAGGTACGAAACAGCTTACTCAGCCCTTTCATTAATTTGAAGTACGTTCTATGCAGCTCAAAATTTAAGTTCTTATTGATACGTTCAAGCTCCAAAACAAGTCCAAATGACCTTCAGCTTCCAGCGGCCTTTTAATTTAGCTTCCAAAAAGTGGTAAAATGAGCAAAAAAACCTTTTCCTTTTTCAATTTTACACTACACATCAGTTCATAGCAAGTTCTCTTGATTATTTACTATGTTCAATACATGGTCATGATGTTGCGCGCGCTATTCCGAACTCGACAAATTGCGGTTTTTCGCCTAGATGTTGTTCTAGCTGAAACTCAATTTCGAAGTTGTGTTATGATTCCGTAGCATACCTGCAGGCGCACCCGCACAGCCAGAAAGCACCTTAATGTAGGCTTGCCAGATACTTTTAGAAAAAAGCGGGACATTTCACGAAAAAAAGCGGGACACAGCCAAAAAAAGCGGTACATTAAAGAAAATCTTAAAAATGTTTAATTGTGTAACAAAACTTATACGTGTACCATCAGCCAAACTTATTCATAGAAAGTACACTTTCTTTTAAACGCAGATTGATTTTGCTCAGTTTTTCTTACATGACTTCTATTTACACTCATTTTTTTCCATATGTACCGTTGATTTCCACGGTTCTCAAGAATTAACACGTTATTTGTGAGAAAGTATTTCAAGCCGTACATGTAATCGGCAGATTTTATTCCGCGTGAAAAACCTGTGTGTAATTTGAATAAAAAATAGTTTGTTCGGAAATTAGTTTAAAAATTTGAAAACTCAAGAAACCTTCATCTTGATATAGTTTGGACAATTGAGTCGAAACAGTTGGTGTATAATATAAGGTAAGGTTGCAAGAATTTTTTCCACTCCCATCCCAGCCTAGCAATTCCGGGCATTTTTTTAAAAAAAACCTGGCAAAATCCGGGCATGGATTTCAATTTTTGAAATCCAAAAAACGGGCAAAAACCGGGCAAAGTGTAGGTGTTATTATATATAAAAGCAAAGAAAAAATGCAAAAAAAAAAATGAAATTAATATATTATTAATGTAATTGCAGACTTCCAAAAGTTTTTGGAACACTTAAATATTTATAAAAGTAAATCAGCGAAATTATTTGAAACAACCGTTGAAAATTTCCAAACCATTAATCGATTTTGCTGAAACTTACTCAAAAACTTTGATTTTTTTTTTGCTTTCTTTGTGAAAATTGTGAAAAAATCCGGGCAATATCCGGACTTTTTTCACGATATCCCGGCAACCGGGCCGGACCGGACCTTCTCGAAATTTTGTATCAAATATCCGGGCAAACCCGGATAAATCCGGGCAATCTGGCAAGCTTAATATAAGGCAATTTAACTAAGATTCCGACGAAAAAAATAATTTCTTTAATTTAACAATCTATAATTATTAAGCAAAAACTTAAACAAACAATTAATACATTGGTTGAACGTGCTCTAAAAACACTTAACAAAATTAGAATCTTACTGCTATGCCAAGAGCTTTAGAGATATTCAATATTGTCTTATATAAACTATGAAAAATGCTGCTATTTTGAGAAAAAAAACCTATTTGAAACATTTTTTGTTTATCGCAGAATTCAAATTGAGACTAAAATTTGATTTTTTTTTCCAGTGTTTGTCAGTTAATTTTGTAAAAGTTTTCCAAGAAAAAAAGCGGGACATTTTGAGAGAAAAACGGGACAGCGAGACATTCAACAAAAAAGCGGGACATGTCCCGCTTTTGCGGGACGGATGGCAACCCTACCTTAATGCACTTTTCATGGCTTAGTTAATCCTGTTTCGATCACTTTTGTGCCCTTTATGTGACTTAAGTCCCTTGCAACGTACATATACATCACTTTTGCAACTTTGAATTCATTAATGAGTACATATAGTTCCCTAATAAGAATTGGGCAAATTTAGCCACATACAACGTACATATCAATCATTTTTGCAACCTTCAAGTTCATTATCGAGTATATATAGTTCACTCAAGAGATTTGGACAGTTATTTCTCTTTGTTAGCCAATTTGTAACTTACAAAACCTTTTTATAAGTGAATCACAAAATGACTATGTTGAATATTGTTGAGCTGTTGGTCACTCTAGAACAAGGTTGCCGAAAATAATTCTGTGTTTCTGCGAAAAAAAGTTCTGTTTTTCTGTGATTTTACCTAAAAATTCTGTGATGGTTTTCTGTGATGTTATTTCTATCAATTTCTTTAAAAAACGAAAAATAGGGTATTTTAATTTGTGCAAAATAAGTAAACATTACTAATTCTACCATATTTTGCCAATTCCATGTAAATAATCCCAAACTTCTACTGGCATAAAATAAATGGTTAAGAAAATACGTACACAATTAAAAAAAATCAGTGAAACCTGTGAGTTTCCTGAAATGTCCGATTACAGAGATTCTGTGATGAAAATTTGCGCAAAATTCTGTGAAATTAAAGATAATTCTGTGATTTCGACAACATTGCTCTAGAAGCGAATTCCACCAAAGGTTGCTTACAATCTGGTGAAGCGTTTGTCTAATGTATTGCCAAAATGTCAAGTTTAAAAAAAAAGTTAGAGTTACAGTAGAAAACAGTTTTAGGGTACATAAATTTTAGACACAATTATTGATAATCTTATGATTTTTTTTTTCTTGTTGATCAACTATACGGCATTAATTTGCATTTTCTATGAACTTTGGGTGTTGAAGAATCTGCTTTGCTTTTTTTTCATTATTGCTGCAATCTTAACTCCACCTGATGTACTAAGCCAAGTAGGGCTTGCAATTCCAATGTTGGTATTATATGAGCTCTCTATCCTGATATGTAGATATATTGAGAAGAAAGCAAAGGATTGAATCAAGAATATTATTTATAAACAAAGAATGAGCACCGGAGCACTTTTTCTTGAACATTGAAGTGGGATTAGAAAACGATACGGTTCATGTCGTAGAAAAATTTAAGAATTCAGCACATTGCAATTTTGAAAACCTGCTTTTTATGCATTTAGTGGCAGCGCAGCCATCTCGCATTTCGGTGGTCTGTGATTTAATTCCCAAGTAAACAAAAGTCACATAGTTACTTAATCTTGTGCGTTAGGCTGAATAAAAGGAATTCGAGAGGAATGAAAAACGTTTTGCATATGTGCTTGATTTGTACTTCTGAACTGGCATGTTAAGTTTTCTCCTCGATGGTTCAGGTTCAAATCTTCAGGTATGAAAATTTTTCAAGTTAGTATCAAAATCATTCACAGTTAAAGCAACATTAAAACTTTAATCAGGCTTGTGATCTAGCTCAGTTGGCAAGACTGTTGTCTCTTGAGCTGATGTCCGCGAGTTCGAGCTCAAGAGTAAACATCGATCACAGTTGTACCGGATAAGTTTTTCAATAACGATCCGCCAACTGCAACGTTGATAAAGTCGCGAATGCCATAAAGATGGTAAAACGACTATAATCGAAACAAACAAAAAATTAAAACTTTAATGCATATTGTTCAGGATCGCCCCTGATGGCAGGATCGATAGCATCAGACCATTTTTCCTGCGATAATTAACCGCACACATTCTTTCAAACAACATTACAAACAAGTGGACTGTATTACTTCGATAACTTAGACTTAAAATACAATTATTCCGACACAAACTCTGGCCTCTCTGGGTCTCTGACTATAGCCATGCTGGCCTCTGACTCTGGCCTCACAGGCCGCTGATAGTGTTACTGTCTCCGCTGGTGGTTGGATGAAAAAGAAACCAAATCTTGGGCTGACTTGGGCTCGACCCTTTGGAAAATCCTCTTCGTGGCCGAGGAAAAGCCGATGATTTTGGCGCGCATCTCAGCCGTTAATGCGCGCAGCATCGCCATGTTGCTACTGGGTCATTCCGTCGCTTAGGGTGGTTCATGGTGATCCGTTCGTTCCAGAACATGCCGCCCGCCTTGAAAGGTGACGGAACATACGCATTTCAAAATTTTCCTGTTGTGCTGACCGCTGATGACGCATTTTGGACCTCGTGTTGTGCTGAACCATTTGTCGCAGTCATTTGTACTGCCGCCCGCCGTTGACCCTCATCGGATGCCGTTTGAATGCCGCCACTGCTCTCGTTACCGAATTTTGCAACCTCTCTGGTTGTCCGCCTTCGTCCGATAGTGGTCTCGATGCTTGCCTGATAGCTTGGGAAAGGAAGTATAACTTTTCTTGTATGTTATCGGAGTTCCAAAATACTTAGCTTGAAATCTTGGACGCTGATCTGATACTACTAACCACGATCAGCGCCCTGATGCCGATCCATTTGCTGTTTGCTTCCAAGTCATATTCTGACCTCCAAATTCTGAGCTCTTCAAGCTCTGACTTCCAACAACTGAGCCGAACATGCTAGTTCCCAAGCTCTACCGACACATATCAGACCAAAATACAAACACATAAAAATACTGACTCAAACATACATTTCATTCCGACTCATTTCTGACTTTTTGTCCAACTGTATTGCTGACTTTTTCTCAAAATGTTTTCTCAACAACCAATTCTGAATAATTTTCCAACAATGTTCTTAGACTGTTTTTCTGACCAGTTTTCTGAATGATTTTCCGAATGTTTTTCTGACCGTGTTTCTGAATGGGTTTCCGACTTGCTTTCTGAAAAAGTTTCACAGACAAAAAATCCAACTCCGAAAAAAACTGACACATGTCCATGTGACTTCTCACCAATAGTCAAACCGTATCATAACTGACTCAGATTCCGATAGCTTCATTCCGATTGATGTGTGTACGTGTATGTGTGTTTGTGTGATGCTGAGTTGCGTTAGAGAGTCCTGGTACTTAATCCAGGATGATGCTTGATGAACAACCGCCAAATGCTAGTCCTGATCCCGTCGATCAGACTATCCGAAAACCGAAATCCAACGCAACTCTGAAGTGTACCGAATAATATTACCGACTGATACCGAATAAATGAATCCCTTGGATTCCCGATAACTCCTGATGGCGGAGTGACTGCACAAAAAAACTTCCGAAAGTTTTTTGTGTGTTCGGAGGCGCGCTGGAAAGCCCTGGTATTGCCATGCCCGATTGCAGCAGTAATGACACAGCAAAAAAAACCGTCACATGAATGTACTGATCCCGCGATCAGGTTAACCGAAAAACGAATTCCAACGCCTACTCCGAACAAAAATGTGAATAATACCGAAACGAATTGCTGACCGAATGGTTTCGGCCTGAATGATAACCGAATGGAACCCCACTTGGTTCTCTGAATGATTTTCCCAAATTATTCCCAAAGTGTAAAAGTGTATTGTAAAGTGTACGAAGTAAGAAACGAATGATTTGCTGACCGATTTTCGAAAGACTGGTGGACTGACTGTGTCACTGAATGACTTTCTGACCGATTGAAATCCGACTGATTTCTGAAATCTCTGAATGGTTTGCTGACATATTCGAGGCGAACCTGATTCGCTGTGTTCAGGCCCCTCTATACTGAATGGGGTTCTGACATAGTCTGAATGGTTTGCTAAATGGTTTACTGACCGTTTCCCAGAGAAAAAAAGCTGACAAATTACCGACTGACTTAGTTTCAATTTAGTCCAACATAAAATCCAACTTCAGTAAACCAAACTCGAGTGGTTTCGGTTGTGTATATTTCGACGTTGCATAAATGAATCAATTCCGATAGATGTGAATAAATTCCGAATGATGAAAATGTGAATGATGTTAAACTTGCTTGAAAGTTTCCAACCAACGACCTATCTACCGTTTAAAAATCGATCGATTTCGAAAGACGACAAGAGCACTTGATTAAAACGTTGAATGAAAACCCGATTTCGATCTCCGATTGATTTTTTCAATTAAATCAATTGATTACCGCCGTCTTTCTGAACGAGTATCTCAATGGTGTGCAGAATGAATACCGATTTATCATAATTCTGTCATTAATACTGACTTCTATTAGTTCGGCTTGAATCCATCTCACTGTGAATGTTTCCGATTGCGACTTTCAATATTGTGCGAAGTGTGACGTACATTTTTTTTTAATATGAATAATTTCCATTACGAGTTCGAATGATAGAAGATGTGATACAGAATGATTTTCAGTGAGATTCGACAATGAATTATACCCATTCAATTCAACCAGTTGGAAATGACTTGAAACAAAGTGATTCCGAATTGAAGATTCCGAGAAAGGATGTCCTATTTCAAACGTTTTAATGGCGCAATTTTTAGATATCTTGTTAAAGATCAAAGATAATCTTACTTTGCAACGAGTGATATTTCATTTGGATTTTTATCATTTTCGAATGCATTTTAGCACAAGTTTAATAGTTAATAGTTTAATAGGTTTGTTAGCGATACATTACAAGAAAGGATAGTTAGATGTACCTGATCCTTGATGATTCTTAGTCCTTCAGTGGCAAACGTTTCACTGAAACTATCACATGATGATTCCAGCACGTCTTCAAGTTCGTTGACCTTCTTTGGCTTGAAAATTGCATTGGGCATCAGTGTTGTAACCTCCACTCTAGGCCTCTGCTAAGAAATGCCATTTAATCGGCTGGTCACTTTGATATGTACAACTTGGAGGCCTTTATTATTATATCTACACAAAACATCACGAACGTATCAATATCACAGGCGATTCGCAGATCCCGATCCATAGGTGTGAAAGGGATTGTTTCCATTTACTGATGTTTCCGAATAAATTAAACTTAAAAAAAAACGCATGCAAACAAGGCGAACAATTTGCAATGTATTGCTAAGATAGCTGTTGACGTTTCACGTTCCTATAATTTCTTACGATCATTTATACCAGGAGATGGATTCTGTAAATGGAGTCTCAGTAGTGAGCTGATCACGGAGAGAGTATAACTACTCAGCAGACGGAATAAAAGATTTGTACTGTTATTGTTGATGGAAATCTGCTGGTTGTTTTTGCAGAATAGAATAGCATGTTTTGAATGCTATCTATTATTCTGTATAGGATCGAAGGGTAACAGAACATTGATAGACGCAAAATCGACTCCGACTCGACGACTCCGAATTATGATGAATTGTGGTGAATTTAAAGTAATATGTTTTGTCATCATGAACATAAACATTCGGAAACATGGAGTGATTGAAATCTGTACAAATTCGTTGGTGGTTGCTTATCACATGTAAGGCATATTGGAAAAGAACGATTACAAGCAAAAGCTTATCAAGGTGAGGATTGATGCCCATATTACTCGAGTAGATTTTTATTTTCATTTGTTAAACGATGATGATACTATTGGTGGACATGATGATACTTATACACAGAGGTGCAGAAGATCCCTACATGTAGCATGCAGCGCACGACTTTTAGCCGACTCTAACAGCCCGCCGTCAGCCACGAAAGAATCGTCTAGCAAAGTTGCAAACTGATTCTTTCTGCCTTATGCAGTGTTACCACATCCAAATCTGTACCGCTCATCAAAAAAATCTTTTTCATCTGTACCGAAAACTCAAAAATCTGTACCAAAATCTGTACCAAAGAAAAAAAAGTACTGCATTAAATATGTTTAAATGTGAAGATTGTGTTTCCTTATCTTCAATCTTTAAAAAAATAAACACTTTATTTCACTAAGTACAGTTTTTTAGCTAAACACTTTTATGTGAAACTCATTTAATCATTTTTATTTTCTCTCTTAAAAAAACTGACATTAAAAAATATTTTTCATAACAAACACTTTCTAATAGAGCGTCATATTTAATACGACATTTTTGGATCCGCCGTTTTATCTTAAATAACTTCTCGTTTTGAAGATAGCGTCCAATGTGTCAACACTCAGACGATTACGAACTTTGGTTTTATTGGCATTTACTTACGAGAAAATGCGCTCAACCACTGCTGACGAGTTGAGGATTATAATCAGATATTAAATTATTTGTAGCAAATTTGGAAATCTTATTGATCCATCGTGTACTTCCCAGTAAGGAACTCCTATTGTCAGTATAATAATGGCTAACTTTTGACTTATTTTCTATAAAGTTTTCAATAAACTGGATGAAAGTCAAAAAATTCAAAAATCTGTACAAATCTGTACCAAATTTTGAAAATCTGTCATCTGTACGTACAGATTCTGTACCAAAAATGAGCTCAAAAATCTGTACCTGTCTAGATAAATCTGTACATGTGGCAACCATGGCCTTATGTGCAGAACGTCGAACGTGTCTGCAAGTAAAAGTCAGCCGCGCGGTAAAATCCTTTGACTGCACGTTCCGAAAATTACAAACGATTCTCCGAAGTTAGGAACAGTTGCAAACTTGCAAGCCCGAAGATAAAATCCCTTGAGCCGAGCAGAAAGAATCATTTCCGAAGATAGCTACAGTCTGCAAGTTGCTTGCATGCAGCGGGATGGTGCGATGTACGTTTTCAAACTTGCAAGTTACAGAACGGTGGACCCGTTCTTGTGTGGTTGGATTCGTTCCACTAACCTAAGACCGACCGAACCGAATCCATGGAGGAAGAAAGTGATAGGCCGAGGTGCCGTCGACTATCCATTCAGTTGCCGTTCAGCCATCGAAGCGTGCGTGCGTAGCGTACACAGCAAAAAAAAAATGTAACGCTGGATGATGTAATTTGAGGAGACGACGTAGTTTTAGGGCTTTCTGTAGTTATAATACATCTAAACGACGTACCCGTATGCGAACATGTCGTGTAGTGTAATATCACAACCTTCTATGTGATATTGCGTCAAGTAGTCGATGTTTCCTCAATTGACGTTCAAATGTTATTCATTTCAAAAAGTAAGAAACGGATTACGGACCTCAGCTATATTTGTTTGGCTTGTAAGTACAACCAAAATTTTATAAAAATGTAAGCAAAACCATAGCTTCAAATATAATTTGATTATTTTTCATTTTTAGGCAGATTCGGCAGGTTTGCATTTGCGGTACAAAAATAATTCAATAATTATCAAACAGCCGGGTACATCAAAAAAATGTAATATTAGGTACCATTTGCGACTCAAGTTATGTGCAGGTATTTGATGTAATATCACAACACTTTTTTTGCTGTGTATGTACATGGCTATCCGCATAACGCGCGGCATGCCGTACAACTAGAGCAAGGACATGATGGAGTTGTTGTTGTTGGTGCCTTCGTGTTCGTTTCGTTTTCTTCTAAGACGGATTCGAAAGGAAGTGGTGCCCAACTGTTATTTTAGTTTTCAATTATCATACCAGGGTGATTGATATAAATCATCAAAGCTAATACAAGCAAATTAGTTTTGATTATAACTTTGTCATCTTACAAGTTATTTATGAACACAAAGTTGTTAAATAAAACTGATCCAAACTATGTTGAAAAACCATCTATGATGTTTTAAAACAGTGCTGCGTTTACATTTTCATATGTGATGAAAGAAATTAGAGAAACATGAACTATCAAAGAACGAAAGAACATAAGCCGTAAATATCATGAAAATTTCGAAAAAGATACAACGGCTCACCGACAGGACTTGAACCTGCAATCTCCGCTTCGGTACAACGGCGCGTTAGCCAATTCCACCACGGTGAACGTGATGGAACCGGCGAACACGAGCAATCGAGCTCTGCCGATCAACTGCTGGACCTTCTATCGAAACACCATGTATATCCAGGGTTGCCAACTATTTTTCAGAAAAGTCTGGAAGATTTTGAAAAAATGTCTGGAATTGGCTGGAAATGTCTGGACACTGAAGTTTTGAAGGTGGCTCCCTTTTTTTTGGTCCCCATGAGGGGCCGTTCACATACCACGTGGTCAACTTAGGGGGGGAGGGTAGGTAGATATGAAAATGTCCATGCTTGTCCACGGAGAGGGGGGTAGGGGTTTGGGTCATGTCCACGTGGACATACTTACTTTCAAAATATTTTCAAAAGGTAAATAAATATTAAGATGTTTAAATCAAAATCTTAAAATAGCATACCTTTCCAGTTTAAGTTTAAACAATAAGCAGCTACTTGAAAGCAAGTGATAAAAATATTAATTACGAAATTTTAATTTTTAAAGGAAATTCTTATTCTTATTCGGTTTTTCCAAATCAACCATTTGAATAAATAAAAGGCAAGAATGGTGTTTTCTAACTTTTAATCATAGGTATTCAAAATAAAAACTTTTTCAAATCTGTCGACGTGGACAACCGGGGACGGGGGTAGGAGTTTGCCAAATGTCCATGCTTGTCCACGGAGGGGGAGGAGGGGGTCAAAAATCTCATTTTTCTGTCCACGTGGTCCACGGCCCCTAAGATCAATTTTGCAAGTTGCAATACACGCAGCGGAATGATTTTTGATTTCAAAGAAACGTGCCGGATTTTTTCCTTTGATTTTGGTATAAACAGATATTGCTTTGGCTAAAAGGCATTTTTCTTGGTTTTAAAGAATTTTTCTTTTCAATCAAAATCTTAATGCTTTGAAACAAAAAACATCAAAAGAGCAAAGTTGTTTTCGTTTGCTACAATGTTATTTAGATTTAGATTTTAAAGGGTTGGTTCATTGAACCATTTTCCTTTTATTAAAATTGTATGAAATATTTTCTGTTGATCCGAAGTTCCTATTAGGAATTTTGAATAAGAAAAACAAAGAAATTACATCATAAATTGGTTCACTATAATTGAATCATCCGGTTCTAATTTTGGCCTGAGGGCATTCTTTTTGGGACGCTCAATAGACTCCGGAAGCAACTCCGGTTGCTAGCTTGATTGGTCATCCAACTGGTGAATGACGCTGAAGAACGGGCCAAAGATAAACAGGATTTGGGGTGGAATCAGTCGTGGCCCTGTAACAATGCAAGATTTTGTATGAAATCTTAAATATTCACTTTTAGATTAACGGATTAACACACACTTACCATTTTTCATCAGGAATTCTCCTAAATAGCTGTCTCTGATTCGAATTATTCGAATTCCGGTTCTTGCTCAATCCAAAATATCTTCCAAGTTTGAAGTTTCAATTTAAAGAAAATATTCCTTTCTGTTTAAAACATTTTTTTTTTGGTTGAAAGAAAACTTAACTCAATAGAAAGTGCAAGTGAACAAATATCTTTTGAATCCAAGAATTTGTTTAAAATCAAAGTCCAAAATTATTCAGTTCAAAAAATTAATTCTATCTTTCCAAAATTATTCTTTCGAATCATAACAATTGATTCGATTCATTCATTGATTCAAAGAAATCGGGAATTTGATTAAAAAAACTGAATATTTTCAATCAAAGTCAGTTTTGATTTGTTCCAATAATCCAAGTTTTCTCTGCGTTTCGTATTTTTCTGTCACTATACTATTTGATTGAACATTCATCTTCAAATCATTTGCCATTATTAATAAGTTTCGAACACTTTGAATTCATAATTCAAATTTATCATTTCCTGTCATATTAAACTATGACCAATTTGAATTTTCATAGTTTCTTATAATTATTAATGTCCAAACCCAAAAGTCTGGAATTGTCTGGAAGAAATGTCAAAAGTCTGGAAGTCTGGAAACCTAAAAATGTGTCTGGCAAAAGTCCAAAAAGTCTGGAAGATCCAGACAAAATCTGGAAGGTTGACATCCCTGTGTATATCCCGCATGTGATCTTTCCCTCTATTGATCTCTCTTGTTTCTCTAACCCCACCCATCGACTCGGGATTTTAGCCGAGCGAGCACATGGTCGATTGCTTCGGGTTTGCCGCAACTTACGGTCAGATGAAGAAGCAATCAGTGCCGCTCAAGGTTCCGAGCAGACCAGTTACACAGGGAGGTGTTGCTCTGTTGAAATCAATACTGATGTTATGAAATCGCTTGGTACATCTTTGTACCTGAAAATGATCACATTTTCATATGTGATGAAAGAAATTAGAGAAACATGAACTATCAAAGAACGAAAGAACATAAGCCGTAAATATCATGAAAATTTCGAAAAAGATACAACGGCTCACCGACAGGACTTGAACCTGTAATCTCCGCTTCGGTACAACGGCGCGTTAGCCAATTCCACCACGGTGAACGTGATGGAACCGGCGAACACGAGCAATCGAGCTCTGCCGATCAACTGCTGGACCTTCTATCGAAACACCATGTATATCCCGCATGTGATCTTTCCCTCTATTGATCTCTCTTGTTTCTCTAACCCCACCCATCGACTCGGGATTTTAGCCGAGCGAGCACATGGTCGATTGCTTCGGGTTTGCCGCAACTTACGGTCAGATGAAGAAGCAATCAGTGCCGCTCAAGGTTCCGAGCAGACCAGTTACACAGGGAGGTGTTGCTCTGTTGAAATCAATACTGATGTTATGAAATCGCTTGGTACATCTTTGTACCTGAAAATGATCACATTTTCATATGTGATGAAAGAAATTAGAGAAACATGAACTATCAAAGAACGAAAGAACATAAGCCGTAAATATCATGAAAATTTCGAAAAAGATACAACGGTGAGCCGTTGTATCTTTTTCGAAATTTTCATGATATTTACGGCTTATGTTCTTTCGTTCTTTGATAGTTCATGTTTCTCTAATTTCTTTCATCACATATGAAAATGTGATCATTTTCAGGTACAAAGATGTACCAAGCGATTTCATAACATCAGTATTGAGTGCTGCGTTAAAATTCTTTGAAGTTTCTTCCCGAAAACTTCTTTGAAGTTACGTCCCGAAAATTCAATCGATTTTCCGAAGGCAGGATCACTTGATTAGTAGGATCACAGATTAAATTGTGTAAATTTCAAATTTAGAATTCAGTTTCATTTGCTTAGACATGTATAAGAATCACGTCATCTTTACCAAGTAATCTTGGGAGTCATGTCTTCTTCTGTGGTCTGCAACACTCATTTGGTTTTTTACAGAAAGTTTGTACAGCTCATTTCAAAACTCAATAGAAATTCAGTGCTTGTTCGTCGTCATTCCAACCTTGAACTCAAAAACTCCACACTCTGTTTGATTCAAATCTTCTATCAATGTTTTATAACTGGTTTTGAATGATTTTGGCGTACTGAACTCGAATATTTGGTGAGATTTTGTCTATCGCATCCAGTTTTACTGATAAGGCTTTTAAAAAACAGTTCTATGATAAATCAATCATTGACTATATATTATGTTTTACTTCTTTGCTGAAGACTGTAAAGCGTTTTAAGTTATACTTTGAAAAATATCTATGATTCATTTTGGTACAAATTTTCATCAGAATTTCGTTTCAACAGAAGGAAAAAACCAACAAAATTTCTTTGACTTCAAAGCCAAAATTACTTGCAATCTTCGTAGAAACTTTAATTTTAAAAATCTTACTCTACAGTTGTATATATTTCAGATATTACGAAACTGCTTATAAAAAGCTGGACGTTTCACGGTTAAACATATCACGCTTTCGACCATAAAATTTGGGCACCACTTCCTTTCGAATCCGTCTTAGAAGGAAACGAAACGAGCACGAAGGCACCAACAACAACTCCATCATGTCCTTACTTTTGTAGTACGGCGCGCCGAGCGTTATGCTGATAGCCATGTACATACGCTACGCGCGCACGCTTCGATGGCTGAACGGCAACTGAATTGATGGTCGGTGGCGGTGGTTCTTCGACCTATCACTTTCTTCCTCCGTGGATTCGGTTCGGTCGGTCTTAGCTTAGGTTAGTGGAACGAATCCATCCGCACAAGAACGAGTCCACCGTTCTGTAACTTGCAACTTGCAAGTTTGCAAACGTACATCGCCGCGCTGCAAGTCTGCAAGCAAGCAACTTGCAGACTGTAGCTATCTTCGGAAATGATTTTTTCTGCTCGGCTCAAGGGATTTTATCTTCGGGCTTGCAAGTTTGCAACTGTTCCTAACTTCGGAGAATCGTTTGTAATTTTCGGAACGTGCAGTCATCGCGCGGTTGACTTTTACTTGCAGACAAGTTCGACGTTCTGCACGTAAGGGGAAACGAATCAGTTTGCAACTTTGCAAGATGATTCTTTCGTGGCTGACGTCGGGCTGTAAGAATCGGCACTGCATGTAGCGTAAAGGGATCTCTTTGCACCTCTGCAAGTTATACATGATGGTTTTAATAACGAACGAACAACAATAGATACCATCATAGTGGAAGATGATTTTCACAAACGGTCTCGATTATCATCAGGATGGATTTACCCCAGAATTAATTACTTTTGATCGAACGACATAGTTCAAAAAAAGTATTTATCAGAACGTATTTGAACTGCTGCTCTTTCACATGGTTAGTTGACTTTTGGGAAGAATTTGATCCAAGGTGTGTTTGAAAACTCATCATAATATTCCTCGATGATAAAAAAGCACGCTCGTACATAGACACTTTTTTGGATTTTGGGACGACACATAAAATTTCTTTGGTTGATGTTGGATTCATGCTGAGATTATCACACACGCTCACACTCATACATACCGTACCGAACCGACCGAACATACCGTCTGATGCTATCCGCTGATTATGATCCGGTTCGAAGGACCATGTTCAGGATCGCCCCTGATGGCAGGATCGATAGCATCAGACCTTTCTTCCTTCGATAATTAACCGCACACATTCTTTCAAACAACATTACAAACAAGTGGACTGTATTACTTCGATAACTTAGACTTAAAATACAATTATTCCGACACAAACTCTGGCCTCTCTGGGCCTCTGACTATAGCCATGCTGGCCTCTGACTCTGGCCTCACAGGCCGCTGATAGTGTTACTGTCTCCGCTGGTGGTTGGATGAAAAAGAGACCAAATCTTGGGCTGACTTGGGCTCGACCCTTTGGAAAATCCTCTTCGTGGCCGAGAAAAAGCCGATGATTTTGGCGCGCATCTCAGCCGTTAATGCGCGCAGCATCGCCATGTTGCTACTGGGTCATTTCGGCTCTTAGGGTGGTTCATGGTGATCCGTACGTTCCAGAACACATATACTTAGTGTTGTATTGAAACATAACTTATCGAAATTTAAATATCTTGGAAACGTTTGGATTTTTTGAAGTTATGAATGAAACAAAATATTTTTGAAGTTAAAAGGAATTTTTATTACGATACCTAATGAGCCTATAGTATGTAGTCTCTTTAACGATATCGTAATGTTTTTGTGAGATATCGAACAAAGTATGCGGAAAAATGTCAAAAATAAAATTTATTTATTTTTTTGGAAAATTGCTGTTGTTTCTTTTGAATTGCAAATTCTAACCTTTTTTTTAATCTCAATCAATCACATACACCTTTTTGCACGTAATACACAAGGTTTGAAAGAAATTTGCAATATCGTATTGAAATTAATAAACAACTTCTAAAATTATTTTTCAACTTTGATGGGCAATAACTTTTATAATACCCAAAATAACGACTTCAAGCCTTTTCAGTTACTCGAATTAAAATGTTTTTATTCCACTGAATCAAAAAGTCATGCATCAAAGGGTTGAATAGAAATAAACAGATATTGAAATCAAAAGCAAGGAAAAAAAATTATTCTTTTTTTAAAGAGCTGTTTAATTCGAAGTCTCCCGAAGAGGCTGAATAGTCTTCTACTCAGCTTCTACTATGGAATTTGGAAGTATCGATAAGATATTGATATCGATATCGCAATATAGGTAGACCTATAAAGAGTGAATATTTTTCACAAATAATGAAGTTCCTCAATATTAAATAAAAAAACACTATAAGCTAAGAGTTCAGCAATGAAAGTAAATTCTAGAACTAAACTTTTCTTTCGTCATATTTTTGAAAAGCATCGCTGCGCTTATGTAATGACTTTACTAAAACCGGTATTAAATTGCCTTTCTGATGAATATAAGTTTATTGTGGAAATCTTGAGTAATTTTTAAATGTGAGAGAATCTTTGAAATTTTTAAATTGACAAAAAGTTAGAAAAGTAGTTACCTTTGGAAACTTGTCAAAAATTCTGTGTTTCTATTTTTTTGAATCCAAAGATGCTAGAATAAATATGTCAAATAACGTCAATTTTCAAACTCATTTTTTTAAATTCACCTGCTATGACTAAACAATTTTGATGGTTCATTTATTGTAAAATACAGTTCTTACACAACTGTAAGATCATGTAAATTTTTTTGAGGTCACTTTAGCTTTCAAGGACTTAAGAGGAAAAAATTATGAGCATTTTGTTGCTGATCTATATAGTCTTTTCCGTTTTTTTTTTGTTTTTTTCTTAGACTTTAAATAATGGAAACCTTAGTAGGTAATGTTGCGTCTGAGGAACATATTTGAGTTACATTACGAGATTTTTAAAACTATAAATTTTCTACAATACGATTGAGAAGCAAGAGATATATAGTCTAAGCTTTCAGAGTGCGTCCATAAAAAAGTGATGATGCAGAATTAAAGATTTCATGAATTCATTGAGGGTTCCAGAAGATTTTTTTTATTTGGATGTGCCTGAATAAGGAAACAGCCGCTCTACTTCCAATAATGTCAAATTGACACTCAAAAGTGAATAAGGGTTAATCAACGCATGATTTCAATATATTTGATAAGGTTTTCTTTATGGTAATGATGGAAATGATAGTTTTTTGTAAGTGTTAAAGGTCTGAATATTCAAAAACTTTTACTTGTTTGTTTATTCTAGTAGTGAGGTCTCCTAAAGTGCACCTTCTCTTCTGTTTTCCCTTTTCGGTTTCATGAAAAGACCTAATCGAATCTATTCAAAGGATTCTTACTTGCTAATATTTACGACCGGCTTCGGTTCTCCATTCATGACTTTCCACCAGGGAACATCGGAAGAAGGAATACCCACCTATTTAACGGGAACTAGCTACGTAGAGAGTTTTATTCCCTAGCCCTTCGCTGTCGTAAATTCCAATTGGGTTCGAGGATGACCCCATTCGGAATCAAACACCCCCAAACCACACCAGAAGCTGCTAGAGCCGGATAGAATTCGGTAAACCTGGCTACGATGTCGGACATTTTTCTGCTTTATTTGGGATTATTTGGATCCTGCTGTTAGAAGTAGCTAGTCTAAGGTTGCCAGAATTTTTTCAGCACCTATTCGGGCCAGACAAATCCAGGCAATTTTATAAAAAAATCTTACAGAATCCGAGCATTTGATTTCACAATTGACGACCATAAATCCGGGCAATATCCGGGCAAACTTTGGAAAAACCCGTAAATTACTCAACAAAAATTAGAAAAAAAAATGAAAAAAAAACAGTTTTTTTGCAAAAACACATCGACAAATTTGAAATAGTGTTTAAGGGTTCCAAAAAAACTTTAATGATTATTTTTATAAAACTTGCTTGAAAATTTCGTTTTGAAGGCATAAATAAAAAATTTTACATCAGAATTGGTTTTTTTTATTTGCCGAATAAAGTGAATAAATTCGGGCAAAATCTGGGTATTTTTCAATGAAATCCGGTCAACTGGGCCGGACCGGACTGTTCCCAAATTTCGTATTAAATATCCGGGCAAACCCGAATAAAACCGGACAATCTGGCAACCTTAGGCTAGTTTATTCAGTATTCGGTTCAGCTTATTTATCTGCTACTTCCCGCAAACGGGAACGTAATCGTGTGTAGAAAAAGCAATCAACAGTCACTAAATGAGATGGCTATTTATGAGAGTGCTCGATCCAGATGAAGTAGGTTGGAAGAGCTTGAAAAGGTTCTAGTGGATCAGTAGAGAAATTAAGTAGGTATCAGTTTAGGAGCTTGTTTTAATGAGCTTTTTAAATTTATTAGTTTTTTTTTAGTTTATATTCAGTATAACGGGTTAAACACTTTCCTTTTGTTGTAATCGCAAATTTACTTGATGAACCTGTTAATTTAAATTCCCTTACTTCATAAGCTCTGGACCACCCTTAAGGGGGGGGTAGGGTCTAACGGGTATAAAAAAACACCATTTTCACGATTTTTTTCTAGAGCTATCGTTCAAACAAATGTATTCAAATTTTTTGCATTATACAAAGCATTGTTAAAAGAACATTTAGTAATTTTTTCGTAGAAAAATATTGAAAAATGAGCTGGTGACGGAGCACTTTCGAGGATGCCTTTTAGAAAACAGGATTTGCGGTGGACACTGTATCTCAGCACAGAATCATCTGAAGTCAAAAAATCCGAGCAAAATATTTTTAATAGATGTTTTTCTGGACCCCAACGTTTTTATTTAACTTAAATTTTTTTTTTATGAAATTTTTGTGGCTGATTGAAGTAAAAACTACGATTTTTCACGAAAAAATCCGCCATTTTTCACCTATAAAATCTTCCCAAAGTAAAAAAAACAAAAAAGAAAAACGTTGGGGTCTGGTATTTTATATGTAGAAAATATGTTCCAAATTTGAAAAGAATCGGATAAGACGTTTTCAAATGGCGATGTCCACGGACTTTAAAAATGTGCTTTCGAGAAAAACGCGTTTGAAGTTTCTGCTCTTGCTTTCTTGCAGTATTAGATAGGAGAAGATAAAGGCCTATAACTTCTACAGTTTTGCTTCAATTGACTTGAAAATTTGACACAACATTCTTGAAATGTTTTACAATAAGAAAATAAAAAAATAAAAAAATCGATTTTTTGAAAGTGTTAGACCCTACCCCCCCCTTAACTAAATTGGGTCCCATTAGTCAGTTGATTGAAACCTGTTATGAACCCACCATAAAAAGATAAACATATTTCAGCTAAAGGAAAGCCTTTAAACTGGTCTTCTTTGTGATTCTTGGGAGCACAAGAAAAAAAATCCATCATCAAAATATCGATTCCCAAAAATGCGGGAGGTTCGCAAAATTCCAACCCTCCCTCCGAGATTGCCGAACAATACCTATCTTCTTGCGCAACAAGGATCCCAAAAATGATGATTCGGTCACGGTTTTTTTTTATGCTGGATGATGGGAGGAAATTGTTAGAATTTCGGCTTCGTTCACGAGACAAGCCTGTGAATAGGATCGAAGGTGATTTTTAGGGGAAATTTTGTGATCACAGACACAGATTCTCTTTGAAAAATGTTTTAAATTTTATTTTGAATTTTTAGATTTTCCATTTATTTTTAGACAATAATTTATAATCTGGATCTTTTTGAATTGCGAAAATTAACAATTGGAATTTAATTTAAATTATTAAATATTAATTAAATTTTTTGAAGTTTTTTTTATGTTACGATCATATGCTTATTTAGATCCAAGGTGTGTATTTTGAAAAGAAGAAATTAGGATGCATACATTCAGGGGTAAAATAACACAAATATTTTCGGTTATTTTACTTAGTCAAAAATTACTTCCTTCAATGTCTGATATTAAAAAAAAAAATAGGAGGAATAAATTTAACCAGCCTTTTAAAGAATTCAATGCAAGGAAGGTTTAGTTCAAGAATTCAAACCTTAAAGTCTCCTTTTTTAGTCTTTTGAACCGCGTTGGCTCCAAAAACATTCACCGGAGTGCTCTCCAAATAAGCTACTTATGGAACCATCTTAGTCAAAGAAAAAGCAAATTTACTTCCATTCAACACCAGAAGCAGCAGCAGCAACAACAACGAAGCGGAACGGTCGGTAAAGACCAGGTTAACCGAAAGCAAACCTCCCGGGCTGGCTGCTATAACAGTTTCAAGTGCACCAGCAGATAGGAGGGCCAACCAACAATTCTCTTCATGGCAGGAGACAAGAGCAGCAGCGACAAACAGAAATTCCCAAGTGCACTTGTACATCACCTGCTTGCGTAAACTTATTTTCCGGCCCGACAGTTTTTCCCGGAATTTACGTTCACGAAAAGTGGTTGGACCCGCCCGTCCCCTAATTCCATCCATACTCACAAAACCAGAAAATGTAAACATTTCCGCTAAAGTGTGTACAAATGAAAACCGGAAAGAGAACCGAAACCAAAAATAAACAGCAATTCACCTTCTCGCCTCATTAACACTGCATGGGATGATGATGATGCTGCTGAATGTAGGCAACCTGACCCCACAACTTAATTTCGTTTGTGAGTGAGTAGGGGTGAAATTGAAATGCTGAGATAGGATGGTGGTGGCTTAAGTTCGAACTAACAGATTGGACAAGTCAAAGATTGCTATGCAATTGTTTATTTATTTATTTATTTAGTTCAAATCAACGGAACACATAGGTATTGGTCCAAATGATGATTTAAAATTAATCTAAAAGAATCGCAAAAGCGCAGCTGTACAGCCTCGATCCGTTCAGCCCCATTCTGGTAGTAGGGGCACCAAACAGATGATGCTTATTCAAGAATAGAGCGAACAGTACTGCAATACAAACTTTTCAGGCAATACACATCCTTGAAGTCCTTGGACACTCGAAATAAGAATCCAAGACTTCTCGAGGCTTTGTCGACAACGTAGTTTGTGCGTGTCCTGAATTTCAGCTTCCGTTCTAGAATTACGCCCAGATCATTGATGTGCGCGAGCGATTATCTCATCTCCGAGGAAGTACTTAGCGGAACTGACTGCGATTCAAAGACATGCAGTTTATATCACACCAATGTGCGAAGAGTTTAAATTGGTTTTGTAGGAAATCAATATCGTTTTAGGTCGACAGCATAGCATAGCTTTGGGCCGTCGAGGAGATAGAGTGCATTGTTGAAGTATATCAAGAAGATAATCGGCCCTAAATGGCTTCCCTGAGGCACACCAGAAGAAGCAGAGAATTGTCTGGAGAAAGAGCCCCCTGTGCGAACTGTTAATTTACGTTCAAATAGCTAGCTCCGGAACCAGCCAAGAAGAGTTCCACAGAATCCCAGGCGTTCGAGCTTACCAATTGCAATATCGTGGTTGGCTTTGTCGAATGCCGCAGATGGTTTAAATAGCGTCGGCTTGAGACTTAGCAGAAAAACTTTCATGCTCGTAAGAAGTAAACGTCAGAAGGTTAGTTGTCGTGAAACGCTTTGGCATGTTGGCCATGTTCATCGTCGCAAAAAATATTCGTACATGACAAGAAAATCGGATCCAAGACCACCATTTCGAATAGTTTAGCTACTGCGCATAATGTCGAGATTCCCCGGTAGTTGTTGACATCTCTCCTGTTACCTTTTTTAAACACCGGAAACCTGTAAGCCTCCTTCCACAGTGAGGGGAAGGTAGCTCTGTCAAGCGAAGCTTTGAAAATAAGCCTAACAGGAGTCAGCAAAACAGGCATTAAACGTTTTATAAAAGAAACAGGTATTCCGCCCGGAGCCTTAAGAAAGATTTATTTTGTGCTTAGCTGCTGCGTTCGAGATGCATCCTCAACTACAATGTTGTTTATAGCGCAATTTTCCTGACTGCACTATCCAATTGTTTATGGGATGTCGAATCTGTATAAAAGATAGACGCGAATTTTTGGGCAAAGAGATCACAGCCTCCACGATCAGAGTTCGCCGTATTGTTATTCAGAAACATTTGCGTTGGCAGACCAGGTTCATTCCGTTGACTTTTAACATGTTCCCAAAACGATTTTAGTCTGGACTTGAGATCACGTTGAACTCGAGCTAGACAGTTTTGGTGACTACGTTTGCTGACTTTTATGTCAATAGAATATAGTCTACGATAAATGCCTTAAGTATATGAGGAGTTCAAAAATGAACCACGGAGTCCGTATATTCTTTTCAGTAGTGTGTTTTGGTACGTGACGATCGATAAAGTAATTCAAGATGTGCGAGAAGGTTTCTGCCGCAGCGTTGAGATTAGACAGTCCGAGCTCTGATTCCCAATCGATGGTAACCAGGGTACAAAACATCTCTTCAAAGTCGGCGTTCTTGAATTCAATAATGAAGAATGCTAATTTTACGACAGTAGCAAATCGGTGACATCGAGCGAGACCAATACAGCAGGATGATGTTGTACCGCTTTAACGTACGGAGCAGGGGCCAAAACAATAGACGGTACACGAGTCCCATCGCTGGAAAAGCAGGGATCCTACATACGACCGTTTCGTTGGTCACGCTGTTAATCTGCCGTAAAGTCGCTGTACTCAGGGAGTCTAGTATGACGTTCGATAGGGTCGAAGAAGTTCAGCATACTGGATCCTGGTAGAGAAAGCTACCATGGTTGGAGCACCAAATCAAACCGGACAAATTGAAGTCACCAATCACGATAATGTCATCTTCGGGTGCACAGAGCTAACTTTAGATAAGCAGCGAGAAAAAGACTCAGATAGGAAACATCTCTCGTGCGGCCAGGAGGCAGATACAGTACACAAGCATAAAGTTTACGGTCACCAAGATTAATGCGGATCAACACAAGTTCCAGATCACTCCAGGAACTGTCTTCGATGAGCAAGGCTGGGAGATCTGACTTAACTGCAATGAACACTCCGCCTCCGGTGGTCTTTTTGCTATTTAGTGAACTGCGATCGCATCAAAACACTAAATAGTCAGGTCCAAATATCTGGCTCCAAAAAGTACGGTCGTTCAGCCATGTTTCGAGCAGACGTTCTGGTTCTGGTACGAGCAGACGTTCTGGTAGCACAAGGTTATTGAGAGAAAAGTTTCCGAGGCAGAGCTTAATTTCCGAACACTGGAAAAGAGATTACCATCAGGCGGAGGAGAGTCTACCGGCTGGAGAACCCCGGTTTTGCTAGAGGATAATGTATATTGCTACGACAACAAAGACACACCCAACGTACGAGATCTCGCCAACGAGGACTCGATGTCCAACTGGCAGTAGCTGTGGGATAGCTCAGCGAGAGGAAGGTGGACCCATCGTCTGATACCGCACATCGGGAGCTGGATCGGAAGAAGATACGGTAAAGTGGACTTCCATATGACGCAATTCCTGACTGGTCATGGATGCTTCATGAAGTACCACTACCGGTTTGGACATGTGGCTTCACCACATTGCCCAGTTGTGGTGACGTAGAGGAACCACCCAAACATGCGATGTTTACCTGACCGAGTACGGTCAGGTGTACGGATTCCAACACTTGGCATGCGGTCAGCGATGGGTTCACCCGGACTACCTTGCCAATGAGCTGAAATCAACGGCTGTCTGTGAACGGTGTAGGATAACTCGATCAACGGGGAGCACCTGAGTAGTGTGCGTCCGATTCCTTGATCGAAGCTACAAAGATAAGGCATCGTTTTCTGCGTAGAAGAGGTCAGGGGTGCGCCGCGAACTTGTGTAGGATATCCCAACGCTGGGGGGTATCCGAGTGGTGCCGCTTCCTAAGGGGGAAACTGCGGGGGTAAGACTTTACCTTCCTCGTAACGGACCTCGCAGTAAGAGGGTTAACCACTGTCGGGGGATACCCACGGGTAGAGAGGCTCTCAATGCCGGGTGAGCCTCCTGAGTCGGTGTAGGATGATGTCACCGTCGAAAAAGATCCGAATCGTAGCGTTCAAAGTCTCGAGTGAGTGCCGCGAGTCCAGGTCAAGCTGCTCTCGATCTGGCACACAACGGGCAGAAAAGCCGCGAGCCAGAAATCCTAGGGTTGCCAGCCAAAGGGATAAAGTAGACGGTCGGAGTAGACTAACCCCACCAACGGGCTGTCGAGTAGCTTCAAACCGTGCGTCCGACCCCACGGTTTGAAGCTACAAAGATAAGGCAACATCTTCTGTGTAGCTGATGCCGTGAGTGCGCCGCGTTCGTGCGTAGGATGTATCGGGGAGTATCCGAGTAGAGCGGTTCCCAACGACCGAAGCTGCCGAGATAAGACTTGACCTTCTTCGCAGTGGAAATCGGTGGGAAAGGGTTATTCCACGATCGTGGAATACCCAAGGGTATAGTGGCTTTCGAGGCCGGGTGAGCCATTCGAGTCGGAGTAGGATGAGGATGACGTCTTCGACGGGAATCATCCGAGTTGTTGCGTAAAGTCCCGCGCGTGTGCTGTGACAGGTGCGGGTCTAGGATAAGCTGCTCGACCGACACACGACGGGCACAAAAGTGGGCAAACCTGGAATCCTGGAGATAAGAGGTCGGACTTCGAATCGTTAGAGGAAAGGTCTGGCCTCGAATCTTCAGGAGGAGAGGGTTGCGTGGTAAACCCCGAGTCTATATGATAAGAGATCGGGTCTGGAGTCGCAATAGGAAAGATCAGGCCCTTTGATAAACAAAAGGAGGAGTATAAGTGGTCACCTCAAGTCACTACGAGGAGAGGTCAGATCTCGAGTCGCGAGAGGAGAGATCGGACTTCGAATCGTGAGGAGGAGAGATCAACCTCGAGTCGGTGCGAGAAGGGACCGGATCTCGAGTCACGAAGAGGAGAGGTATATGTGGGAATCTTGAGTCATTGCTAGAAGATGTCAATTCTCAAGTCGTTAGAGGAGAGTTCAGGCGTCGAGTCGTAAGGATGAGAGGTTTTGCTGAAAGTGGTATTGTTAATGAGTATTACTTTGGAGCGCTCTAGCGCGAAAAGACCTCCCACTATTGAAGTATAGTGTGTTAAACAGTCGAGCTTGAACTAGGTCTGCGGCTCCAGGTGGAATTTAGGAAGTAGGAGGTATATACGGAGTATATCATGAGTCTTCCTATTCTACCCATGGACCCAGAGTAGCAAACTGGGGGGACGCTGTGGCTCGCGTGTCTTGGAATACAATCCGTAAACCGGGATTTACCACCTGCTGTTACCAACTAAAAAATACAGGCTGTAGAACCCCTGCGCCACAGACGAACTCTGGGCCGGAACGACTGAAGAGGCTGACGGAAAACAGCGTGACTTAGTCGAAGGGCAAAGGGATCTCGGTTAGACTTGATACGTTGCGTCCCGGTGTAGAAAGCCTTGTACAAGTTGCTACATTTTCGAGGTTCGGAAAAGAGCGTGTCGAAGATCAAGTGAGCGTAACATGTTGATAGGCTCGCAGTGCACTGGAAAGGGGAAGTCCATCACGAGAAGGAAGTCCAACATAAAATGGATACTTGCCTGTAGTTGCAGGCTGGAGAACCCCGTTGCCAAAATTGAACTCAGCGCCGGGACGACTGATGACGCAGGCGGGAATCAGCGCGACTGAGTCGATGGGTCTCCGAATTTCCTTGTCCGTTGCGTCCCGGTGAAGAAGGCCATGAAGAAGCTGTAGTACGATCGGACTCGAAAGCAGGCAGCAGCTGATTCAGGTCAGAGCATGCCATGCTTGATCATCTGGAAACTAAAATTTCGTCACGCATTAGGAAGGTTCTAAATCAACGTTTGTCACGGCGTTGTCTGTGACTAGGTTAGGTAAGATGAAAAACACCCTCTTTTCAGCAATTGATAAGCTAAAAGCTAATTTTATATTTTAATGAAATTCCAGGTATAATAATAATGAATTCTGACTTACAATTTGGTGTTCTGTAGTATTTTAACTAGCCTTTAAACAATTTCCGCAAATTAAGCACTACTGGCAAACTATTCAACACGTTTTTAACACGCTGATTCATTTAATCTTTTTTTTGATCGTATGTTTCTACTTATCCATTCCCGCCGGGTTGCCATCCTTGTCCTTCGGTGAACCGTCAAGAATCGAGGGGTTGGAAGATACATTTTCGGCCGTAACATTCCCCACCCCGTGAGGCGAGGTTGCAGCTTTAGCATCCGGTGTCTCACCATCCTTAATGACATCAATAACGGCTAGATTTCCGACACCTCTGCGAATAGTACCAGCACTTGTTCGAACAAGTGCTTGCCTGACCACCACATCTTTTCCCGGAACGATCTCCTCAACTTGGCCTCGGATCCAGCTGTTCCGTTTCTTGTCGTCGACCACAAATACTAGATCCCCAGGTTCCATCGGTTTGGTTTCTGTGAACCATTTAGTGCGCCGAGCAATCGTCGGGAGGTACTCCTTCAGCCAACGTTTCCAAAAGCCATCAAGAATAAGTTGGGCCAGGTTCCAGCTACTACGGAGAATCTCGAGAGCACTTGTTGGATTTTGAGACGGTTGTTTGACCCCATTTGAACTTCCGAGCAAAAAATGGTTGGGTGTTAGAGCTTCTTGATTCGAGGTTTCCAATGGTATGTAAGTCAAAGGTCTACTGTTGACCATACTTTCCGCTTCTAGGATAATGGTTTCAAAGGTCTCTTCATCGGGAACTCTCGGTACGCTGTTTTTACCGAGCGAACGAGCCTTTCCCATACACCACCGGTATGTGGTGATGCTGGGGGATTAAAGTACCACTTTGTATTAGCGTTTGTAAACGATGTGGCGCATTGTTGATTAATGTCCTGTAGTTGGGCACGAAGCTCATTTGCGGCACCTCGGAAGTTAGTCCCGTTATCAGAATAAATCTCTATGGGAGCTCCTCAGCGAGCGATGAATCTACGAGTGCACATCTTACAGGATATTGTAGATAAGCTGTGGGCAACTTCCATGTGAATTGCTCGGGTGGTCAGGCACGTGAAAAGTGCCAACCAACGTTTTACATGAGAGCGACCAACCTTCATCATCAGGGGTCCGAAATAATCAAGACCAACGTAAGAAAAAGGTCTCTGGAAGGCTACCAGGCGTGCTCTCGGTAGTGGCGCCATCTTGGGTTGAACTGGATACTTGTTGTAAACTTTGCACCACTGGCACCGGCTGGCGACGGTACGAATTAATCTTCGCATCCCAGGTACGTAAAAGCGTTGACGAAGCTCGTTGAAGACTGTTTCGGCGTTGTGGTGCAGGAACTGTCGGTGATAATAATCTACAATTAGAAAGGTTAATGGATGGGTCTTAGCTAAGATTATAGGGTACTTAGCTTCGATCGGCAAGTTGGGGGCGGCGCCGATACGACCGTCCATTTTAACCACTCCTTCTTCACTGATGAACGCTGATAATTTGTATAGCGGACTGGTGATCGGCACCACCCCCGCAGGCTTTCTATTTCTGCTTCTCTCGAACACGGCCAACTCATCAGGAAAGGATTCTCGCTGGGCAATACGAAACAAGGCAAGCTCAGCCTGTTTCAGATACTGTTGCTCAAGGTATTCTAAAGGTTTGACGCCAATGGGTTGATCAGCTGTTTTTCTGGGCATGCCAAAGCGAAACATGTATGCGACAGTTCCTAGGAGTCGTTCCCACTTCGAAAAGCGGGCTATGTCGATAACCAACTCCAAAGCCCTCTGGTGATGGAGACATGTTGACCGCATTTCTTCGTTCTCGTTAGATGATTTCCACTTTTGTTCTGGCCATGATTCTAGGTGATCCCAGAGAAATTCTGGTCCACGGAACCATCGGCTGTTTACGTTGAAACACGGATCTTGTCCCCACTTAGTCGCTTCATCGGCTACATTATTTTTCGTTGGGACCCATTTCCACTCAGCGATCTCGGTGGATGTCAATATCTCCCCGATACGGCATGCAACATAAGCATTATACTTGCGAGCGTCGGAGTGGATCCAGTGGAGCACGGTCGTCGAGTCGGTCCAGAAAAATCTTTTAGCGATGGATAGTTGATGATTCCGCTGGATAAAATCTGCTAAACGTATTCCCAGGGTTGCTGCTTGAAGCTCAAGTCGGGGTATTGAAAGCGGTTTCACCGGATCAACTTTGGCCTTCGCTCCTACGAGTACGCAATGTGGAGCACCTCGTTCGTAGAAACGAAAGTATGCCGCGCAAGCATACGCTTCTTCGCTTGCATCGACGAATGTATGTAGCTGGATTGGATGACAATTTTCTGGAATGGCGGTATTGAAGTAAGCTCGAGGAATCCGTATGTCACCCAGGTGGCAAAACATGCTAGTCCATCGCTTCCAGTAAAAAAATGAAGAATTGTCGATTTGCTCATCCCACATGCAGCCTAACTTCCATAAACTTTGGATGACGATCTTCCCGTGGATAATAAACGCTGCCAACATACCAAGTGGATCATACATGCTCATCACTGTTCTTAGGATTTGCCGTTTTGTCGGGCGAATTGAGCCATCAAGTACAGCTGGGTCTAGACTAGGGAGATTCAGTGTGAATGTGAACAGATCACTCTCTGGCAACCACTTGATTCCCAAAACGGACTGAGATTTCATTTGAACTGTCAGGTTTAAATCTTTAGTTTCAGGAAAATCTTCACCACCAATTTCGGTCAACACGTACGCTGAATTCGACAGAAAATTGCGGATTTCGAATCCACCCTGTTGATGCACAAACTTCACTTCTTTGATCAGCTTAATAATCGCCTCTTCATTGTCTCTGCTATCTAGGTAATCGTCTACATAGTGGCCATAAACTATAGCCTCAACCGCCGCTGGAAATTTCTGTTCGTGTTCTTAAGCGTTGATGTTTTTAACATATTGGGCGGAACATGGCGAACAAGCCGCGCCAAATGTAGCTACATCCATCGTATAAATTGTTGGTTTATCAGACTGGTTATCCCTCCAAAGGAATCAGGTCACCGCAAATTGCCACCCGACGAGTCCGGAACCGATAGAGAACAGCCGGCAATGACGAAAGGAGGTCAGGTCCTTTTAACATCATCGAGTTGAAGGAAATGTTCTGGACTCGGGCCGATGCATCCCAAATGAGCCTGAGCTTCTCCGGCTTCTTGGGATTTGTAACAATGCCGAGTGGCAAGTACCAGACTTTGGCCGGGTCCGCTGAGGATAGTTCGGATGGTGTCGTTTTGTGAGCATATCCTTTTGCTAGGTAGTCAGCAATTTGATTCTTGACACGTTCAACGAGCCGTGAATCCTTGTAGATTTTCTTTTCAAGACACCGTAAACGAGTTTCAGCCAAGGGATAGCTGTCTGGGAGCTTTATGTCGTCGGTCTTCCATAGCAAGCCCGTCTCAAAACCACCAGATATACGACGAGTAGTGGACTCAAGTAGAGTGCGTGCTCGCTGCTCTTCTTTCGACTCCAATGTTGTTGGACTGACGACCACTCCAATGTTATCGATCATAACGTATTCCTTCACTAATTCGTATAGTGTACGATCTTCTTCTGCTGCTCCGCTGAGAACAGTGTGATGCAAGTTAAAATTAAGCTGTGCGGAAACGCCTCTGTTAGAAAAGGAAGGAAAATATATCGACAATCAAAATGCTTGAACACCCCCAGCAATAAAAAACATCGCACGGCTTGACAGTCATGCCGTCGCGTATGTGTGGTAGTGTGTGACTACCGAAACAGCTGACTGAAAAAGCAGCAGCACAGTTGAAACGAAACCTTTGCCGTGAATATACCGCCCCAACATAAGAGTCCGTCGCGAGTAATTAATTTACAATCCGAAGTTCGAATTAAGTTGTCCGCGAGTTTCTTCGACAGTGTCCGAACCGGTAAAGTGCTCAGGTGAACAATTTCCCCCAACATTTTGGTCCTTCGAAGCCAGATTCAGGACATTTGTGGAAGCCCTGTGAACCGCGGAATAGTGAAGCTGTTCGAGCTATTGTTCCTGCCTGATAGCTGCACCATTTTGGACGCCGGATTCGCCATCGCTACAGCAACTGAGAGACGACGCCGCGACGCCATCGCAGATTTGGGTGCAATTGAAAATTGCAATCTATCAGCTGGGAGATACTGCAGTTTTTGGAAGCAGATCCAGGAGGAACTAAAGGCCTTTTTTTGGTTTGTTACGAGAACGGTAAAGTGTATACGATTGGTGGCTTGATGCATGTGGCCTACCTGAGTGAAAATAAATAAAGATTTTGCATGTGAGTAAGTCTTGGTTTGTTGCATGTGGTGTGAGCCTTGTATGCTGTAATTGGTCTAGGATTTCGCCGCATAATTTCACTTTGCTGTTCTCTATCGGTTGCCTCCCCCTCGCTGCTGTCAATAGGGTTGCCAGTTGTCAGTTTTTCGTCGCGGTACTGTGGAACGTCGAGTTGATTATTCGGTCAGTGAAAAATAAGTACAGTGTAACATATTTGGTGCAGTGTCAGATATTTAAAAGTGTAGCAATGTCTAAAAGTACGTTGAAGGCTTTGCTAAAACGTGAACGGCAGTTGTATGTGATTTTTGATGGTACTGATAGATTCATCCAAACTTATCAGATTGATAGTGATCGGTGTCAATTAAGTTCGAGATTGCATGTGATTGATACTGTGTACAGTGAGTTTTTTGAAATACGGAGCAAAATTGAACTTTTGCTGGATGAAGCGGATGAGAAAGAACAGAAAGATGCTGACAGCGAAGTCAAAGGAGAGATTGCCAAGCAACGTGAAGAGGAAAACGACAAGGTTCTACAGCAATTCGATGACCGATACTTCGCCATCCGAGGTGACCTCCTTAGACTCCAAGGTGATAAGGATGCCTTGGGTGTGAACACAACCAGCAACAGTCAGAGTCAGTCTGCGTCAGGAAATACTTCGAGAGTAAAGCTACCAGAGATACGTTTGCCGTCCTTCAGTGGAAAAATAAGAGAGTGGATTACATTCCGGGATTCTTTCCGAAGCCTTATTCATGACAACGAGCATCTGACGTCTATGGATAAATTTACATACCTTCGTTCCTCTCTGCAGGGTGATGCACTTAAGGAAATCAACAACATTGAGCTTTCAGAGGCAAACTACGACGTCGCCTGGAAAACTTTACAAGTTCGCTATGAAAATAAGAAGCTGATTGTGAAGGCTCATCTCGACGCTCTTTTCGCCCTCGAACCGCTGAAAAAGGAGAATTACGACGGTCTGAACTTCCTCATCAGCGAGTTCGAGAAAAACTTGATGATGTTGCAGAAAATCGGAGAGCCAACGGAGTCTTGGAGCACAATATTAGTCTACATGTTGTGTTCTAGGCTAGATTCTGCAACATTGCGCCAATGGGAGACGCATTACGGGTCTAAGGAGGTCCCAACGTACGAAGAGCTGCTTCTGTTCTTGCAAGGTCACTGCTCTGTTCTCCAATCAATCACCTCTGCAAGAAATCCACCATCCGAAGCCCGTCAGACGAGATCAACAGTTTGTAATACAACCATCAGATCAGTTTCACGTTGTCCGTTCTGTGCAGATCCATGGCACTCACCGTTCCAGTGTGGCAAATTTCAACGGATGAAGGTTCCCGAGCGAATGGATGCTGCCATTCGCAACAAGCTGTGTCGAAATTGTTTGATGCCAGGCCACTTCTACCGAAATTGTGAACGAGGTTCTTGCCATCATTGTCAGCAGAAGCACCACAGTATGTTACATTCTAGATCCTCCGTTCCACAGCCGCAGTTTTCGGCACAATACCGACAGCAGAGTCAAACGCGTCCGGCGCAACAAATACCGTTTCAACCGCAACCGCAGCCAATGAATCAACAGCAACAACACAACTCAAGACCAATACAGCATGCGCACACCACTACACAGCATGCACAAACCCACTCACACAACACAAACACAAATCCAGACAACGCACAAGCCACCACAAGTCAGAATTACGTAGCACTTCCGTTTACACCGTCTCGTAATATTTTACTGTCCACGGCGATGATCCGAGTCAAGGATCGCTTTGGAAACACACTGCTGGCACGTGCGCTGCTAGATTCGTGTTCTCAGCATTGTTTGATGACACGTGAATTCTCTCGACGGCTTAAGTTCCATGAAACCCCAACGTTTTTGTCGGTGCAAGGCATCGGCTCGTCTCAAATGGTTTCAACGAAGTTAGTTTCCGCAGAAGTTGGTTCTAGATCCCCCAGAATTTCCCAGTTTAAAGAATGGATGCAATTTTTTGTACTGCCAAGGTTAACAGTTGATCTGCCTACTGCTGCTTTTGATCCTTCGATCCTTACGCTGCCGAGTTCGGCCTGTTTAGCAGATCCTGGGTTTTATGAGTCTGGTCCAATTGATGTTATAATTGGAGCCGAATTTTATATGGATTTATTGTCAGATGGAAGAATGAAGCCGTTAGAGAACGGACCCACATTACAGAATACAGTTTTTGGCTGGATTGTGTCTGGTAGATTGCCCAATAATCAAAATTCAGTTTCTCAGTCAGAAGTTTATGTCTGTTCAGTCGGTGATATTCAAGATCAGCTCACACGTTTTTGGGAGCTCGAAACATGTCATGTTCGCAGCGTTCAGTCGATTGAAGAGTCAGCTTGTGAAGAGATTTTTAAGAATACTACTGTCAGAGATGAGTCAGGAAGGTTTGTTGTAACTTTGCCTAAAAAAGAAGGTTTTTTGAATCGGATTGGAGATTCTAAAGTTATCGCCACGAAACGGTTTTTGAGTTTGGAAAAACGATTATCAATGGATTCTGAATTGAAAAGGTTGTATTCCGAATTTATTCATGAGTATCAGAGTCTTGGTCATATGTCAGAAGTTATCGACAGCTCAAGTCAGTTAAATGAAGTTTGCTACTATTTGCCGCATCACGCAGTTCTTAAGCCCGAAAGTACCACGACAAAGTTACGGGTGGTTTTCGACGCTTCCTGTAAGTCGTCGACAGGAGTCTCTTTGAATGATGCGCTTATGGTTGGCCCGGTTGTACAAGATGAGCTGATTGATATTGTATTGCGATTCAGATTGTGTCAGTTTGCGATTGTGGCAGATATTGCCAAAATGTACCGTATGATCCAAGTTCAGAAATCAGACCAAAAATTGCAGAGAATTCTTTGGCGAGACTCCACCGATCAAGCCCTTTGCACTTACGAGTTGTTAACAGTAACTTACGGAACAGCGTCAGCGCCTTACTTGGCAACAAAGTGTTTGCAAGTCCTAGCCGATCAGGGTTCTAAAACTCATCCCTTAGCGTCGAAGATTTTGAGTCGTTGTTTCTACGTCGATGATATGCTTGCTGGAGTTGACAGTATCGAAGAAGGTGTACAGTTAGTCAAAGAAATGTCAGAATTGATGGACTCAGCAGGTATGTCTTTGCGAAAATACGTTTCGAACAGCTCAGAAATACTCCTGGAACTCCCTGAAAATCTTCGAGATGAACGTTCGGTTTTGGAGCTTGATTCATCAAGCTCGACGGTGAAAACTTTGGGATTGTTATGGGAACCAGAGTCAGATGTTTTTCGGTTTAGTACCCCAAGTTGGAAGAGTTCAGCACCCATTACGAAAAGGTCAATTTTGTCAGATGTTTCCAAGTTATTTGATCCATTGGGATTAGTAGGTCCTGTGATTATTCAGGCAAAAATTTTCGTTCAAGAGCTTTGGAAACTACAATGCGGATGGGATGATGAGCTTACCGAAGATTTGAAAAGCGCTTGGGATGAATACAGAAGAAATTTGATTGGGTTAGATAATGTGTCAGTACCACGATGGGTTGGTGTCAGTAAAAATGTCAGTTCATTACAAATACATGGATTTTGTGATGCGTCAGAGAAGGCCTATGGGGCCTGTATTTATGTCAGAACTGTGTCAGAATCGGGAGAAACTGTTGTTCAATTGATGACCTCAAAATCACGAGTCGCTCCTTTAGAGAATCTCCAGAAAAAGAAGAAACGTCAGTCAATTCCAAGGCTGGAGTTGTCGTCTGCATTACTGCTTGCTCACCTGTTTGAGAAGATCGTGAAAGGCACGGAGCTGTCTTCTTTCAAATCGTTTTTCTGGACAGACTCGATGATAGTCAAATGTTGGCTTGCATCTTCACCGTCAAGATGGACTAATTTTGTGGCAAATCGGGTGTCCGAAATCCAGCATATTACACGGTCGGGCGTGTGGAGTCATGTCGCAGGCACAGAAAACCCAGCGGATATAATATCGCGAGGAATGACCCCCGCTCAGTTACAGTATCAGTCTCTTTGGTTTCATGGTCCCAGTTGGTTACAATTGGAGGAATCGCATTGGCCTCAACCTCAACAAGTTTGTCCAGAAATACTCAGTTCCATGCTCGAAGAGAGAGGAGCTGTCACTGTCGTCACTGATTCTTTGACAACCAATGAGATATTTGAATTGAGAGCCTCACTTGTAGATTCAATTCGGTTGACCGCGTACTTTTTGCGATTTCGTTTCAATGCGCAAAAGTGTAACAACAGTAACAGAAAAGTCGGATATTTGTCAGCCTCAGAGTTAGAAGAAGCCCTTCAGTGCTTAGTCAGATTGTCCCAAAAAGAAAGTTTTCCGAAAGAATATGCAGATTTGTCGAATAACCGTCAGATTTCAATCAGTTCAAAGTTGCTGTCTCTCAATCCACGCATGATGAATGGAATAATTTGTGTCGGTGGTCGATTAGAGAATGCAGCAATCTCTGAAACGAGAAAACATCCGTTTATATTGGATTATAAACATCCGCTTACCAGATCAGTCATGTCGTATTACCATCAGAAGTTGTTTCACGCTGGACAGCAGCTGTTGATCGCAACAGTTCGTCAGAAGTTTTGGCCAATTCATGCAGGCAGTTTGGCTCGGTCAGTAATCCATAATTGCATACGTTGTTTTCGTGCTAGACCCAAAATTCAAGAGCAGCTTATGGCTGATTTACCCCCGGAAAGAGTGACACAAAACCCAGTATTTCAACGTGTGGGAGTAGATTACTGCGGCCCATTCCTTGTCACTTACCCCCAACGGCGATGTCGCCCGGTGAAGGTATTTGTAGCCATTTATGTGTGTCTGGTTACGAAAGCTGTGCATCTTGAAGTCGCGTCAGATTTGTCAACAGATGGGTTTCTTGCCACTTTCAAACGGTTTTGTGGCCGAAGAAGCACGCCAAGTTTGATTATGTGCGATAACGGCAGAAATTTTGTTGGAGCCAAACGGAAACTCGACGAACTTTCCAAGTTATTCAGCGAGAATAGTTTCCAAGAATCGGTTGTAAAGCACTCAGCAAACCAGGGGATAGAATTTAAGTTTATCCCAGCTCGATCACCCAATTTTGGTGGACTTTGGGAGTCAGCAGTGAAGTCGTTCAAATCACTCTTGAAGCGCACTATTGGTACACGCACGTTGGGTCTAGAAGAACTGCAGACTGTCGTTGTACAAATTGAGGCAATTCTAAATTCACGTCCGCTCACTCCGTGTAGTAACGATCCAAACGATTTTGAAGTGCTTACTCCTGGTCATTTCTTGGTTCAAAAATCGCTCACTGCACCCCCAGAACAGAACTGGGAAGATATACCAGAAAATCGTTTAAACGTATTTCACAGAATGGAGAAAACTGCTCAACAAATTTGGAAAAGATGGTCAATTCAATACTTGTCTGATCTGCATAACAGAACGAAATGGTCAAAACAGCGAGATAACATCAAGGTCGGAACAATGGTAGTTCTTAAAGAGGACAATTTACCACCGTTACAGTGGGCAATCGGAAGAGTGTCAGAAATTCACCCTGGGTCAGATGGTAATGTCAGAGTTGTAACTGTTCGAACGCAATCTGGAAGTTACCAAAGAGGCATTTCGAAGATATGCATCTTACCAATTCGTGACAATGATGTCACACCGGAGAAAGAACAACAGAGTTAGATTTTGTCAGTTTTTGAGTTTGTATTTTGAAGTCTTCAAAGTACCTATACAGTTTGCCAATCAAAATTCAATTAAGACCTAATTAAATACAATAATTATGCCCGATTTAAAAGCATGAAGCATGTGATTTTGTCAGATATATGTCGTTTGAGTACTGTGTCAGAAAATTTGCGTCAGAATGAAACACAAGGTTTCACTAACAGAGGTGTTAAGCGCCAGCACAACAAGGTGCACGTTTCACGTGAAGGCTGTGTCAGAATGAAACATAAGGTTTCACCTACAGAGGCGTTAAGCGCCAGCACAATATTGTGCACGTTCCGCATAAGGGTTATCCTCCGTCAGATGCAGTGCGCCTATCGCAAAATAAGGTTGACAGGTACCAATCAACCTTTTCGTCCAAGCAGAGCAGCGTCCGGCAGGCTTGGCCAGCATTGTCACGCGCAGCTCGGGCTGAAGACCTCGCACATCGACACCAAACCGTTGAACACACCAGCAAGGCGAGAACCGAGACGTCTGAGGAGTCCGCGGAGGCCTTGGGCCTCCGCACCAGGCAAGTTCCCTTTAATATTTTCAACTTACGGTTTAAAAAGCGCATCGTATCTTACCAGGTCACCCCTTCCACGCGCCATCGAGTCTCATCTCACGTCGGTGGCATCGCAGCACTTCAACGAGGTTTCGCAATCAGCAGACAAGTTCTATCGACAAATTCCCAAGTCATCCACCACAGACCAACACCAGTCACCGAGAATTCATTGCAACCTATAACAGCGAAATAAGAAATTAATTTCATCAATCACCGAAGAAGTTGAACATCAGCACTCTGGTAACCGTATTCGAACTGCAGGTCCAGCATACAACAGCTGATTCCGACCCAGCAGCTAACGGGATCCTTCCAATGCAAACTGGCAGCTCCATGCATCAACCAAACATTCTTCAGCACCAGATTCACACACCACATATAAACAGCAGTACATATTCACACACTAGTTAGTTTTTTGGAATATTTAAAGCAAATTTGCTTTCGCAGCTCGTAAAATTGTTAATTTCACTCGTTTCACTGACACAGAAGAGAAGAAATATGAAATCAAAACAGAAATGAATTATTTGTATATACCGTTAGAGTAAGCAAGATAGATTGAAATGATATTTCAAGGCGGGCGGCGTATGTTAGAAAAGGAAGGAAAATATATCGACAATCAAAATGTTTGAACACCCCCAGCAATAAAAAACATCGCACGGCTTGACAGTCATGCCGTCGCGTATGTGTGGTAGTGTGTGACTACCGAAACAGCTGACTGAAAAAGCAGCAGCACAGTTGAAACGAAACCTTTGCCGTGAATATACCGCCCCAACATAAGAGTCCGTCGCGAGTAATTAATTTACAATCCGAAGTTCGAATTAAGTTGTCCGCGAGTTTCTTCGACAGTGTCCGAACCGGTAAAGTGCTCAGGTGAACAATTTCCCCCAACAGCCTCCTTACACGCACCATCCAAGTCGGGTTTTGGTAGCGGTCGGATGCCCTTGCACTCCTTCTCGAACTTTCAACGGAGTACCCAGATAGATATTTTCGAGGCCAATGAGGATCTGTGGACGAGCGCAGTCGTAATCAGCTATGGGCAATCCCCTAAGATGATGATAATTCTCAGCGAGACTTTTCGAATCAATTGACTGCATGGGGAGATCAAGTTTTTCAACTGTTCGAGCGTTTTTTAAAGTGAACTTTTTCAATTTCCTTTTAGCAGATATCGCCACATCTACAGTGCGTGAGTTCTCTTCGACCCGGGTTACATTGCCCGTCCATTTAAGGTGTAACGGATCTAAGGTCCCGCCTAGGTTGAGACTTTCGGCAAGATTAGTTTCGATCATCGTTACCTCGGATGCTTCATCGAATAAAGCAAACGTGTCAATAGATTTGGACCCGTTGTAAATTGTTACTGGAATGATACGGTAAATTATCGAGGAGTTGACCCTGTGGTAATTTTGAGGACTTGGCCCAGATGGGGGAAGGTGAAGCCAGGGATGGTGACGAACACGACAACCTTCTGCAGAACATTCCTTGGGGCGCCTACATGGCCATGGATTGTGATCTTTCAAGCAGCTTTTGCATAAATTGTGCAAACGAACAACCTGCCAACGCTCGTCCGCAGACAAACTGACAAACATACCGCAGAGCTCCACATCGTGGCCAGACTTTTCGCAAGCTGGACATACCTTTACAGTGCGGGATTGACCACCCTTGTATTCCGAAGATTTCGTGTCACTGTGATGCAAATAACCCTTCGGTTTCATTGCGCCTCCTCGGATTCGATTTTCTTCCGGTTTTGTCGTCTTGAAGCTGCTCGGGAAGGTGACCGTACTTGCCTTCCTCACTATTTCATGCATGAACTGCCCAAAAAGTTTCAAATCGACAGCTTGAGCTCCATCCTTGAAATCCGCCCATTTCATCTTATAGTCTGATGGAAGTTTTTCCAACAGCTCGTGTAGCAGCATGGGGTTTGAAAAGTGCTCCTCAAGTTTAACTGCTTTGATGTGGTTGCAGTAGTTTTGGACTGCTAGACCATACATGATGAGTGTTTCCAGCTTTCCTTCCCTCGGAGCTGGAGTGTTCCGAATTTTAGCGAGAAGCGAAGAGAGCAATATTTCCAGCCTACCATACAACATTTGCAAAGTCTCTATCACGCAGGGCACCATTTCAGGCTCCAATAGATGGCTACGCACAGCTTCTTGTGCCTCTCCCTTCAGGCTACGTTGAAGTCGGATAAGATTTTCGGTATTTGACAATCCACACTCTTGTGAGATATTTTCGAAACAGCGGAAGAAAACGGGCCATTCCTCCGGGTTTCCCGTAAATGTTGGCAAGTCCTTAGGGAAAGCTTGTCGCGCAGCTATCTGTGCATTAGTGAGGACTCTGTTGCTCACTGTGTTCCACTGTTCGTTACTTACTCGATTTCTTTCCGAGCAGCCTTCCTGATTTTGATGCGCTATTTCCGGGTTTATGGTAGATTCATTTGGGAATCCGTGCTGACCATCGTTGGCTCTATTTCTCATTATAGGAGTACTGTATTCCCGGGGCAAAACTGACGGTTTCGGGACGGGGATATGAGTAACTGCTTGATTACTTTTGTTTTCAGGACCATTTTTCGGGATTTTATCTTCACTGGAAGGATGCATCAGTGGCTTGTCCGTTGTTACTGGATTTGGTATAACCGGAAGACGTTCAATCCATTCATCGGTTCTTGATTTTCTGGAACAGCTGAGGACGCTTCTCTGGCTACTGGTTTCGTCGATCTGGGCATGGAGGATTTTGTACTTCTCCGCCAAATACATTTCCTCCAGTTTCTTCAGGGCTTCCTGTTGGCGCTTGGCGATTTCGATCTGTGTTTTTTCTAGAGCATGTTCTTCTTCACGTTTTTTCCGTTCTTCTTCGAGCTGTTTCCTTTCTAGCTCGGCTTCCTGCCTTTGTTGATCCAACTCATTGTTGATCCGCTCCATCTCCAACTGCTTAACTTCCTCCAGACGTTGCAACTCCAGAGCAGCTTTAGCCGCTTTAACTGATGCTGAGGTACTCGCCTGGGATATGCGCGATTTACTGTCATCATCTTTCCTGAGGTTCATGGTCGTTGCTTCAGCCGTCTTATCAATATCGCAAAGGGGACAAAACCATGAGCGCTCTGCGACAGAGTCTCCAACCTGAACACACTCGAAATGATACCAACGTTGGCATTTGTCGCAAGCTACCATCCGATCACTATCGGGTTTGGTGCAGACATTGCAGCTCTTTTTCGGTTTTCGTGGCATATTTTGCGGTCAAATACGTGTAATAGCCAGCAAATTCTTTTAGATTGTCACGGCGTTGTCTGTGACTAGGTTAGGTAAGATGAAAAACACCCTCTTTTCAGCAATTGATAAGCTAAAAGCTAATTTTATATTTTAATGAAATTCCAGGTATAATAATAATGAATTCTGACTTAAAATTTGGTGTTCTGTAGTATTTTAACTAGCCTTTAAACAATTTCCGCAAATTAAGCACTACTGGCAAACTATTCAACACGTTTTTAACACGCTGATTCATTTAATCTTTGTTTTGATCGTATGTTTCTACTTATCCATTCCCGCCGGGTTGCCATCCTTGTCCTTCGGTGAACCGTCAGGAATCGAGGGGATGGAAGATACATTTTCGGCCGTAACAACGTTTGTTAAGGATCGTTTAGGGAAAAAGTGGTATAAATTATGACACTTTAAGCACATTTTAAAAAATTTACCATGCTCAAACATTTTCAAGATCTGCGGCCTTCAAGTTGTTTTAAAACACGTGTTCTATTTTCGCTTGCTGTGATGCAAAAATAACAATATTTCTATCACATGGTCGCGATTCGACCAGACCGAACTGAACGCCATAAACTTGATTTCGAAAAAATCGAGTTCGAAGTTCACAGCCCTACCAATTGATACCATTCCATCAGATATCTTATTTAATCATTTTTCCATCACGTTTAGACTCTTATAAAGCTATCGAGGTTATACTGGTCGATTTCTGATTACACATCAAGCAGAAAACTGAACTTTAATAGCATTATGTTTGCACCCAGTTCACTCTGGTCGAACACAAATGTTTAAAAAATTGTCATGCACTATCATTTGGCTGGGCAATTTGTTCTAAACGTAGGAGCCTACTTATAGGCGGTTTACAAGCAGCACCCAACGAGTATGGCTGATGCTTGAAAAATGTTTTTTTTCGTTGAGCCAGAGTGAACCGAGCCATACAAATTTCGCACTTTTGAAAAGCGGAATATCTGTGATTTTAACTTACCGGTTGCGTTCTGAACGACAGTAAGCAATGAAATAAAGCATCTTTTATCGTTAAATGTCAAAAATCCTAACATTCCCTCAAGTAAATTGGAAAACAAAATTCAAGGGATTCGGTTCAGTCTGGCTGAACGAGGTTTTAATAAATGTTAACAATCCGCAACATGAAGCTTTTAGCTACGGGAACGTTTCTTACCATTTAATTTATTAGATATTAGTTCCTGACAAACCGAAGAACTGTTTTGAAAAGAAAAAAACCAACACACATAAGCTTATTTCGCACAAAATCAGTTTCATGACCTAAACATGCTTTTCATCTTCACCTCACAGCTGGCTCTCAGTTCACTTTGGCGCAACGCATTTTTGCCATTTCCACTGTCTGCAACATTGAAATTTTCTAATAAAATCAGTAAAAATAGTAAAAATGTTCTGATTTTCATTGGATAGGTAGTTTATCATGTTTCGCATCCAATGCAATAGATAACTCATTTTTTTTCAAATTGGCGTTCAGTTCGGTCTGGTCGAATTGCGACCACATACGGCAGAAATAGAAACAGTGCTGTAAAAAAATACAACATGCAAAGATCTTGATAACATTAAAAACTATGTCCGATTTCTTAAAAATTGACCAGGAGGTCAAGACTTCTTTCAGAGCATATTTTCTATACGAAAAAAAAATTTTATGTCAATTTTTAAAGCAGTATTTCAACCGACGTTTTTTAACTACATATGTACTTCTGAATCGTTCCGTCATTTTCAAGGAGTTCTTTGTTTCAAAAAATGTCAAATTTTCCTCGTAAAATTCAGAAGTTTCCTTTTCTTGTGTTAATTTTATTTAATTTTTGTCATTTTTTTGTGATCTGAGTTCGCACATTTATGACTATTTTAATTATTTTCTAAAACAACTCCATTGGATATAAATAAATTCAATTTTCTACACATTGAAGCAACATTTGTTAGCTTTCAAACGTATGATGCTTATTGCGAAAAAATCATCATTTATATGTACATATGTTTAAATAATTCTTTCGAAAAAGTTTTTCAAATTTACAGTTTTTCCAAAAAAAATTGATAGGTAGGGTTTCATAATCATTAAAACTATGTTGATTTTTTTTTCTTTTCCGTTGGTTTTGTCAGATTGAAAATATCAAAATTATTGGAGAATTTGAGATTTTTTTATTCGCAAACGGGTATAAATCACTTATGAGCGGCACACGAGCGTTGAATGTGTCAATAGCGTTTTTTATACCATATTGATCTTTCAGTTGTGGCTGAGTTCCATGTGTTAGGCTTTCATACCTCATTTGTCGAAGTTATGTATTAAGTGTTTTTTTAATTAAACAAATAATCAGTTAGTGCACACTAAATTGAATATCTTTTAAAGTGGAAGAACGTCTATATAGTACCAATTTATTTTTCCATTTTTCGTCATGATTCGCCTTATTAAAAACTCTGCTGTAAACATAATGTATCTTAAAATTCAATGGTCAGTTGACTACAGAAAAAAAATTCATCCTTAATTTAATACTAGAGTCAACTGCAAACGATTTCATCAGCGCAAATTGAAACTTTATCAACTGTCAACTCGAGGGTTTTGTCAAAGCTCGAAACACAACTCAATTCCACCGATAATGCTCTCATAAGCACGATGTAAGCTAGCCGATACGCTATCATCATCATCATCAGCACTGACTGGACTGGTCATCGATCTGTAGTTGTGACATGTTGCTCTATTTTTAGACTCCGATTTCATATCACAGATAGTATAGCATCCTCCTTTCCTCGAGTGGCGCCTTCATCCTCAAAGTAACAACTTATTAGGGCTTTTATTGAGTCCACAAACAATGACCTCTGACAGATGATGTTTGAGTGGAGATATCAATTTCATATTACTTCGGTTAATTATGAATCAACTTGTTTGAAAAGTTTTAGACTTTTGCTTTGTTTCACTCTGCACGGTTTCATCTGACAATCCATATTTATACTTTGGTCCTTTTGAAAACCCGCACCCAAAGTTTCACGAATGACGTTTTTTTCGGAAATCAATCGAAGGGAGGCCGGCAACCCTTGATCCCTCACGTTATAGTTCCTTCAAGATGTCCCGGCGATGCGATGGCTCGGTGTATGGACCTATGTATATTCGTCGTAAATAGTTCACATTATCATAACGGTGGCCATCCTAGTTGATTGGTTTTTTGACACGCCTCATAATCGCATCTTTCT